>NC_046659.1:18934229-18942418 GCF_010883055.1 Belonocnema kinseyi | reverse complement strand
ATCTAGTCGGGAGTGGTGCTGACTGAAAACAGATGATTTGGAGCGATTCGCGCGCCATCTGTTGGTCATTCTAAGGACTTATTGAACTACCCTCGTAACTTGGAACCAAATAACACTTCGTCCTTTAAAACCGCATCTAGCCTTTCTAAAATATCAATTTCATTAATTTTATATCCTCTTTTCAATCTTAACAAATTATTTAAAAAAGAAACATGACTATTTTCTATATTTTAAACTCTATTTTCCCATTTGACATAATTTTGAATGGGGTCTGAATCATTCCAAAGGAAAATAAGGTCGCTGGAAATTCTTGTCAGATATTTTCTCTCCTACTCTCTTTCTAGGTCAGTTACTCCTTCCATATCCTATCTGTATCGTGTGTCATTTTCGTAATGAGTTGCATTTGATTTGCTTTTCATTAATTGCCTTTGCACTGATCTCGGAACATGGGTATTTGCTCATTAAAATCTAATTATGTATCTTCGAAATGATTTGTATTATTTCGTATTCGAATATTCCTATTCGCATTTTCTAACGACAAATTTCTTATGTTTGCGTTTCAAATACTATTTTTTTTTAACTTCGCAACTCTCCGTGAAAGTTTATTAATTTTCTTTTTATCGCTTTTATTTTCTTTGTAATTGACTAGTTTTTGTGCGCTCTTTTTCCTGTCCATCTATTCCTTTTCTTAATTTATCACGCCCTACTCTAGCTTCCTTTTCTCTTTTCTTCCTATTCTCTCTTTCCGTTCAAAGACTTTCTTCTTTTTCTAAAAAAACTTGATTCTAATCGTATTTTGTTTCTTTTTAAGTTATTGAGATCTTTTCTCTTTGCCTCCATTTCTTTATCTATCAATTTCGGACAGTATTTCAATTTCAGGTCAGCCCTGAAGAATTGAACTGCAATATTCTGTGTATATCTATTCGGTGTGCTTGCCGTGTCGCACCTTCTATATGCATTTGTGTATGGATCGTGGTTCTAGGTATTGCACCTGTACCTTCATTTGACTGAACCGCCTCCCATTCCAACTCCCTATTTCGCACTGTTATGATTTCTTAGCTTCTTTTGTCACTTCTTTACTGTCGATTTGATTCCTTTGATTTTCGCTGTTGCTATTTTCGCTTAAAAAACCAACTACATTTGCCGGTGCGTTTCCTTTTTCAGTATTAATTTCTGGGAATTCTCTATTTTCTCTAATCTTTCTTATTGGGTTTGACATTTTGTGTATAATTTTGATTTTTTCTGGTCGCAAAATCATTAATTAAATTATGCCTATCTATTTAATTTCATTTTCTTTCCACAGACTAACTTATGGGTTCTTATTTTTAGGTGATTGAAAACCGGCACGTTCACTCTGGTAAGCGCCTCGGTTTTTCTACTTGGGGATGCACATGGCGTGACCACATTTTTTTGTCACGTCACAACCTGTGATTTCTGTATTTCATTCTAGTTTCTTGTTACTAATTTAATTATTCCTTTCTTTTCTAATTTTTTTTTTAACTCCACGTTCTATTTTTATTTTTGGTTTTAGAACATTCACTTATGCAATCCAGTTAAATGGAATATACATAATTTTTTTTTTCTCAGGGCGATTTTTAATTTCTTGATGGTGGTAGAGCACGCGAGCACCCAGACTGTACACGCTATTTTTAACGGACATATAATTCTACCAGCACTTTTCTAGTACAATTTTAATTTTTAAAAGAACAATTTTTCTCAACCACCCAAGTTTTAAGTATTCAAATATTTGCTGATCGCACACATGCAATCGAAATATGATAATTAATTTTTATCATTATAATGACTTCCGTTCTCGACTTGAAGAAACTTTCAGGTTTGGCCAACGCCCTTCTGGAAGTTCGGAATAAAGGAATTGTGGGAATTTCGTTGGGTGCCAAAGGACACCGCACAGAATGCATAGGAAAATTTCTTTTGGTGGATTTGGTTATAACTTGGTAATTTTGTAGGTTATAAGGAGCGAATGAAGTATCCATAAAGAAATTTTCAAAAAATTGACAGTTTTAACGCTATAGTAGAGGAAAATCAGTAGCACACATTAAAATCGAGCTAAGCGCTCAATATTTTTAAACAACAGCGGCACTTACTCTTTCGGGGAAGGAACGGAAATAAAATAAGGCCAGTGTCAAGTACGATAATGCCAATCATAAGAATCGCCCTCTTCTGGCAACCACCGAGCGCTAAGCGCTCAATATTCTGACTAAACTGCAACATTTACAATTTAACCTGAATATTTTGTTACATAAATTTAATCCAATATAGTTCAAAATATGTTTATAGTATACAGTGGGTATTTTAATTATTTATTTTAATTATGCGAAAAAAATCGTTGAAAGAAAAAAACCTGGAAAAAATGGATTTTTTCACTTAAAAAATCGTATCTCGCATAATTGTTAATATTTTTAGCTAAAAATTTGGAATAGTACTCTTAAAATACTATGCTTTTAGAAGAAAAAACTACAATGCGGGTGTTTTATGAAAGATATTTATTTGCACATATGAAGTACCAATTTTAGAGTACAAATAACACATCAATTTTTAGCTATTTTGGTCAATTTATTTTAAAAAAAATTACAATAATGAAAAAATACAAAGAAATGAAGAATGGAATTGAAAAAAGTATTAATTATAAAAAAAACAAGTATTAGACTTATTCCAGACACTCACACACCTTGGATATACCCACGCGGTGTTGGTTGCATATTGGGCGCATTCAAGAGCCAGCACAAGCGTGCTCGTAGGCTATAAGGCATCTGCAACGCATAAAAGTGTTAAATAATGAAAACAAATTTTTTATTTCACTTTCGATAATGTACTTACGTTAAAAGAACACCAACTATGTACACTAACGCGATGAGAAAATTTGCTCTAAAAACACTTTCACTCACTACATTCACGGCGGGTGTCGGACACCCGCGGATTTTGGAATTTCTGCTTTGAGCAGCTGCTGACCGTATACTGAGGCTTGCAAAACTATACTGACCTACATTACTTACAGTTACTGATCTCAATTAAAGGTGGATGGCGAGTTTCAAATTAAGTAACGTTTTTGAGTGCTCAAAGTTTTTGCTACGAATCTCTCGCTTCTCGCAACGTTCGAACGCAAAGCGCTCAATATTTGAAAATAATAACAACACTCACTGTTTCAAGTCAGGAAAGGTGATCAAATAAAGTCAGTATTAAGTCCAATTGTTGGACTTAATACATTGCCTCCAATCAAGCCGAGCTCACTTTGCATCCTTCCTCCACTCAAAGCAGTAACTATATCCGTTATGATGAAACCTTGTGTGCTCCGCTGTTGCGAGAAGAAGGCGATATATCGCCGGGGGAGCGGAGGAACGTAGTGTCTGATTTTTGTTTCAAGAGACGTCGTATTTCGCTCATGGTCCCAATAGATCCTGAGCGAGATACGACATCTCTTAATACAAAAATCAGACACTAGGTTGTTTCGCTCACCCGGCGATATACGATTGAGGCAATTGCACATGAATATGACCCTATTTCAGAAACGTTGATGCCCAGAAACAGTGAGTGTCGTAGTTAATTCTTAACCGTAGAACGATCCACGTAGCTGGCTCATCCTCTAACTGTCTACCGGGTTTATACGCTACCCCAAACTTTTACCATGACACAATGCTTTCTATTTGCAGTGTAAAAATGTTAAGGTCAGGCATTTTTTTCGTTTTTTAATGTAGAGAACAAAGGTCATATTATTTTGTTTTTCGATAAATGTCAAATAATTTTTTAAATATGAAAAAAGACCTAAAAATTCCGCAAAATTGATGTTTTTAATATAAAATTACGTAGTTTCTCAACAATATGATGGATTTACAAAGAAAAAACGGATTGCAAAACAAGATTAGTCACACTTTAAGGGCATGTTAGCGACTTTTATTTTGTCTTAAAAAAAAACATAATTATTTGAATATAAGAAGTAGAGGAAAATAGAGAAATCGGAAAAATGGCAAAAATCTTAAAAAATACTCGTAAAATTGATTATTAAAATTCAGAGTTATTATAAATAATCCAAAATGTTTATAAATACTCAAAAATAAAGAAATAATACTTAAAATATGGCTATTCATTCTACAGTGTAATGTGCTACTCCAAACGATATTCACAAAACACAGATGATCTCGCTCATTGACCGAGGTTGATTGCCGAATAGTTGAAGTGAATTATTGTTAGGGTACTGAATCAAACTGCACACGCCCTTATTCAGGTGCGTACCTTGAACTTTTTATGTGATAGCGTACTACTCCGGTAGATCGTTCTAGGGTTAATATTGAGCGCTTGTTGTTTGTCCGTTGTAAGAAGAGGTCGATATATATGTTTGAGACAATTGCACATGATTAAAACCTTATTTTAGAACCGTTGCTGCCCTTAAACTGTGATTGCTGCAGTTGATTAAAAATATTTAGCGCTTAGCGTTCGACTATTGAGACCAGAAGACGATATATATATGATTGAAATTATCGCAAATGATTATAACCTTATTTTATAACCGACGCTGCCCTGAAACAGTGAGTGTTGCAGTTGTTTTCATATATTGAGCGCTTAGCGTTCGGCCGTTGTAAGAAGAGGGCGATTCTTATGATTGGCATTACCGCACTTTAAATTGACCTTATTTTGTTACCGTTGTTTCCCCGAAACAGTGAGTGCTGCAGTTGATTAAAAATATTGAGCGCTTAGCGTTCGGCCGTTGCGAGACGCGCTCTGTGAGGCTGGCAATATATTTACCACATTTTAATACGTGACAGTGACTTTGCCCTCGTTTTTTCTTTTAATGCTTTGCAGATATATCTTATGCACTGATTTCGAGCGCTTGGTGCCGTATAACGTGAAAACGGTCCATTAAAAAAAAAAAATTATGGATATTTCATTAGGCCTTTATAACCTACAAAGTTACGAAGTTATAACCAAAGCCAATGAAAGACATTTTCCCATGTATTCCGTACGGGGTCCTTTGTGAGGGAACTTATCAAATAAGGGATAGGATAGATTATGATACAAGGGTGGTGGGATCAGCTTACCCACCGAGAACAGGGGCTTATTTCATAAAAATTACAAGTCTACAAGTTACAAGTTAGTAAGTTACTAGCCTGTAATTACAAGCACTTCTATTTTCTGTTTCATAAAAGTCTTACGTCCACTTGTAATTACAATTAATATCTCCTACAAATTACAAGCGCTTTTATAAGTGCGCGTATGAGCTCTTAACTTATCATAGCTGTTAACCTCCAAGTGGGACTGCGTGTTGCTGTATCGGCGATTAATTCTTTAAGGGTGTAGTCTAGTTGGTAGGCTAAAAAAATAGGCTATTTTTATGAATTTTTTGTGAGCATGCTATGGAAGATATGGATATAAAAATTGAAAGCAACGGCTTATCAAGAACAACAAATTTAAAGTGCTTTAGGTTTGATATGAAAGTGGCTACAAAGTGACTTATGGATATTAATTTTCAACAAATTTGGTTAATTTTAATCAATAAAAGACAAAATAATCGAAAATTTTTTTTTGCTGTTTCTTGTAAAAAAAAATATAGCAAAAATCAAAATTTTATCATGAAAATGGGTCATTTTGTGAGTTCTTATGTGTAGAATGTGTGGTGAAAATTTTAGAAGGATCGGCCCACTTGTTCCGGAGAAATCATGTGGCCAGTTTCTCAAAACACGTTCGAAGTGTGCGAGTGCGCCGGGCGAGTGTGTTGGGCGCTCAGGTACGCGCGGTCATGTAGTACACTTATACTGCTCAGATCTTCATAAAAATTTAATACGATATTCTTAGATACATATACATTCGAAAAATGTAAAAAAAATTTCGAGAGTGACCAACTATACTGCACTCCTAAGAATATAAATTTTGTGCCATAGCGCCGAAAGAAATAACAAAGGCGAAAAAGATCAGTGGTTTATAAAAGACACGCTTTCTAGCCTATCCTAGCCTATAAATATATACCATTTTTTAACGTATGTAATTCTTTATCTACTTCAGAATAAGCGATAATTATATCGGAACTTTAATAAGTGTTTCCTTACTTAATCCGTAATACCATTTTCATGGTCAGAAATTTCAATAAAATTCCTTAAAATATAACTTGTATTTACTCTTACCACTTTTACCAAACCGCAAAGACCTTCCAAAATTTTTCTAAAAATGGCAAGTGCTACTTACAAGGCGAAACCTTTATGAAACAGACCACTTGTAAAACTGCGCGATATTACTTGTAAAAGGAGTCGCCGTACTTGTAGTTTCTAAAAAGTACCAATGACTTTATGAAACGCCCACTTGTAATACAATTACAATTCCCTAGACTTGTACTTGTAAATTGTAACTTGTAGGTTTTATGAAATAGGACCCAGGTTGGATGATGCTGATGGCATAAGGGTGGTCTGGTGCAGATGGTGGCTTAGTGGATGGCACTGTCGTCACGTGGAGAGGTAGTTAATCATAAGAATTTGCAAGATGAAAAGGAATGTTATAAATTATACGACAAGTTGGTGATCCTATATTTTAAATGATTATTAATGACGTAATGGCCAGTGTAGTCATTCAAGCTGGCTTTGATGTGACAATCCCTTATATAGTTTTTTATTATATGGCCCTAAACACAATAGAATTTTATGTCGAAAATTTGCCCCTAATTTTGATTAATGCGTAATGCCTATTTTTATTATGTTTTAATACACGCTCTAGGGAAAAAACATTTTTTTGCAAATATTGCAATCGTAATCTAAGAAACATCTTGAAAGGTAGTAATAGTGAATAACACAGTCTCACAAAAAAAGCTGTCTGAACTGTGTACGAGACTAGTGTATCCTTATGTATCTTGAGTCGCTGAATCCGAATCCGACCTCAGAATTGGGATTTAACGGTAGAAAATTTCCCTAGCCTAGGGCAAAAGTAAAAATATATGAAATTCTGGAATCTGCGAAGATGATCATTGTATAGTAACTCCGATATCAGATTTGTACCAAATGTTTTTATTGGTCACGTTATGTCAACGGTTGCATATAAATTATTTTCTAGCTTGGGAATATTCAGGAATTTAAAATATGCAAAACAGTAGCTTATTAACTAATGAACACTGTTGGACTGAAACTCTAATCTCAAAATTCAATTGCTTCACATTACTTAATAAATACTAGCATTAAATAATAAAATTACGAAGTACTAAGCGCTAATCCTTTATTAAATAGTCAGCTTTATATCGATAAAGTATAAAATATTTTATCCTGGTATTTATTTAGTAAAATGTTATTTTAATCGTAGCTTTACGCTCAAAAATTTATTTTATTTATAAATTTTAAGTAAGTAATTTTCTTTTAATCACATGCCTAAAAGGTGATGCACGTTCTGTTCACACCTTAAAAAGACAAAATGTTAAATATATATTTTATGATAAAATATTTCGTTTATGACGACCAAACACTAATACACGTTTGGCAGTTA
The DNA here is from genome assembly GCF_010883055.1 of Belonocnema kinseyi. Classification (NCBI taxonomy): domain Eukaryota; kingdom Metazoa; phylum Arthropoda; class Insecta; order Hymenoptera; family Cynipidae; genus Belonocnema; species Belonocnema kinseyi. The sequence continues at coordinate 18,934,948 of NC_046659.1, read as the reverse complement.
AGCGCAGACATAACCACAATGTGCATTCAGATTCTTCTGGAACGAATAATAGCAAAACTTTCTTGGAAACGTGTTCTCCATTTCAAATAATGGAGCGGATGCTTATTATATACTTAAAATGTGTTTTTAGCATTAGAAAATCGTTCAAAGTTAAACAAAAAATGCAATTTTCCATCAATTATAATAAATTCTGAAATTCTCAGAGAATTTATTTCTCGGTAATATTCTCATTCTTGTTGCTGTTCTCAAAGTAATATAACCGGCTCAGAACTTTATCTGGAAGGCGAAGTCTGGATTCCCAGTCGGTAAGAAAGATTGCCCCGATTTCGTTCCTTCAAAAGCGTACTGTTGGCAACGCTAGCGTTATAACCTGTATTGCCAGACTGTGGCTTTATCATGACAATCTCATAGTTCTCACACATAGAACTTGTCATTTCCCTCAAGTTCTTTCTCTGTTTCGCGATGCATTTTGCGTAATTTATGTTACCCATCGTCATGTCGTATGCCTTGGTATTTAAGAAGACCCTAAGCATACGTCGTCGATGTCAGAATTTCGCGTAAAAAATAAGTTTGCAAACGGTTCTCGCAATTTACGTCTGTTATGCTTACATTTCTCGTTTTCGGAAAATGAATACTTTCAATCAAAATATTTATTTCCTCAACACAAGGACAGGTCATTCGTTAAGTTCTTACAGCGGCTAACGGAAATTTCGTGTTTT
>NC_046659.1:18932746-18934219 GCF_010883055.1 Belonocnema kinseyi | reverse complement strand
TGATTCGAAATCTATGGGAATGCAGTGTCATCTAATGTGCACACATGTAAAATAAGCATTCGAAGGTCATCGTAGCGGAGAGTTTTCATCTATTTTTCTTTAATTAAATGAGTCTAGAAGTGGAAAAGCTGTCAACCTCGAGTTTGTTTGTGGCTTTTCCGATAAGTACTTGTTTCTCGTTCAATTCAGAAACAAAATGCATCCAAAACCTTGTTCTACATACTTTTACGAATAAATCAAGCTGTAATTCATTGCGTTTTCTTTGTTAATGGCGTAGCATGGGGAATAAAGGGCACATGTGAAGGGTTTAACGTTTGTGTTTTGTAATATTTTATTGACATTTCAAAATCGCAAATTTCATATTCTCATTTAAAACATTTCTGAATCACAAGGATTATTGTGAATAATGCAATATAACTCCGGGCGAATGCAGTAAACAAGGTAAAACGAAAAAACAGACGGAGTTATCTCCTTTAGTTGTTCCGCTACCGTGGAGTTACCCCCTTTCCAGAACATAAAAAATCGTAGCGTCCAGAATTTTTCGTGTAGAGACATGGAATTCATACAGGACATGTATATGCACTAGAACTATGTATAAAAAATGGAACATTCTTTAATGCTTAAAATAATAAAATGCGAACGTTTATTCGTTTCTGTGTAAAATTTCGAAAATGGCGCTTACCCCCTTTAAGTTGACCAAAAACCTTTAAACCTTAAATCAGTTAAGTATTATTGGCTAGTAGTTCAGAAGTGCTGAATTACAAAATGTAATTTAAAATACGTAATCTAAAGCCTGCATCATTTTAATAAAGATTTTATTTACAGATCGCGTAATGCTATTGGAAGACAAGTGCAGCAGATTCAGCTTCAACAACCACAGTTCGTCCAAGTCGAGGTAGCTGATGTTGATAATCAGCAATTTATCGTTTATGCCGATTAGCCTTTTTATTCATGGATGCATTTTTTATAATTCACCATAACTGCTAAAATATTCCCAACCTATTGTACATATTTGCAAGGAAACGGTTATGGCAGAAAGAGCACTATACGATTAATAGCATATTTAATTGGGCCATAACTGTGTGTCTAGAGACAAGATTAACAATAACGTATTCAAGAACAAAAATATTTACGAAAATAAACTCAGAATATGCGACAAAGTAATGTGTACTCTTTTCTGAAAATACGCAAATTTGCGCATCGCTCAAATTTCTGTGTAAAAGTTGTCATTTAGCAAGGTATGCGCTTTTACGTGCTTTATTTTAAAAGAAAACTGTATATATTTGCACGCAAAATCAAATAATGTATACAAAATATTTTGAAAATTTTCCGACACGAATAAAGCGCGATTTAATAATTTTATTGGATAAGCTATTATCTTATTACCATTTCTTACATGTTAATAATACATGTAGCTATAGGTGTTAGGCATATGTGATCATCTAATTGCTTTTCTTGTTGTTGGGGGGGGGG
>NC_046659.1:18930973-18932646 GCF_010883055.1 Belonocnema kinseyi | reverse complement strand
GGGGGGGGGGGGCTATTTTATATGTAGAAAGTATATGTCAAGTTTGAAAACATTCGGTTCAGTACTTTCCGACTTATGATGGACACCAACTTTAAAAAAAGTCGTTTTGAGAAAAACGCTTTTAAATTTTTTAACGCTGAAAAAGTGAAGAAAAAAATTAATTATCTTATCTTTGTTACGCTTAGAAACACACAATTGTATTTTTAAAAAGGATGACGATCAGAGTCACTCTGATCGTCTAATTTATTCAGTTTCTTTAAACAAGAGTAGCGTACATGGGAGAAGATAGATCTGCCCGAGCGGCAAGCGGTGTTGGTTTATATATGCTATGGATAAGGGTAGGGGTATCGAGATGGGCATGCGTAACAACCCTCTCTTTAAACTAATTTGAGTCCCTTAAAATTTAACCCTTCTATGTTTAAGTATAGGGGTCGATGGTTCGGTATCTACATTCGCATGATAGTTACTACGTTATGTGGTATATCGACTTTGTTTTTAATGCAAACGAAACAGAATTTCAATGGAATACATTGTTTCAGACATTCAAATAATCCTATTCTTTGAAGTACATAGAGCAATCCTAGAGCTAGTGCTATATATCCTGCATACTGTAAGTATTCTAGACTAGTTTCTTTCCAAGTACGGAGACGTTTGTCTTTGGCTATGTTAGAGAGAATGTTTTCTGTGTCATATAAGCTGATTCGTGCTTGGCGAAGTTCGTTGCGATTAATTTGTTTGGGCAGTTGTAATAATTTTGTCTTTAAGTGAATGACGTCGTTAACATAAAATTTACATCGTAAGTTACATTAAGCCAAGTTTGTGTATAATATTCTGTATCTGAATTTAATTCCAATATATCGTGGTTGCTGTATAGTTTACAGATACTAACGGTTATTATAGTAGCTACATCAATTTCTAATGTTTTCAAATCGCTTTCACATAATATATCCAAATTCAATTTTTTCGTAGGTATTACGACGTATCCGGTTTGTAAGGGTATAAAGGTTTCAGTATGTAACAAGTATGGAGAGTGGTTACAACTAGTGTTTCCTTATGGTTTAGTATACTGGATTCGCAAGTGTCGGTGTCGTGCAACATAATATTTGGTTGATTTCTTCTACAAATTTTATATTTTTCGATTTCTTTAGAACGTTGTATCGTTTTTAGGTCTTTCGGGATATACGAGTCTTTGTATTTAATTATATAATCATGGTTAGGAATTAAATACATGTGGATGTTTTGGATTTATTCTGGAATTGGAACAGTGTGTTAGAGGGATCCTTCAACTTTCTCTAGGACGGGTATTTGTATGATATAGGTAAATAGTCCTTTGATAATAGCTATTTTTATCTCGCTAATATCGAGCAAATGTTGGTAATTCTCTTCGCCATTATCAAAGTGTTATCTTGTCCATATGAGAATATTCAAAATCTTGTATGGTTTGTTTCGAGATTGCTGGAGTTAGGATCTGAGGATGAGGGAAACCGTGTTTACCATCTGCTATGGCGTCTATAGCTGTATTCATGTATTCGGTTGTTTCATCAATCATTATTGCGGCTGTGAACAATTTGGAATTTATATACAGTCTGTCAAGTTAAAGCGTGGGTGGCTTTACTCGCAGTCGGTAAGGTGTATCGACATGATTTTGGTGTCAAAATATTAAGAAGAGCTCC
>NC_046659.1:18929647-18930873 GCF_010883055.1 Belonocnema kinseyi | reverse complement strand
AAACATGGGTTTGGGAGATTGCACCTATTCACCTACATAACAAGATGAGAATTGAAAGCAAACTGAACGTTAAATCAAAAAGCATGAAAGAGGGAGCTCTTCCTAATATTTTGACACCAAAATCATGCCGATACACCTTACCGACTGCGAGTAAAGCCACCCACGCTTTAATTTGACAGACTGTAACTAACCCGTGAATTCCTGTTAACATTGTTACCTATATTCTTGGCCAAATCTTTTTCCTCTTCAGTAATCCTAGCATTAGTAGATGATGAGTCTAATATCAATTTGAGGATCTTGGTGTGATTTGTCATTACTTCGGCTAGTTGTTTATTATCGCTATATATTTTGTCGAATTTATTGTTAATCTCAGTTAAATCAGAGTTAGATAATGTTCCAAATAGAGTTTTTGATACGTCACCGACGAAGTTTGTTAGTCCTCTTTTGGTTCTTTGTCTGCCAAAAAGCTTTCTTTAATATATTTTCCTTTTGTAATAAACGATTGAAACAATTTTCTGGGAGTTTAATCTCTTGCTGTGGCGTGCACATGTTATTACATGCTGTTTTAATTAAACTGATGGTAGCGATTCTGCTCGTAGTTGAAGTTATGTTTATTCCAATTATGAGTTTCCAAGTATCATGGTACACATGTATCTTCGCAATTTCTTCTATGAATATCTTTCCTTAAATTGATTTTCAGTAAAATTAGTTGTCGTTGTCGTGACTAGTGCCAGGAGTAGGATCAGGGTCCTCATCTAAAACAAAGAGCATTGTATTATCAAGATGGACTCTAATTTGTTACCGATTTTAATTTCAAGATTATTGTTGTCTAAAACTTTCACGATTTTATACGGGCCTTTACAGCTAGGGTCTAATTTGTTTCGTTTGCTGTTGTTTCATAATTTAATCATTTGCCCCTGTTCCTTTTCCATTTTGATATGACTCCTTTCATAGTTAAGTTTGGGGAATTTGGTATTGTGGATGGGAGGTTTGGCTCTCTACCAAAGTTTAATTCGTATGGGGAGAATCCAGTAGTTTCGTTTACCATGGTGTTTATAATGAAATTTATATATTTCATATTCTCATCCCATTCGTTGTTGTTTTCGTTACAACAAGTTTTATTCAAGTTCGTTATAGTGGAGTGCACCCTTTCAATGTTTCCATTGGATTGCGGATGAAATGCAGTTGTTTTAATGTGCTTTATTTTTTATGAATTTTCAAACTCT
>NC_046659.1:18926503-18929547 GCF_010883055.1 Belonocnema kinseyi | reverse complement strand
TGAGAGAGGTAGCTAATGCTGTAGGCATATCATTGGAACGTGTGGGCAATATCGTGCATTCAGTTTTGGGCATGAAGAAGCTCTGCGCGCGATGGGTGCCGCCAACTGAGTTTTTGCGTCGATTCATAACCATGGATGAAACCTGGATCCACTACTACACTCCTGAGTCAACGCAACAGGCAAAACAGTGGGTTCTACCGGGCCAAAGTGCTCCGAAGCGTCCAAAAACGCAACAATGGGTCGGAAAGGTTATGGCCTCCGTATTTTGGGATGCACACGGCATAATATTCGTGGACTATCTTGAAAAAGGTAAAACCATAACCGGAGCATACTATTCATCATTATTGGACCGATTAAAAATCGGAATCGCCGAAAAACTACCGCATTTGAAGAAGAAAAAACCGCTTTATCGACACGACAATGCGCCTGTTCATTCATGCTTAGTTGCACAAGCAAAATTGCATGAAATCGGCTTCGAATTGGTTCCTCAGCCACCGTATTCACCAGACCTGGCCCCCAGCGACTATTACTTGTTCCCTAACTTGAAGAGATGGCTCACCGGTAAGCGTTTTTACTCAAATGAGGAGCTCATAGCTGAAACTGAGGCGTATTTTGGAGACCTTCCGATCGAGTGCTTTTCGGACAGTATCAAAAAGTTAGAAAATCGTTGGAGTCGCTTTATCGACCTAAAAGGAGAGAATGTCTAATACTTTGTTCCTCGCCGACAGTTCGGAAGACCAAATCTGTCGGATGAGACGTTTGTATCTGCTTCTGAGAGTATCCTTTATAGATGTTACATCCTGAATACGGCTCCGTGGCACGTCCTGATATGTATAAGTCTCTCTAGCGCAAAGGTGTCGTATAGCGCTTCTATCAACGAGCTCAGGATCTTCAGGGATACCATTATGTTTTCCTCGCTTCAAATAAACCTTGGCGCATTTGTCTAACCCAAATTCCATTCCAATGTCCTTAGTATATCGTTCAATAATCCTTAGAGCTGGATGTAGTTGCTCTTTGTTTTTAGCATAGATCTTAAGATCGTCCATGTAAAATACATGATTGACCTTGTACTTTCAATCTGCAGGTTTGCCGCTCAAGTACCCGTCGGAATGGAGAAGTGCTAGAGATAGTGGCAATAATGTAAGGCAAAAGAGGAGTGGACTCATGGTGTCGCCCTAAAAGACACCTATCTGAAAGGTGACCTTGTTAGTTGTCACACGATTTTTTCCAGATGAGATAGTAAATCTGGTTTTCCAAAGCGGCATCAATCTCTCTATGCACCTAACTATTTGCGGATGAACCTTTAAGATTTCCAAAAGACAGACGATCAGTCTATGGGAGGTCGAATCGAAAGCTTTCCGATAATCAATCCAGGCTATCGATAGGTCACGCTGGTAGAATGCTGCATCTTTGCAGACACATCTATCGATAAGCAGGTTCTCTCGACTTCCGCCCACGCCTTTCTTTGACCCTCGTTGATCATACATTTCTTGCCACACAGGTTCAATTGCCCGAACAATCCTATCATTTAGGATAGCTGTGAATATCTTATAAAGCGTGCTCAGACAAGTTATTGGCCTGTAATTCTTCGGGTCAGCTAAGTTGCCTATTTTCGGCAGGAGTGTTGTGCGCCCTTCCACCAATCACTCTGGAATAGGCTCTTCCGACTTCAAATATGAGGTGAAAATACGGGCCAGAAGCTAATGGGTTGAAGAAAACTTCTTCCACCAGAAGGTTTTGATACAATCTGGTCCGGGTGCAGAATAGTTCTTCGTCCCTCTTAATACTTTTTTCACCTCCTCGGTAGTGATGGGTGGGCATTCTTTATCAGGTGTTATGAGGGCAGCACATATGCTGCACTTCGCAGACTTCTCTCCAAAATACTTCAGCCTCCTCTGGTTTGAATGGGTGTTCGACAGTAACTGGAGGGTCTTGGAAGAGTCGAAATGGGTCAGAGAGAAACTGTTGATTTTCTCTGACGCATGTCTCCCTCCACTCTAGACTTCTCTTAACGTCAGATAGTATCCCTATTCTCTCAACAATATGCTGCTTGATGGTCAGCAGCTTTGACTTGTTAAATATGTCATAACGGGTCCGGAGTTCGCGTGCGAACTTTCGAGCGTTGGCGGTAAAATTACTGCCAGATGTGATGTAGTCAATCACACACTGAATGCGGGACGCCTACTGTCTTGCCCAGCCTATCTTTGTGGCCAGTTGATGCATTCGTCTTTTGGTAGGAACAAGTTGTTCAACTTATTTCGGTCTTACGATCAAATTTAAAAAATAAAAGACAGGGATTAATCCGAGTCAAATATTTCTTTAATTGTCAAAAAAAACATACAGAGAACGTGCGACGTTTCGAACACATCTGTTGGTCGAAGAAAGGTTTTACTTCTTAAAATTTGAGAAGTTTTATTTTTCAAATTCGTCTTTTGGTCTTATGATCATCGGCCAAAGCTCTCGCTGCATTATACACGCAATAATTGATAGCACAGAGGTCGGATTCTCCGGAAAAATGTCCACGAAGCTCCTCATCCATTTTAGCCAGATCTTTAGGCTTGAGAGAAACCTTGGTGTTGATGTCTCTCTCTTTCTCTGTTGCCGGCTTGTTCTAGCTGTGGTGGAGTAGGCGTTCCGCCTACATAGCCCCTTTTTCGGAGTAGTTCAGCATGGTTTCGCAGACGTTGCTGCGAAAAGTGCCATAGCTCCGGGTGTTTCTTGCACCACAGAGCATGCATGACCCAAAGGTCGCGAAATCCCACGCGTTAAACCCATTTTCATTGGCTCCCCCAGCTCTAGAGTGGTCGGCATTATTGGCCGACCCATTGTCGGGAGCCTTGCGCGTTATGTTGTTTTGAACCGCACTTACTACAACTATGTTTAGTGTTCATTGTTGTTCCCACGAGAAGTTTGGGGGTTAATTCCTTCGGGACCACCCCTGGACAATTGTCCGTGACTGCCTATTTATTTTTGTAACCATATTCAGCAGAAACCCTTGGTACAGAGACCCTCTATCCGCAACCCGAGGACGCGTTCGGTGGCTT
>NC_046659.1:18917466-18926403 GCF_010883055.1 Belonocnema kinseyi | reverse complement strand
TATTATTTATTTATATATTATTAAAAACATATTTTTATTTTCTTAAGAATAAATTCTGAAAAATAATTCATTAAATTAAACGTTTAGAAGGCCTAAATCAAAATAAACTTGGTAAAACATTATAAAATATAATATTCTCAATCAGTTTAATACAAAATTTCTTCTTGTACAAGAATCAAAAACGGAAAATAGATTTCTTCTCATTTCAATTTAAATTTTATATATTTTAAATTACATGGAATAGTAAAATATCATAATAAAAATATTCAATTTACAGGTTTTATTTGAGGAATTACAAAATATTAAAATTAATTAATAATTTTAATATGTATTTATGTATGAATTAATGCATTTAATCTCTACCTTTTAGGGGTTTAAGGGCCTCCGCTCCCTGTACATATATTTACAATTTCAACCTTAGTCTAACTTAAATACTACTTATATTCTACTCTTTCGCTTTACGTAGGATAAACAATAGTCACAGTACTAACATTAATTGTTAAAATGAGCGAATTTCCAGGGCTTCCGTTTCCTCTCACAATAAAAAATGCATTTTCCACGATATTGAAAACAGTTTTCGCTTTTTACTGTCCTTTTTCAGGATCACCCGTTTGGCTCTACCTTACTCCCTTGCTTTCCCCTACTTCTTCCAATTTCTTCATCCACATCACTCCCTGTCGACAACCATCTAAGATCCATCCCACTCACTCATCCACACTCAACTTTCCCTCTTCCTCTCCTGTTCATCTTTCTAATACATGTGCCCATGACTCCATTTCGTATCCACATACTCTACATAAATTCTCCTCTTCATCCATCCACTATCTGCATGCTTTCACTCCTTCCCCCATTCTGAACCGTACAACACTATTCCATTTTTCTTCCTTTTTTATTTTTTGCAGATATTCTGGTTCCGGCAATCCTTTGATCATCGTATACCATCTATTGTACCTCGAACCTATAATTTTTGTCCATCTCTCTTCTCCTTGGTTAACTAATAGTTCTAACTCTGTATCCTGCTACTCCATAACGCTTTATCTAATATTACAAACCCTACTCATTTTTCTCCTTTCTTCCTCTCATTTTGAATTTCCCACATTGCCTCTCGCTTCATTGTTCCGAATTTCGCCCAAACATACTTGTGTAATTCTGCTTCCCTCTCCCCTTTTTAGATTCTCTTCAAAGCTCCAGGCTCTCTTAATTTTAATTCTCTTAAAATTAATTCCATCCCCAGATCTCCACACCATAACACAACACAGCCCAAATCAACGCATCAAACAACCAGACCCTCATTCTCCAATTGTTCTTGCATCTTCTCTTCCCTATACCCCATACTAGGCCCATTACTTTACTCACACATTCGATTCTTTTCCTCACCTGCAGCTCACTTCCTCCTCCTGCCTCAAACCAAAAACCTAAGTAACAGAATTCCTCCACCCTTTCCACTGTTTGTTCGTTCATCTTCCAAACGTAGTCCATTATGGTTTTTCTCTTTCTGAAACACGTCACCTTATTCTTCTCTACGTTCACCGCCAGATCTTTTGCTCCCACATACTCTTCGAAGATTCTCATCATTAGGTTCATCCCCTTCTCATCATCTGATAACATAACAACATCGTCCGCGTATGCTAGAGAGTATAGTTTGCTATTATCCAAAACCGTTTCTCCTATCCCTTTCTGCATTAGCTTCTGCTCTAAGCCTGCCAGCAGGATATTAAATATTAACGGACTCAAAGGTCATCCTTGCCTTAGACCTCTGCCTGTCCAGAAAATCTGCCCTTTTTTCTTTCCTATTTTCACCCTAATCCTGGTTTCAGTAAAAATTTCCTTTATCCTCTCCACCAACTTTTCTTCTACACCCCTCTCTTTCATTGCCTGCCATAGCACTTTTCTGTTCACTGAGTCAAACGCTGCTTTGGAATCTACTAACAAAGCAAATAGTTTCCCTTTCTTTCTCCCCAAATTTCGGTTAACTAATTAGTTAAGTACGTACATATTGTCTATAGTTCCCATCCCTTTTCTAAATATTGTCTAATTATGTGGGATACTTTCTTTTTGTTCTACCTGACTCTCCAACCTTTTTCTTAAGATTTCTGCATACATTTTATAGCCGACTGACATGAGAGTGATCCCTCTGTATTCCTCTACCTTCTTTCCTTCCCCTTTATTGACAAGCGGTACCACTAGTCTCGTCGTCCACTCTTCCGGCCAACCTTCCCCTTTCCAGACCTTGTTGCGGATCTTCCACATCCCATTCCTAATCTATTCTCTGCCATACTTCATCGCTTCGTTCTCCATCCCTTCTTCTCCTGTCGCCTTGTTTCTTTTTAGCCTATTCATTGCCTCATCCACTTCTTCTCTAGTTATCTCATTCCCTTCCTCCATTTCTCCTTGGACTATCCTACACTTTTCCCCTTTGATCTTATTTTGCTCTCCCCCTAATAGACCCTTAAAATAATCCGTCCTTTCCTCCATTTCTATTTCTTCGTTAACGCCCTTCCTTTCCCCTCTATTCCTATTTATCATATCCCACACCCTACCTACTTTGATCATTTTTTCTACTTCTGCTGTATATTCTTCCTTTCCCCTTTGTCTTTTTCTTTCCAGCATCTTCTTATGTTCTTTTTTTCTCCTGTTATACTCCTCCTTCACTTATCCTTTTCTCCATTTGCTTACACACCCTTTCAATTCTCTGTTTACCCTATCTCATTCCCTGCCTTCATACTCCCCATCATATGCCGCATTCTTTCTTCTTCCAAGATGTAGTCTATTACTGTTGCTCCCTTTCCTATGAATGTGATCTCCCCTTCCACATCTCCTTTCATATTGCCATTGGATATAAACCATCCTGTCTTGTTCGCTTGTCCATGCATTTAAGTCCCCTCCTATTAAAACCAATTCTTCCTTCTTTTCCACCATCCAACTCCTTATTACCCTCCAGCCTTCCTCTTACCCTCCACTTCTGTATACACAAACCACCGCTATTTCTACTTTCACAATTATAATTCTTCTTACCATTGTTCCATCCTTTTCCTCCATGTCCCCATCTTTTTTCCCTTTTACTGATAATTCTTTTTTCACCCCTGACACCATGCCGCCCATCCCTCTCCCTTTTACGTGTTCTTTTCTTGCTTTTTGCACTGTCCAAACATAACCTTTCGGTAACAGCTTTTTTATCCCCTTCCAGTCCTTCTCATCTGCCCAAGTTTCACTCATCATAATCGCATCCCACTTCTCTAAATCCACCCAAAACCCTGTATTCTTTTTCTTCAAACCTGACACATTCCAGAAAGCTATTTTCACTCTTCTCTCCTCTTCACTTTGTTTCCCCTTTGCCGTTTGGAAATCCCTATTATTTATTTCTAGACAGTTTTTCATCTCCCTTCCGCCTACTTTCCTCAAGACTTTTCCCTAATTCTTCGTCCCAGCACTATTCCTCCCCATTTATCCATTACCTGTCTCTCCCTATCCACACTATATGGCCCTTTTTCCTCTCTACCCAAGCCGTCTGCTCTATTTGCCATCTCGTTTTCCTCTCCCTTCATGTCAGATCTTCTTCAATTGTTTCCCTTCTTCCTCTCAATAATTTTTTTCCTCCATAATTTTCTTTTTCTCTTCCTCACTCCCCACTTTTTCTAGAAACACTCCTTCTTTTCCTTCCTTCGTCCCTCCTAATCTCTTGACTGATTCTACCCTGACCTGCACTCTAATGTCTCGCAAAAGATTTTTTATTTCCACTTCTCCCGTTTCACTCTCCACTTTTAATCCCTTAATTACTAAGTTATTTTCCCTCTTAGCCCTTTCTTCCCCTTCTAATCTTCTTTAAATCTCACTGAGTCTTTTCTTTAATCTTTCATTTTCACTTCGAACGTTCATTTCATTCCCTTTTACTATTTCCTCATTCTCTGTTTTTCCTCATATGCTCGTTCCTAATTTCTAGATTGCCTACCCGTTCTTCCAACTGTTTTATCTCTCTAGATCTCTGTTCGTCAACCTCTCTCTGTCTATTCTTAATGCTTTCTAGTTTACCCCAAACCTTGTCTTGCTCCTCCTTCCAGCGTTTATCCCATTCTTCCCATTTTTCTCTTACCTTTTTCACTTCTCCCCTTACATCGTTTCCCTGCCTATTCGTGCAGACTTCCGTTCGAACCCGCGTTACCTAAATTGTTGAGGCGCTGTAAATTTGGGGGTATTCCGCTTTTCTTGACCGTACCTGAGTCCGCTACCCTCCCCTCCCTGGTCGACTTCTCGACACTATCATGACCGCTCTGGTGACCTCAAACAATAAATCCTAATATACTCATAGAAATTATTGCATATATTATACCTAAAGATCCAAAAGTAGTTTTTTTCACGTTCTATATAAATGATGTGAGATACTATTCCAAATGCTGGTTAAATTAAAATATAAACTTCTGGATGACCAAAAATCAAAATAAATGTTGGTATAAAATAGGGCCTCCTCCCCCTATTGGGTCACAAAATGACGTATTTATATTTCGATCAAATAAGAATATTGTAAGAGTTCCAGCTAAAATTGGTAAATATAATAATAATAAAATTCTTGTTAAACAAATAGATTATACAAAAATATAGGAATTTGATATATTTCTATTTATTTAGGTCGTATATTTATCATTGTTATAATAAAATTAATTGATCCTAAAATCGAAGAAATTCCAGTTAAATGTAAAGAATAAATAGTTAAAGCTACCCGGTAATAAGCGTAGAAGAGAAAAAAATTAATATTTTCAGATTTCAGCGCCAAAGTGAAGATTATTCTATTATTTTGAATGCGCGATTTTTCCATCTGTCTAGAATACCACAATAAGAATAAGATACCTCCTAAACGTATTCACTTCGATTTCCATAACAACCGCCTCAGAGTTTTCTATTCTCCCAAAGAGAACGTTTTTTCAATTTATTTAATTTCGTCTAATTATACCGGTAACGCACCTCACAGAGATATTTTTTATTCCTCAAAAATGGTCATATTTTGATTTTTTTAATTCCTTCTAACAAGTTCACAAAATATGTGTAATAAGTTGTTTTAATTCCTTCATGCGAAATATAAGTTCTGAAATTTTAATTCTCACCAATTCAACTCTGCCTCTTTAGAGTTCAAATTATTTAAATTAACACATTTGCATAGATTTCTTTGTTGCATTTTTAAGACGTTTAAATAAATTATTAAAATATAAATATAAATTTGATTATTTTTTGAATTTATAAGTTATAAAAAGATTTAATCATGAAAAATAGGTTAAATAAATGCTTTCGTTAAATTTTACTAAGTCGATTGAGAGGAATAGGATTTGAACTTTTTTGTTCCCTTTGGGGGAAAGTTAGACGGAGGAAAAATTGCATATTCATAGGAATACAAATTCTTAATTTTTCTGAATTCAAAGCTTCTTACCGGGTATATCAGGGACTGATAACATTAAAAGAGCTAAATAATCTCCAAATCCGCAACTATAATTTATATAACCATAAAAATAGTAGATGATGTACCTAGGCAGTATAAAACAACTTTACTGCCGTGGCGCATACGATACTTTATCTGAAATACGCAGGATAAGCGCCCTTTTTCTGTAAAATGGTGCTTAATTGTATCGCATACGCACGCGCGTTAGGTGACTAAAAGTCCAAAATTCACTTTGTAGTTAAACTTAGGTTAAAAATGAATTCTTCCCACTCTTTTCTTACACTTCTCACTCACTTCTTTCTCCATGCTGTCACTTAACGTGCCGCTTGTCGCAGTACAATAACGTGCTACTTTACTGCCGCTCCGCAGGCAGATAAAGTGCGCTTTTTCTGCCAATTTCAGATAAAAATTATTACAAAAGCATGAGCAGTCACAATTGCATTACAAATTTGGTCATTACCAACTAATTGTAAAGGTATTTGTAACTCTATTCGAATAATTATTCTTAAACCTGAGCCGATGATTCCTGATCAAATTCGTACGGTATTAATATATTATTAATATAAATTCGTACGGTAAAATTTCAGCCACAACCACGTCTCACGACCGTGAGATAGGTGGTTACAGTCTGTAAAGGAATCAATACGACGATCCAGAAAAAGCCTCGTGCACCCTAAGAACACGGAGCGACCCAAGGACAACCGCCTTCTGCATTTTTCCCGCAAGTGTTCTAGCATATTGTTGACACGCAGGGATGCTTTTTAGGCCATTAACAAGTGAAAGCTTGGCACCTCCAAGAGCGCCGATGATAAGGACGATCAATTTAACACAATATTCCGGGTGCAATCGTTGCAACTCCCTTATAAGGTCTCGATACCTCTCTTTCTTTTCATTCTCCTTGGTTATGATTTTGTCAGCTGGTGCCGAAAATTCGATAACGAAAATGGTTCGCTTCTCGAAGTCAAGAAGAACCATGTAAGGCCTCGAGTAAGCAACAGAAACAATTGTCGAGAATATAAAGTTCCAGTATATACGGCACTTCCCATTCTCGACAATTGACTTAATTTCCCTAGGAGCATTTAGAGGAGCGATATTAAGGTTAATGCCGTAGGAGTGACAGAGATGGTAATAAAGCACTCTTAGAGCCGAATTGTGCCTTTGAATTTAGGTCGTTCCCGCGTGAGTTGGACAACTAGATAGTATGTGAGCTAAATGCTCGGGGTGTGCATGGCACGCCCTGCAGCTATCATCGGGAATGTCTTGGCTCAAAATGTGGCGACGGTATGTTAAGGTGGAAATGACACCGTCTTGGCATGCGAAAATGAAACCCTCCGTACCAGACTTCAATCCGGGCGATTTAAGGAAAGCAAAAGTTAGCTCACAAGACATTGACTGATGCTGCACATTTCTGTGGAAGATACCATGCATCCTCTTATCGAGGAGCTGTTCACGAAAGTTTTTCTCTTGTGCTTTCTCAATCCGGGCTTTCAGGAGTGAGCACTCGAGATAGATAAGATTTGATGCATTTTGCTCACCCCTAATACTGAAGTCAAGTCCGAGTGCTTCAGCAGCCTCCTCCGCTGCTTTGTACAGAAACGCTCCTTTGCCCACTTCTTCGTGATTCCTGACCATTTTAAGAAGAGGGTCTCTTCGATTTGCAACACTATGTGCTATACCCAGAATAATCCTGTTGTGAAGACATTCAAAACTCAATATTCTGCGACCCCCTTGACGGCGTGAGATGTACAGTCGCGGAACGGAAGACTTAAGATGCATGCTTTTGTTCATGTGCATAACCTTTCTTGTCCCGATATCAAGAGTTCTGAGCTCGTTCTTCGTCCATGGAACTACTCCAAATGAATAGAGTAGTACCGGGAGGGCAAGCATGTACGTTGCAGATACTTTGTTCCTCGCCGACAGTTCGGAAGACCAAATCTGTCGGATGAGACGTTTGTATCTGCTTCGGAGAGTATCCTTTATAGATGTCATATCCTGGATGCGGCTCTGTGCAAAGGTGTCGTATGGCGCTTCTATCAACGAGCTCAGGATCTTCAGGGATGCCATTTAGTTTTCCTCGCTTCAAATAAACCTTGGCGCATTTGTCTAACCCAAATTCCATTTCAATTTCCTTAGTATATCGTTCAACAATCCCCAGAGCTAGATGCTGTTGCTCTCTGTTTTTAGCATAGATCTTAAGATCGTCCATGTAAAATACATGAGTGACCTTGTACTTTCGATCTGCAGGTTTGCCGCACAAGTACCCGTCGGAATGGCGAAGTGCTATAGATAGTGGCAATAATGTGAGGCAAAAGAGGAGTGGGCTCATGGTGTCGCCCTGAAAGACACCTCTCTGAATTGTGACCTTGTTAGTTGTCACACGATTTTTTCCAGATGAGATAGTAAATCTGGTTTTCCATAGCGGCATCAATCTCTCTATGCACCCAACTATTTTCGGATGAACCTTTAAGATTTCCAAAAGACAGATGATAAGTCTATGGGATGTCGAATCGAAAGCTTTCCGATAATCAATCCAGGCCATCGATTGGTCGCGCTGGTAGAATGCTGCATCTTTTCAGACACATTTATCGATGAGCAAGTTCTTACAAATTATTGTTGTTTATGGTAATTATTGATATTATATCTTTATTGATTCAAAATAGACCCGCACTTTTTGGCACATGCGCAGTTGGAAAATTCTCTTACAGTGGGCGTATCTATACAAGGCCGAGGCAGCCAATGAAAGTTGCTGGTCACAAAAATCATGACGATTCGCGGTAGAGGTGGTGGCCCCTCAGGAGGGGGACATTCGTAACGTATACGTTTTACGGCGGGGGACATAGGTGAAAGTTGACTGCATTTGCAATTCCAAATTTTTCTTTAACGCTGTACAATAAAATTCTTGCTGTAATTCAAAATAACCCAGGGGGCACAAAATTTTGCGACGTCTTTACGACATCGTTACGACATTTTTACGACATCCTATGTCCGTGTCGTTTCGATGTCTTTACGATATCGTAAAGACATCGTCATACGACGTGTTTACGATACCGTAAAGACACCTTAACGACATGAAAATAGGATATCGTAAAGTTTTCGTAAAGATGTCGTAACGATGTCGTAAGGACGTCGCCAAATTTTGTGCCCACTGGGATAACTTTTACAAGCCATTTAAAGACCTAGTCCTTTCACCTACTCCTAATGACTCCATTCTTTGCTTTTGTATCTTGTGTAAGATAGTTCTTTTGTTTAAATTAATTTGTTTTTAAACTTGGAAAAAAGAGCGAAAATAATCCACTTAAAAAACAATACTATTTAACTAACTAAAAACTAAAACTAACTAAACTAAAATTTATAACTAAAAAGGCGAAGTAAAGTTAAAGATTTTAGAAAAAACCGCAACTTTCTAGCACTTACTAGGCAGTCTGATAAGTACCTGAAAATTCTAAGAGATGGCATTAGTATTCACTAATGTGAACCATTTTCGTCGAGTTTGATCCTTCAAATGACGCCTG
>NC_046659.1:18888300-18917366 GCF_010883055.1 Belonocnema kinseyi | reverse complement strand
AAATCGGCTTCGAATTGGTTCCTCAGCCACCGTATTCACCAGACCTGGCCCCCAGCGACTATTACTTGTTCCCTAACCTGAAGAGATGGCTCAACGGTAAGCATTTTTACTCAAATGAGGAGCTCATAGCTGAAACTGACGCGTATTTTGGAGACCTTCCGATCGAATACTTTTCGGACGGTATCAAAAAGTTAGAAAATCGTTGGACTCGCTGTATCGACCTACAAAGAGAGTATGTTGAAAAATAAAACCGACTTTGGCCAAAAAAACGTCTCCGTGTTTCATTTTTCAGGGACTTATCAGACTGCCTGGTATCTAAGAGAAGATATTTATAAACAATATTAAATTCTTAGAGCAACTTTTTTTTAGCCTTATAAAGCGAAAAAGGGCAAAAATGTAAAAACTTCAACAAAAAAAACCTGAAATATTAGGCATTCTACCATTAAGCAAAGAGAATATTATTAACAATGATAATAAATTGTTTTAGCATTTTTTTTAAAACTTAAATTAGTTATTACTTCACTCTAATTGAAAACTAGACAAAACGCAAGAAATTTGAGAAAAACTCGCGTCTTACTAACATTATTTAAATGGAATATTAATAATAGTATTAATAAATTGTTGAAACCATTAATTTTCTTGACTCTAATTAATTAATTATATCATTTCAATTGAAAATTGGACCAAACGTGAAAATTTTCTTTAAAAACTGCAACTTTCTAGCATTATTCTGAGAGAATATCATTAACAATAATAATAAATTGTTTAAACTATCTCTGTTGTTAACACAATTGAACTAATATCTCTCTCTAATTCAAATTGGACAAAAAGTGGATTTTATTTAAAAGCCGCGTCTTTTTAACTATTATATGAGAAAAATACTACAAATATTAATAAATTGTTTAAACAGTCTATTAAAACGTCTACTTATCAGTATAAAGTGGCATTTAATGCACGCGAAACAATTTGAATGAGAAAACCCTAAAAAAATTATAATTAGCGCCAAAATCTCGCAAAGCCCGCTTTTTCATTTATGCACGGAAAAAAGTACGCTGTAATATATACTCGGAAAAGTGATGAAATATTACTCTGTGGCGCAGTAACGGAGCATTTCGTGCAACGACAGAATAATTCTTACACTTTGGGAGAAATTAGCGAACCTCACTGCATCAAAGTGCAAGATTCACTCCGTGAAATTGTAAATCCGTATCCAGATCGAATGTGGTTGAGTGATAATTTAACAATGTCACCGAATATTTCCTACTTTGTAGCGAGTGCTAGATACAGCTCGCATTGTACACTGTACAGTTTCGCATTGTAAATCTCTCGCATCAACAAGCAAAAGTCACAGTTGTGCCCTAGAATAGAATCGTCGATAGACATTTCATTACGGCAGCTCGAAACAGATGATGTAATATAATGATAAATTTACCAAAAAAAAATTTATTTTTAATAACTGCTTTCAATTTATTTGTGAAATCATGCACGTGCGGTCACTTACAAATGTAATCAAACTCTTAAACGCTATGAAAAATTGCACCCTCGTGGGATTCCAACCCT
Organism: Belonocnema kinseyi; assembly: GCF_010883055.1. Classification (NCBI taxonomy): domain Eukaryota; kingdom Metazoa; phylum Arthropoda; class Insecta; order Hymenoptera; family Cynipidae; genus Belonocnema; species Belonocnema kinseyi. The sequence continues at coordinate 18,915,806 of NC_046659.1, read as the reverse complement.
ACCTACCTAAACAACCTAAAACCTAAGCCTATGTCGGACGCTCTAGCTAATTACGCTAATGTATCGCTTGGATTCTGTTGATAAAATCTCAGTCAAGATTTTACACTGGTAAGCCAGGGCTAATAGAGGAATATATTTTTGTTTTATTTTTTCATTTTACACATTTTATATGAACAGGTTGATTGACAAATGCTCGATGAAAATATTTCAATTTAATTAATTAAAATTTTAATAAATAAATGTTTAATTTAAACATTCATTTAATTTGTGATTACTTTCCAAATTCTGAGGCACAAAAATGTAATGGATTTATTACTCTCAGATGTATTTTAAGTGTATATATAAATATTTAAATTTAAATTTAATTTTCCAGCTTAAAAAAAGAATCGAGTGATTATAGTTCTACTAATCTTCTCTAGTAAAAACCTGAAAGTAAAGCAAAAACAGCTACTACAAATAATTTATTGAAACATTGGTGTTGAAAAAATTGTTTAAAATACAAGGTAATTAAACCTGATTGATATTCTAACTTTGAAGTTGAATTTGAACATGGAATCGGAGGCTAGCTGAAATTAGAAGAAATAAGTCTTTAAATTGAAAATTTTTAAATGCTAAGAATTTTATAAAACTTTGCTAAAAGCTATAGTAATTATTTATGCATTTTTATAAAATATAAGAATGCACATTATGTGATATAATAAATAGTATAATAGTATACTCAATTGCAAACATAGGTAAGTGAAGTAAATGGTGTTTATTTACATATTTTTTAATTTTATTCCTGGAAAAATATTTAAAGGGATGCAGTATACAGAATTAGGTATATAAGAAAGAAAAAAAAAATTTTTAGAAAACCGAAATTGCATTCTGTAAAATCGAAATCAGCATATAAAGATAAAAACAAAAGTTACTTCCTAGCTTAAATGTTTTTTATTTAAGGCCAAAAAGTATAATTAAACACAAGTATCCAGTTCCGAGAAGACTGTGAATTTATTTTTCAACTTTGAAACATGATAAAACTTGCTCCTGAAATATAAGGAGGCTGAATAAGAATAAAAAAGAGCTTATAAAAAAAACTTATTCTGTTCCGGGAAAATAAAGGTTTAGTGTCGCGGTATCGCACTGTAACAGTCCTAAAAGTTTTAAAAGTGGCTTTTAGTAGAAATTGAAGATTTTATGTCCGAATTTGATTATACTATAAAATATAAGTGAGACGAATGGGAACAAAACTACAATGCTCACAGGTACAGTCGAGAGTGGCGCGAACTCGCGATCTGTCAGTGCCTCCGACAGACTCGGTGGTACTGTAGCGCTAGTCACTAGTACCATAATAATATGTAATGTAATACAGCACTTTTCATACAAGTGTCATAATATCTCAAGTGTGCCTCTTTTAAGTCTACAGTTCTATTTTCAATGAATTCATACAGTTTTCTATTTGTTTTTATATCAAAATAACTCCACTAAAATATTTTTTCAACATTTTTTTGTTTAAATTATTAACAACCAAAGTTCTTGATCAGTTTTTTTCAAACATGGATTACTCGCGAACGGTTAATCGAAATTCAATAATTGAGTTATGAAAAATTTTGTTACGAAGTATACTATACGCTAAAAATTGTTCCGTATTAAAAAACATTTTTTTATTCTTTAAATATTCGTATGTTTTAAACAATTGAAAATTAATTGAACTTCTGCGCCCGTGAAAGAATTCTTTCATGTTTCAATACATTCTACGATTTCTTTCGAAAATGTTGGTAAAAAGAAGTTTGTATTTTGCAGCGTTGGTCGAGTACGTTCGGATGCGCGCGGGTTTCATATTGAGTACAATATGACACGAATTTTCCACTAAAATGATCAATGTTAAAAAAAATATGTTTTAATCAAGTGGTTAAACTTTCTACAAATAATTTTTTAAATCAAAAAGATGAATTTTCAACCAAAAAGTTTAATTTTCTGCTAAAAAAGATGAATTTTCAACAAAGTAGATCCAGTATCAACTAAAAAAATCGATTTTTGACCAAAAGTTGAATGGTTAAGTTTTCAGTAAAAAGATTAATTTAAAAAAATTATTATATCATCAAAATAGTTCATTTTTCCACAAAATAGATTAATTTTAAATTAAAAGAATGAAGCATCATTTAAACGAAATTAATTTTTTAATAAACTTCAAGCCAAGAAATAGGGAAACAATTGGGCAATAAATTATTTTGAATAAAATTATTATAGGTATCATATTAAGTACAATAAGAAACAAATTTTAAACTGAAATGATAAATTTTATTTGAAAAAATGATTTTTTAATCAACGGGTTCAACTCTCTACCAGGTATAGCTATTTTTTGATCAAAAAGATGAATTTTCAGTCAAGAAGATTAATTTTCTACTAAAAAAGAAAAAGGTGGTTTGATTTTCAATTAGGCTTAGATAAATTTTCAAACAAGGAAATGAATCTTCAACCGAAAATATGATTTTATAAGAGGGTGTTTAAGTATTCATTCAATTAGTTGAATTTTCAATCAAAACATGTGAATTTCCAAAAAAAATCGAATAGTCAAATTATCATTGAAAATATTAGTTTTTAATTCAAAAAACAAATTGTAACTAAAAAATTAATTTTTACAACAGATTTTTTTTCAATATAAAAATTTAGTAGTTGGTATTTAAAATAATGAAATTTTTAATTTAAATACCAACTACTAAATTTTTCGAAGGATAATTCATCTTTTTCGGTTTACAATTCAACTACTAGGTTGAATGTTTGAACCGATTTGTTAAAAAAACACTTTTTTTGTATGAAATTAATCTTCTAGTTTGAAAAATTTACTATACTCTGTTGAAGGCTAAACTATTGCGTCCGAATGTGCTCGATTAGGGCTGGAGGCCGGAGCGCGGTAAAAAAATTAATAACTTCTGAACTACTGAAAAATGCAAACTTTTTCTTCCACCAAAATTCTCGGAAGAGATTGTAGAATCTATTGGCACGTGAAAGAATTCTTTTACATTCTTTTACAAACGATTATTCAAGCAATAAAAAAATTTTTTTGCGACCTACAATTTTTTAGCGTAAAGTATACTTCGTAACAAAAATGCTGATGACTTATTATTGAATTTCGATGAACCGTTCGCAAGTAATCCGTTAAAAAAAATGATCAAGATCTTTAATTGTTAATAACTTGAAAAAAAAGGTTTTGCAAGAATATTTTAGGGGAGTTATTTTTATATAAAAACGAATCGACAACTGTATAAATTAATTAAAAATAGAACTATCGATTTAAAATTGGCACACTTGAGATATTTGGTCGGGTTTTTCCACTTTTCGAGCAGCTTTCCAGATGAATTCAATACCAAGCCAAAGATAGACCAAGCCTATTCTATGTGTACCCTACCGAAAAGAATCTTTGAGTATATACTAAAAATTCTTTAGGTCAAAGAATCTTAGAGAAATTCTCCGCAGGCACTCAGGTAGATATTTTTAAAGGTCCAGGAAGCTCTTTTAAATGGTCCGAAGGCTTGAAAATATCCTTTCCGAAATTGAAATAAGAATACGATCATAAATAACAAGCAGAGAGGCTATCTCAATAGAGTAGTTGGCACTCAAGGGTCCTTTGTTAAGCTTTCGGATTAAAATTTAGAAGTAGACTTTTTTAATTTCATAGTTAACAGCCTAAAACATAATAATTCGGAATCTATGGGTTTTGATGGCTTCAGATATCTAACTTTTTTTTAATGCTTAAAATTGGAATTAATAGAACGTTTCTCGTAAATGGAATGAGATACGCTAAAAAAGACAACATTTTTTAATTCAACTAGAAAATTGTGTATCAGTATATAAGTTATAATTTTGTTTCAAATCGACTTTGTTTATAGACTCAAATGGGCCAGGCTCTTTCGCTAAAGAAAACTCAGAGCTTTCTTTTGGTAGGGTAAGAAAGCTGATTTTCTAGGAAAGTTTTTGCGCCTACTGTAAAACCTTGACTGGATGAGTGTAAATTAATCTCAGATTCGTATTCAGCGCAAGAAACTAAATAAAGATATTTTTCAACTTATTTTCAACTTTTCAATAAGGATGATTTAACATTTTGTCCACTTTTCAGTTGTGTTAACTAATAATGGATGCAATTTAACAAACATAATTGTTTAAACAAATTATTATTGTTTATAACTATTTTGTGGAAATTGGTGATGTAAGTTGTTGGCATCAGACCCAGGAGAATTGAAATTAATTAAGTTGTTTCAAAAGTTTCGGCACACAATGGTGGCCCTCATCAGTGAGTTTTATTAAATCTGTGAAAAGTACAAAATATCTTGTGGGTACGCAGTGTTAAAATTCGAAGCATTATGTTTTGATTAACTAATAAAAATTTAAAATTTATTAGTTTTAAATTTAAATTTTTTCATTATTTTATTCCTTCTTTTTTATTTTTTAAATAATCTGTACGAGAAATATTATTATAAATTCTAAGAAACCTTATACATCTGTAGATTGTTGAATAGTAGGCAAATATAATTTAAATAAATTTTATACTTAAATACATTTTAGCAGTAATACGAATAATTTCAAGAAACATTGCATTTAAAAATTATTAGTTCAAATAATTTTTCCCTTAATTTCTCGTATATAAATGTTGCTTTGAAAAGTTTTAGGTTTCCGAAACTGGTTCAATTTTATAAGCAGAATAATTTCAACAATCACAATGTAGTGAAAACTAAATTTGCCAAAGAAAGATTATAATTGCATAATAATTATTGGATTTTTTTTGTGTTTTGTTGTTAGATATATAATTTGAGTTAATTTTTGGTTTAAACGAGTCCCGCCTTATTGCTAGTAGCGACATTTTTACTCGATTGTGAATTTAGGTTATTCTACTTCCGAGTCTCATGGAAGCCGCTCGCGTTGTATTCAAGATACTTTCATGATTCTGAATAAACACCATATTCGGGAAGACATTGTCATTACTTGCGCGTCGACGGTTTTGAACGACGCAAATCGGACCACGTGCGTAGCAACAAAGAAAAAGAAAAATTCAAAGATGAGTGCTTCAAGTTTTAGAATTGAACTACTCAACAATGGTAACTATGATACCTGGAAATTGCAAATGCAAGCCGTGCTAGTGAAGAACGATTTGTGGGAATTTGTCAGTGGAATAAATGTGAAACCGGAGCCAGGTGAGAACAACGTGAATGCCGCGGGGGTGCAAGCGTGGGAGAAAAGTGATCAAAAAGCAAGATCGGACATAATTTTATCGATATCACCGAGTGAACTGAAACAAGTGAAAAATTGTGAAACTTCACGGGACATGTGGACACGATTGCGTGAAATTTACCAATCGCAGGGTCCGGCCAGGAAAGCTACGTTACTAAAAAGCTTGACTGTACACAAAATGACCGAGGGCAGTGACGTTCGCGATCATTTAAACGCTTTTTTGATACCGTAGATAAACTCGGCGATATGGATATCGTAATTAATCTGGATCAATTAACAATTATGTTATTGTACAGTTTACCCGCGAGCTTTGAGAATTTTAGATGCGCTATCGAATCGCGTGACGATTTGCCATCGCCAGATGCCCTTCGTGCAAAAATTACGGAAGAAAACGATGGTCGAAAGAACGGGGCGCGAGGGGAAACATCGGATGCCATGTACGTTAATAAAAATTCTGGTCATCGAAGTAAGTCTGAAATTAAGGGAGGCAGATTCGGAGAAAAAGAAGGAAGTGTCTGAATTTCGATGTTATTTGTGTAAAAAGCTGGGGCACAAGAAAGCTGATTGTCGGTTTAACAAGAATAAAAAGCAATCTGCCAAATTGTCACAAGACGTGTGCTTTAATACAGCGGAAGCAACGGCGCTTCAATCGATCAGAAATAAGCAAGATTGCTGTTTCGATAGCGGAGCGACAACGCACTTACGCAATGATTTGAACAAATTTCGCAAACAGTTCGACAACAGAGATTAACGGGAAGGGAACTGTACAATTTGAAGCTGAAATGACAGACGGTAAAAAGAGAATCTCTCTTGTCAACGCGTCACATGTACCAGATCTTAGAACAAGTCTCATATCGGTTGCTAAAATTACTGATCGTGGACACACGGTGATTTTCGAAAAGAGTGGTGCGGAAATTTTAAACGCGAATGGTAACGTGGAACTTTCCGCCGACAGAGTAGGTGATCTCTACTTCGTGCGAGAGATCGAGGAAGGCGTGTGCGTTGCATCGCCTTATTCAAAAGAAAAAGACCCTTCGCTTGAAGTGTTGCATAGAAGACTCGGTCATGCGAACGCGAAGGACATTTTGGATGTTGTAAACAAAAGTTTCGTGACGGATGTATCGCTTAAACATGTTAAATCGATGCCAAATTGCGAGGTCTGTATCCAGGGAAAAATGTCAAGAACCTCATTCCCAAGAAATTCGAATCGAAGTACCGAAATATTGGACATAGTTCACACAGATGTATGCGGACCTATGAGGGTCAACTCCTTGGGCGGAGCCAAATATTATGTCGAATTTATCGATGATCGTTCCAAATGGTGCAAAGTCAGATTCCTGAAGTCGAAGGCAGAAGTTTTCAACGTAACAAAGGAATACGTCGCTCTAGTCGAGAATCAACAAGGTGAGACCCTGAAATGTTTACAGTCCGATAATGGGGGCGAATATAAAAGCCTGGAATTCGACGAGTATTTAAAGAACGAGGTATCACACGGAGACTATCAGTGCCGTACAATTCGGAACAAAATGGCACTGCCGAAAGAAAGAACCCTACTCTCCTTGATACTGCCAGGCGTCTCCTCACGGATTCAAAATTGCCAGAGTCGTTCTGGGCCGAAGCAGTGAACACTGCCAATTATCTTCGTAATCGCTCACCGACTAAAAGTTTAAATGGCAGAACACCCTACGAAGTTTGGATGGGTAATGAACCCGATTTATCACACTTGAGAACTTTCGGCTGTCGGGTCATTTATTTAAACAGAGAGCCAGGAAAAAGAAAATTTGATCAACGCGGAAAAGAAGTTGTATGCCTTTAATTAAAATGTACTAAATTTCTTTTTTTTTATTTATATAATTAAAGGTTTTGTCTGTAAAAATAAATTTTGCTCAATTTAATTGATATAAAATGTCATTCCATTGGAAATTATCAAAATTATGGTAGTTGGCAATAATTTTTAGGTATTCCTCAAAGTGCACGTTATTCTTCAAATATTGTATTGTGACATAATTTGGAAAATAACAAATATTGGCATTAGAGACAGAGAGTTTCGTTAATGAAAATCTTATTTAATGATATTTTATGTTTTTAAATTTTAATACGAGAAATTATGTTTTTAAATTAAAACACAAGCACACACACACATATGTTACAGGCAAAGTCCGATGTGCCGTCACACCGCAGCCTGCCTAGTCCCTCCGCGAATTGACTGAGCGCTGTCAGGCAAAGTCCGAAGTAGCACTTTCACTTCGGACTCTGCCTAGTCAAATTGCGAAGTGCCCGACAGGCTCAGACAAAGTCCGGAGTAAAAAGAAAAACTGCGGGGCTAACTTTTCCCACTGCACAGTAGGCTGGCTCGAGAATTTACAATTCCAAATAGTCTACAGATCGCAATTGTGAACAGATTTGAATGTTTTTATTTTAGAAATGATCAGCATTAAATTTTTAAGACAACTTATTGAGAACGTTTATCCATTTTTATTTTAATATATTTATTTAACGCAAGTTATTTTCTAAAAAGAAAAAGAAAAAACTCAATATGTATTATATTTAACGTAGTATCTTTCTAAATTCGAAATACGCGACGAGTTTTCTGCAATTTTGAGGGCACTAAATTTGTCTTCGAATTTAATTTTCATCACTTGATTTTTCGCTTCGTCAGCCATCGTTAAAAAATTTCAAAAACACTGTCGATTTATAAATATTATTCCGAAACGATAAAAACAACTCATTTGGAAATGTACACTGAAACTCAAACCATAAGATGAAAAATTTACTTTTCTAATGCTTCCAACATTAGTACAAGAACTTCTATTCAAAAACCTTCCAAACTTCGACGACCACGTGAATAACTAGATAAAACTATTGTTGTTTTGAGGATAACTAAGTAGGTGCATCTGTCCCTAAATAAAAGGGCGGTGGAAGAAAGGGAGTGGGGAAATAACATTTTTTTATTAGTTACGAAACTAATACGAAATTAAAAGGAACTTTTGTTTTGACATGTTATGGCTAAATCATTTTTAAACCAGATATTCAATTGATCTATTTTAATTAAAGACAGATTTTTATTTGTCATACTAAATCTTAGTAGCGTTGTCTAAACAGTGATTTTCGATCTCAATAAATTAATATTTTAAATGTTAATAACAAATTTTAAAACCGAAACATCTATTACGGGCTCTTTCTTACTGAAAAGTTGGTTCTTACAATAAATATTGTAGTTTTTTTTTATCTTTAAAATTTTACAGTTTATCTTTTATAATAAAATGTATTTTACACGTATACCCAGATAGCACAAGAGTTTGCAGCAAGCTTGCCTAAATCGTGCCATGCAAGTTGCGGAAGCTTGCATCACAAGGTTCAGGCAATCTTCCTGCAAATAAAAAATGTCCGTTATGTGGCAATATTGCGAAGCAAGATTGAGGAAATGTTGCCTGTCAATCTTGAACTTAATCCAGTGCGCATTAGTTTTGCATTCCACCTAGGGCTGCGCAGTAGTTTTTTAACTTTCACCTATAATGCCGCCTTACTTGTCTACATAAACGTATTATGTATGGTTCTTAAAAAACACAAATATGTAATAAAAGTTGCCCAAGATTCTTCCTCCAATGTTTCCTCAATATTGCAGGCAAGCTTGCAGGAAGATTCCCATGACAATGGTCACTCAATCTTGCGTCGCAATATTGCCGCATGGCGCACATTATCTTCTTTGCAGGGAGCTTGCCTAAACCTTGCAATGCAAGCTTCCGGACCTTGCATCGCAAGGTTTAGGCGAGCTTGCCGCAAACTCTTGTGCTCTCTGGGTATTGAATCATTTTTCATCAAATAAATCAACAATAAACCATTGTTGTTATTAATAATATATTTATTACAAATAATAGACTGGTGCTTTGTATGAAGTATTTATCTATGAATTCGCCTTAAATAATCGGCTTTTTCTGAAAAGGCTTGAAATTGGAAACTATTCACACTTTAGAACAATAAAAATATAAAAAATGAATTATTTATGTTTTCTAAGTCTATCTACTTTAAATATGATACATATTGAGTTTTTTCTTTTTAAAAAATAACTTGCGTTAAATAAATATATTAAAACAAAAATGAATAAATGTACTCAATTAGTTATCTTAAAAATTTCATGCTGATCATTTATAAAATAAAAACTTTCAAATCTGTTCACAATTGCGGTCTGTAGAGTGTAGACTATTTGGAATTGTAAATTCTCGATCCAGCTTACTGTGCAGTGGGAAAAGTAAACCCCGCGGGGTTTCTTTTTACTCCGGACTTTGCCTGAGCCTTTCGGGCACTTCGCGATTTGACTAGGCAGAGTCCGAAGCGAAAGTGCTACTTCGGACTTTGCCTGACACCGCTCAGGCAATGCGCGGAGGGACTAGGCAGACTGCGGTCTCATATATGCAAGGGGATAGTAGAAAGAAAAACTTTTTCCTCAGAGCTTATGTTACAGCTAGAAAAGCCAGTGTTTTTTTTAGAACAAGAAAGGGCAGCAATAAAATTTGAAACAAAACACTTGTAGACTGATTTTAGTTAAGAGTAGTATTTATGTATTCGTGTAGTAAGTGATCAGTATTATTTTTTAATATTCCAACTTTCTTTTTCAAAACGTGAATTTCAATCGATCAGGTTCGGTAATAACTCCGCTGCACGAAGGTATGCACCTAACATAAGCAAATTTAAAATGTCTACTTTGAATGAAGAGATAAGAGACGTTTGCATTTCCGTATACAACCTAAAATGTGAATTAGTCAAGTTGCGCGTAACCATAGAAAAAAGTCTCACACGTGATGAGTATAAACTTTTTTTGAGTTTGAATCAGAAAAAGCTAGAAAAATATTCGAATCACACAAAAAATCTGTAAATCAAAATTTGATAGCCCAGTGGGCAAGAAATTTGGCGACGTCTTTACGACATCTTTGCGACATCTTTACGATATCTTTACGACATCCTACGTCCATGTCGTTTTGGTGTCTTTGCGATATCGTAAAGACATCGTCAGATAATACGACTTATTTACGATATCGTAAAGACACCTTAACTACATGGACATAGGATGTCGTAAAGATGTCATAACGATGTCGTAAAGACATCGCCAAACTTTATGCTCACTGGGAGTCTAATGAAAACAAGCAACAAATATTCAAATAATTATCAGTTAGAATTAACAAATTTGGAAAGCAATATTAATAATACAAATGTTACTTGCAACATTCCTACACTGTTAGAAAAAATTCGTACAACGTCACACCGAAGTGCAAAGTTGTAATGATACGGTGCGATATTTTGGTGCGAAACAGAATTTCTTCTACTAAAATACACTTCTCCGGTGTAAAGTTGGTAAAGGAACCCGCACTAAAAGTATGGGAAAATGGCTTTCGGTGGATTTAGCTGAAACTTTGTAATTTGTAAGATTTTAAGTTTATTAAGGTTTTTTTAAGGTTATTAAGGTTTTTAAGGTTAGTCTTTAAAAAATCAATTATTTAGTCAAGTTCAAATCTTGGGCGCTTAGCGTTTGATCGTTTCGAGAAGCGCGCAATGTAACTCATTGGTTTGGCTAAACATATTACTGACTACTTTCTGATGCGTGATTCTTATAGTGACATCGCTTTTGTCGCTAAAGTTACTAGGATTGGTTTTATGCGTTAATCTTGAGCGCTTAGCGTTCAACCCTCTTGCGAAGGGAAGAATGTTATTATCGGTATGTGCGCACTAGTTACTAATGTTACTTTGGGTACCATTTCTGCCTTTAAAGAAGTGATTAATTAGTCAAGTTAAAATCTTGGGCGCTTAGCGTTTGATCGTTTTCAGAAGCGCGATATATGAGTAAACGGTGTAGGCGAAAATATGACAGACCACGATCTGAACCGTGATTTCTATGTTGACATCGCTTTTGTAACAAAATCTGTTGTAATTCGTTTTATTCACTGATCTTGAGCGCTTAGCGCCGCATAGCGCTAAAACTGTCCATTTTTTTGGATTTTTTTTCACGGATATTTCATCCGGCACTTATAACCTTAAAGATTACAAAGTTTCAGCTAAATCCACCGAAAGCCATTTTCCCATACATTTAGTGAGGGGTCCTTTACGAACTCTCAACTTCCCAGTGTTGAAAATACTAACCAATCACACCGAGGAGATCCGAAAGTCTTAATCTAAACTTAAAGTTTCACTGGACAGTGTGAAATCAAACACTTAGCCGGAGCGAGGATAGTACATTTCGATAAATGTGAGAGAGGTGATTATTTAGCGAATGAGACGTTTTTCGCGCTATCGAAGCGAGTGAGAAAAGTCTCATTCTTTAAAAATCACCTTTCACATAAATATCGAACAGTATTTAATACCATGAAAGGCGAAAAAATCTGGCTAAAGTTGATATTTTCAGGTTAGAGTGGTATAAACATACAATCGACACTATACGGTGGGAAAACTAACACCGATAAGTTGCTTTGCGCGCTCACGAGCAGTTAACTTGTGTAGGCTTGTGCGAGCTAAAGAAGTTAGAAGATAAATTTAAAATTAAAAAGATAATTTTTCAAGAAAAACAAATGTCAACAAAATTGTTCAATTTTCATCTTTAGAAACGAATTTTAAACTGACACAATGAGCATTAAACCTAAAATGGACTAGTTAATTTTTCATATAAAAAATTGAATTTTTAACAAAATAAATTAATTTTGAATAAAAAAGATTTACTTTTAACAAAATAAATTAATTTTGAATAAAAAAGATTTACTTTTAATAAAATAAATTAATTTTGAATAAAAAAGATTTACTTTTAACAAAAAATTGATCCATTAAATTTGCATTAAAAAAATTAATTTAGAATAAATAAACCATTAAATTTACAAAAGAATAGTCCAGTTTTCAACCCCAAAAAATCAAAGTTTCAAAAAAATATTAAAATTTTCAAGCAGAATAACGAATTTGCAAAAAAATAATTTAATTTTCAAAACAATATTTTCCTACAGAAAACAGAAATTTTATCAATCAATTTTAAAAGAAGAAAAAAACGAATTTTTAACAAAATAGATCAATTTTCAACGAAAAACGGTTACATTATCATTTAAAAAAATAAAATTAACAACCAAAAAATTTTCATGAAATTAGTTTAATTTCCAAAAAATTACATGAACTTTCAACCATTTTATACGGAAAGAAAAAAAGTTTGATCAAAACATCCATTTTCAACCAAAGAAATTAATTTTTAATTAAAGTAGATGAATTTTCAAACAAGAAGAATACATTTCTACCAAAAAGATTAATTTTTAACTGGGAATGGTCAATTTTGAGTATAAGAAAATATTTTTTCAACTAAAAAAAATCGAATTTTCAACAAAACAGTTGAATAATCAACAAAAAATCAAATTTTAAACAAAAACAATTATTTCCTATTAAAAAAAAATGAATGTACAACTAAAAAAATCCTTTAAAGAACTTGGACAAAAACGATAAATTTTCAACTTTAAAAATGAATATTAAAACTAGAAAATAAGTATTTAACCAAAAATAGAATAGGTACATTTTCAGATAAAAAAATTTAATTTTCTGCAAAATAGTTTAATTTTCGATGTAAAAAATGAATCTTCAACTGAAAAATATTTTGAATAAAAAAATCGAATTTACAGCAGAATAGTTACATTTTTAAACATATAGTTGGATTTTCAATTTAAAAAAAAATTTGACCAACAATGGAATGGAATGAATTCTAAAAGAAAATTGAAAAAAGAACACAAATTTTTTTTTATTGTTTTGTAAAAATGTTAAAAGTGGTGTAAAAGAGCGTGTAGAACATTTTTGCAATTTTACCATGTTATATAAAATTTGAGAAAAAAACAAGAATTTAATTCTTATCTAGCCTTCTCGCGCAATTTTGTTGCACAATTTTGTTTAAAGTTTATTTTGGTTAAAAAAATGTGCTTTCCAATTTGAGTAAGTTTAGGACATATTTAGAAATTTTGAAACGATTCAAAAATAACTAAAACTTGTAACAATCTATTCAGAATTTTTTATGGTTTCACTGTCAACCATTTTATACCAAAAGAAAAGTTGTTTTATGAAAAAATGCATTTTCTACCAAAGAAATTAATTTTTAAATCAAATAGATGAATTTCGAACAAGAAGAATAACTTTCTTCCAAAAAAGATTAATCTTTAACTGAGAAAGGTCAATTTTCAAGCAAAAATAAAACAACACATTTTCAACAAAATTGTACAATTTTCAAATAAAAAAAATTTTGAACTAAAAATGATACAGTTAAATTTTCAGCATAAGAAAATTTATTTTTTAACTAAAAAAAGCGAATTTAAAAAAAATTAAATTATAAATCAAAGAATCAATTTTCAAACAAGAAGAATCATTTTCTATTAGAAAAGGATACATTTTCAACTGCAAAAATAATTTTAAAAAAAAGTTTAACAAAATCGTTAAATTTTTAACTTTAAAAATTCTTACTATATAAAAACTTTACGAAACCTTTAATGTCTGAAGATACTTATCTCAATATTAAAAAATTTAGCGTTTACAATTAGATTTCCATTGTAAAATAATTGTAATTATGAATAATTGTAAAATGAATTTAAGAAATTTTATTTTATGAAGAAATATCTCGTGATTTTAAAAGGAGAAAGCCATTCTAAAAGTACCTTTTTGTATAGTATCTTATTACTCGGGAACATATTTAGAATATTTTCCTTGATTCTGCCCTAGGGTGGAACATGGTACAAAAAACCTTCGTGAAATTTCATATAAAAACTATACTCTGTATACATTAATTTTAAAAATGAAAAATAATCATGATTTTATCAATATTCCTAAATTTTGTTTTAATATGTTGCTTAAGGAATAGATTTCAGATATAAAATTATAAACATATCTTAATTAGTTAGTAAAACACTGTAAAATTGCCTTTCAAATTATACAAAAAAACGTTAACAAACGGTTGTACAGATTTGGCTTTAACCTTATGGACCAGTTTCAGAAATATATATTTCTGTTATCGTTTTTCAGCGCATGATTTTGCCCTAAACATAAAGCAGATTAATATACACTTAAAAAATAAAAATAAGAAAGGTCAGAAATTCATACAGTTGTTTGTTAGACAATCCCACACATTTTTAAATAAAACTCCTTTCCACACCACATTCAAAAAAAAAATTTCACAACATTTTTATCAAATGATAAGTCTATTGTACTTAAGGGAAAAATGATAATCTTTCATTAATTGAGGAGTTCTGGACAAGAAGGCGACAGGCACTCGAGAACGAGTAAAAGTATTGTCCAGGCTGTGACGTCAGGTATCAAAAGTGAAATTCGAAATTTGAAAAAACCAAAAATATATTTAGATAGCTCTTAAAAAATGAACCTGAGTCTCCATTTACAGTTTTTCTCTCGGGTTGCAAATTTCCAGTAAATAAATAAAAACTGACTTTTTTTATTGAAAAAACCATGTTTTTCACATTCAACTCGCCGTAAATAATTCGTTTAGCATCGAATTAACAAATTTCTTTGTGAGTTTTATTCGTGACACTCTATCGGAGGCTACAGTGTCCAAAAAGTGTCAAAATTTAATTTCTAATGTTTTTTCTTTTAATGCTAATGAAAAATCACGTTTTTAGACTTTCACATTCAAAAAGTGAGCGAGGAAGTCTGAGCTACGACAAATTTCAAGCGAACGAATTTTCCGCCAATCTATTGGCCAACTTTTCGGAAAATCTCAACTCGATTAGATTTTTAGTTCCATAATTACAGCGAGTTTATTACGAGCTCAAGACGCGACACCACAGGATTTTTCAGGGGACGCCGCCTGAAGCCTTGCCCATCCTTTGTTTTGTCCACTCGCTTGAAATCGTCAGCACTCCGGCGGCGTCCCCGGTAACAAGAGTTAAATTCAGAAAAATTAAGAATTAGTATTCTAATGAATACGCGATTTTTCTTCCGTCTAAAAATCCCCCAATGTGAACAGAAAAAGTGCAAATCCAATTCCTCTCAATCGACTTAGTAAAATTTAACGAAAGCATTTATTTAACCTATTTTTCATGATTAAGTCATTTTATAACTTATAAAGTCGAAAAATATTCAAATTTACATTGATTTATATTTTAATAATTTATTTAAACGTTTAAGAAAATGCAACAAAGAAATCTATGCAAATGTGTGAATTTAAATAGTTTTAACTCTAGAGAGGCAGAGTTGAATTGGTGAGATTTAAAACTTCAAAATTTACATTCCGCATGAAGGAATTAAAACAACTTATTACACATATTTTGTGACCTTATTAGAAGGAATTAAATAAAATCAAAATATGACCACAAAAAGATATCTCTAGGAAATTTAACTTGCCTGAATTTTAATCAATAAAATATTTAGGGATTTTTTTGTATTTTAGAAAATGTTTTCTCTGGACCTCATCCTAAAATTTTATTTGATTAACCATTAAAATAAATTAGAGACTCGTTGGTGATAGGATTGTTTAACAAATTTATTTAGACAAGATAATTTAGCCCCTAATCGTTATTTCATTATTTTCTTTTAGAAATTATTCTATTTTCGAAATCGCTATCTCTGGATCTGATTTCCAAACTGGAATTGACCAGTCTTTGAAATTCATTCTAATTCATTTTTATGATATAGGTGTATCAAAAAGATATCTTGAGGTAATCAACTTACCTGAATTTTAATTAGTAAAATATTTAGGGATTTTTTCCTATTTTAGAACATGTTTTCCCTGGACCTCATCTCAAAATTTGGTTTGATTAACTATTAAAATAAATTAGAGACTCGTTGGTGATAGGAGTGTAGCAGAAATGAATGCAGAAGCGAGATTTTGGGCCAGAGTTTTTATTTCAATTTTTCAGAAATTTTTCTATAATTATCTATTTTGTCCAGGGAAAACAATTTCTAAAATACAAAAAAATCCCTAAATATTTTATTGATTAAAATTCAGGCAAGTTAAATTACCTCGAGATATCTTTTTGATCCACCTATATCATAAAAATGAATTAGAATGAATTTCAAAGACTGATCAAATGTCAGTTTGGAAATCAGATCCAGAGATAGCGATTTCGAAAATAGAATAATTTCTAAAAACATGGAATAACAATTCTGGGCTAAATTATCTTGTCTAGATACATTTTTTGAACAATCCTATCACCAACGAGTCTCTAATTTATTTTAATGGTTGATCAAACCAAATTTTGAGATGAAGTCCATGGCAAAAATTTTCAAAATACAAACAAATCCCTAAATATTTCATTGATTGAAATTCAGACAAGTTAAATTACCTCGAGATATCTTTTTGATACACCTATATCATCAGAATGACTCAGAATTAATTTAGGCTGATCAATCCCCAGTCTTGGGATAAGGTCTAGAGATAACGTTTTTCCAAAAATGCTCATTGAAATGAACCAGCTGAAATGCATCAAATCCATCTGCATTTCCTGATGTGAATTTGTCTATGATCGATCTGTAAAAAAATACAATGGAAATCAGTTATCAATTTTAGAAATAATTTCTGATTAAAGTTATTAATAAGTAATGATTGTTAAATTATTAAGTAATTATTGTTTAAATTATTACTGCCAAAACTGTCAGTAATAAACATACAAAACAACAAAACATTTGTTTTGTAAAAAATAATCAATCGAAAGTACAATAAACATGCCGAACCGATCTGTCATTATTTGGAGGTTATGGTCAGATGCACCTTTTTACCGAAATCGCTGTAAGCAATTGTAGGTGATATCAATAAAAAAATTTTCCATGCAATATTTTATTCACTTTATTCAAAATAAATCCTGTCTATTTATAATATGCCTTTTTTGCGGCAAATAAGCGTTAAACACAATTCACTCTTAGCCCACTAAAAGCGCACAATATTATTACCTATTTATAGTATTTGTCTCTCAGCAGCCATTCCATAATGTTATTAGCATAGAAGAAAATTGACGTTTACTTCTCAGTCCACAAGTCTCACTTCATTATTAATGAAACACTTTTATTATTTGTGATTACTACATAACATAACCTATATTTTCTGACACTTGTATCTATTTGAAGTTTCGAATGCAACCATGGAAACTATGATAAACTTTATCCGAAGATGCACGGACTTGACCGAATGGCCGATCCGAATGCAACTTTAAAGGCGCGAAATATGAAAATGCCCCTGTACAATGGCATATTCCCTGCTGTTTTGCAATTCGGGTAGCAATCAAGTGCGCCACGCATGGAGCCCCAGAGCCCCAGCGTGTCCACCCTGTATATATCTATTATATCTTATCATAATTAAATACAAAAATCTTACATTTTAAGTGCATTTGAATACTACAATTCGTAAATGTTTCCAATTTTTAGAAATAATTTAACTAATTTTAAATGTACTTAAAATAAACTTTTTTTTAATTCCATAGAACTTATTCTGGGTAAACAAATTATATCTTTAAGTATACAGGGATGTGTCTTTTTGAATTTTTCGACATTTATTTCATTACTTATTTTTATTGAAAATAATTAGACCTCTTGCGATTAAAAGCGGAGATTCAACCTGCGAAGGAATGTGCTGAAAGTAATTTAAAAAAAAATCATTAGAATCTTATTTTTAAAGACTGACAATTGTACACAATTTCCAGGCGCGTCTTTTTTTTCTTCTTCAGGAATTTTCAGATTGTTCTGTTTTTTAAATAAGTTTATCCTACGTTCTGAAACTCTTCTAATGTTGAAATTATTTTTGAAATTTATTAATTCTACTAAATATTTCTCGAATTTATTCGATTATTTACATGTTAAAAACTTTTTATTCATAGTGAATTGAAACATTTTGCTTTTAAAACCTTCAAGACTCTTTTTCGAAATTTTAAATTCTGTAAAATAAAAAAAATGCCTTTTAACTTTTTTAGATACTTTGATAATTTTTGAAATCTTTTTTAATGTTTTTGAATGTTTTCAATTAATCTCCTGAAATTAATCTTTGGCAATAAAAAATTTACTTTAATTATTGCTAGGAAACTAAAAGAATTTTTTTTTATTTCCGTGAAACCTTACAAAATTAAAGAAAAAAATCTTTACAAGATTTGTTTATTTTTAAATCGTTTCAAAATTCCTCAATATCTGTTAAACTTACGCAAATTTGAAAGCACGTTTTGTAAACCATCATAAACTTTTAAAGAATTGTGCAACAAAATTGCGCACGAAGGTTTCATAAGAATTAAGTTCCTTATATTTTTCTACAATGATATAACATAGCAAAATTGCATGAACTTTCATTCTCTTAACACCCTGCAAAATTCAGTTTACTTAGAAAATCCTCCTAATAGCCAGTTAGCCACCGAAAACGAATCGTGAAGTCGGGGGGCTTGGGTTTTGGCTCGTGCATTTTCGGCTCTTAACGAAGCTGGCCCACGCAAAATGGAACACCAGAACGATGCAAGAAGTGTCAATAGTTGCACTGGCTGAGATGAAAAAGGTAGGCTCTCACGTTCGACACCGAACTTTGCACCTAATGGGATGTGGGATAACACGCTTCAGTTGCAGAACGAAAAACATTCACTTATCGGTGTGATTCAGTGACTTTTTTCTAACAGTGTACTAAGAAGAGAAGCAAATTTGTTTACTTAACCAACACAGAAATTCTTGAATTCGCGGGGAAAACCGCCGGTCTAGGACAAAAGTTCAATTTGCCAATTCCCATTTACAAGCTACCGATCAAACATTTTATTGCTGACTTTGAATCCAACATAAAAAACATCCAAGAAATAGGCCGGAATAAAGCCAGACTAAAATTCGTCAATTGCATCAGTCATTTCGCCCAACAAACAAATTTGCACAAAAATCCCATGAATGACTTTCAGAAACAAGTTAATGCAGATCTCAAACTGACTCAAACCTTTTTTAAAAAGAATCTTAATATTTTATTTAGTAAATCCGACAAAGGTAACATTTCAGTAGCTATGAATAAAGATGAGTATGAAGCAGATTTAACCCTCATATTGTCAGGCACCAAAATCTATAAGAAATTAATTAAAGACCCCCCTGCTTAAAATGCCGGATAGGATCCGATAGAAACCGGACACGCCCTGATAAAAACCGGATAAGTCTTGTATACGGGACTATCCGGTCTCTATACGTATAATTATTTCCTATCCGGAACTTTCACGAATCTATCCGGGTTCTATCAGGGAGACCTGACCAATCCTTTTCTTTGAATAAAGATCAAAGTGATCAGCTGTCCGGGTCTGTCTGGTATATATCCGGGACGCGGAACTAGAAATTGATGTTGTCTAAGTCGAAACGATCGTCTATCCGGGACCCATCTGGGATTTTAACGTTCAAAAAGCTATTATTTTTTCAGTTGAAAATTAAAATGTTTTGTTAGACAGTTCGATTTTCAAGATTGTCAATTCGTCAATAAAACTTTTGAGTTTGGATTTATAAATAAAAATGTAAAAATTAATAATATAAAGCGACTTAAAATAAAGGATTTCAATTTATAATTTTAAAAGTTTCCAATTAAAAAAGAATTGTAATTATTCCAGTTTTATTGATCAAAATGATTTAGTCCTTAACATTTAAAAATGTATTGATTTAGTCTTCAATTCAAAGCATTGAAAATAATATCTTTGGTTTATATTTTTGAACCAGAAGTCTTTGAACTATTCCGTTTAAAAAAAAAAAACTTTACACTGTTATGTAAAAAAATCATCTTTTTGGCTTTGAAATTCAACAATTTAAAAAAAAATCCTTATTGACTAAAAAGTGAACTATTGTATAAAATTTATATATTTTTGGATGAGTAACAGTTTTTAATTAAAAATTTAAACTTTTTTTTGTTGAAGATTCAACATTTTAGTAAAAAATGTTACTATTTGTTTGAAAATGAAAGTTTTTCTTTGTAATTAATTTTGTTGGG
This sequence comes from Belonocnema kinseyi, assembly GCF_010883055.1. Lineage (NCBI taxonomy): Eukaryota > Metazoa > Arthropoda > Insecta > Hymenoptera > Cynipidae > Belonocnema > Belonocnema kinseyi. The sequence continues at coordinate 18,895,684 of NC_046659.1, read as the reverse complement.
CTTAGAATTCAATAAAAAAATTCCAGTTTTTTGCTGAAGATTATTAATTTCAGTTTAAAAAATTCATCTTTCTGGTTGAAAATGTAACTATTTCATTGGAAATTTGTTTTTCTCTCTTTTTTTTAGTTGAAAATTCAATTATTTTGATAGTAAGTTAATTTCTAACATTTTAAAATGGTAAACTCAAATTTTTATCTATAAATAACAATGCAAAAATATTTATCTGGAATAACTAAAAATAAAAATAATTTCACTTTTATTTTAAAAAGTTTTTAGTTAAAAAATTGATTTAATCGTTCAATTTTTATTGATAAGAACTGAATTTTTTTTAAGTATTATCATTATGAACCTTCAAAATAATAGCGTTATTTACCTTTTTTAACCAGAAATCCCTAAAATGTCAGAGTCTTAAAAATGTAGAATTTGTAATTTCGTATTTTAACATAATTTGATAAATTAATTGTAAAATTAAAAGGTGTAAAAAGTTTTTATTTTATACGTATGAATTATTGAACGTTTAAGTAAAATATTTCTGAATTGAAAATATGTCAAGCTTCAGTTTTAAAAGTTTAAATTTTCTAATTTCACCCTGAATTTTGAATTGGAACAGGAAATTTTTTAAAGCAATTGTATGTATTTCTGAATTGGATTAGATATTTTTTGTAAAAATTATAATTCAGATCTGGGACAAGGAATTATAAAAAATAATAAAAATTTTGAGTTAGGACATGAAAATTTGAAAAAATAATTATAATCAGGGTCCATTATAATAGAATTAATATTATATATAATGAACTATATATAATATTATAATTATAATAATATTATCTCTACAGATATTGATATTAACATTAATATTAGTTAGCTGTAAATGATTGTGCTAGAGTTTCAAGCGTTGGAAGTTGAATTTATCTATTAAACCGAAAAAATTTAAATAGTAAAAATTAGAAAATGTATTTATGAGAATCATTTAAATTAAACAATTACAAATTATAAGTACTAACAGACGCAAAAATTTCTATTAACACCTTTTTAAAATTGCCAGCAATTTTAAATCTTAAAAATTGAAGTTCCAAGTAGTCATGAAAAAAGTATAATATAACCATATTCTAGAAAGCTATAGTTTGTAATTGTTCAATTCCAAATGATTCTCATAAACAAAATTTAAAATTTCTAAAGTCCGGAGGCTGTTTAAACTTCTTTGGTTTAATAGATAAATCAAACGCTGAAAACCCTCAGCAAATCATTTACAGCTAATTAATGTTAATATTAATATAATTATAATATCGAACAAAATAGTGATATATAGGATAAATGTAGCCTAAGGACAAGAGGAACTGTAATATAGGCACAGAAATATCACAGAGAAAACAGAAGATAAACTTTACATCGATTTCCGACGAAATATTTTCTGCAACAAAAATTAACTTCACAGGATAAACTTTACACAAATATCGGTTAAACTTTCTTTTGTTTTCCATGACAAATACATTTTTTTCGAAAGACGCGAAGTTGGTTAAACAGAACTTTATCGCTCAAAAAAATTTTCTGTAACAAATTTTATTTTTAGTTTTTTCTGTGATGTAATGATTTAATGATTTAATTATTATCTGTTCAGGTAAAAATTCTAAGAGAGAAAATATGTAGCTTCGTTTTATTTAAAAATGTAAGAGAGCAAAAGAATATAGTAAAAACTTGCAAAAGTATACAATGAAGACAATAAATTCTATTCTATTCTATATATAATTATAATATCACATACTTAATTATATAATTTATTTTCATCATGTACAATAATATACACAATATAAAATATAAAATATAATGAACACAATATAATTTATAACAAAATATTAATCACTGTATTAATCTCTTGATTTTATTTCAAAGCGGATAAAGATATAAATAGAACTGCCAAAGTGTTCTGATCGTCAATCGTGCAACTTCGAGTTTTCAAATTCAGAAGAGGAGAAATGGGTTGCTCGTGTAACTCAGTCATTTATAGCACTTTTTCGTATAGGACTGCACCAAAGATATTATAAACGTAGATGTGGTGCGCGGTGTCAGAGTGTGGGAACTATATATATAGGACATCACCTTTTCTGCCCTATCGAGGTGCTGCCCTCGCCGTACTACGAAGCTGAATTACTGTTTTCTTATTCTTCGTAAAATATGACGGTAAAGCAGTAGAAAGATTTTTTGAGGTTAGAAAAGTTTGACATGTATCACTCAATTTTTTCAGATCTGAAGCTTGAGCCAGTTTTTCTGGACATAGTCTTTTTAAAAAATTGTAAAAAAATTTTTCTCGAAAACTATAATATTTTAATTAAAAAAAAAGAAACTAGAAAGAAATTTCGAGATAAACCAATGCTAAAAAAATGTGTACTTGATAGATTTATTTATTTTTTTATTGGAATAATCAAATATTTACACCAAAAAAAAAAAACAACTTTTTTAACGTTTAAAGTTTTTGAAAATTATTGTTTGAATTTAAAATAACAATAATTGAAAAAAAACATACATATTTCTGGATAAGATATTTTAGTTGAAAATATACATGGTATTTTTTTTAATCACAAAAATCTTCCAAAAAATCGAATTGTTATTTTAAAAAATTAAAAAGGAACTTTGAGATAAATTAGTGCTGTTTTAAATCCTGCAAAATTTGTTTGGAAAATGTTATCATCTTCGAGGAAGATATAGAGAGAATTTTTTTCCGTTTAAGGCACACGTGTTTTTACATAAATTTGTCTATACATTTTTTGTGAAATTATTTTCATTTTAAATTTAAACAATAATTTTTTAACAATAAATATTAAACAAAAATGTATTTGATAAAAATATTTTATTATCGTAATTTTAATAAATGAATAATATTGATTAAGAAACAATTTTATACAGGGATTTTATTATTTGGAAATTTTCAAATTCGGTAAAATTATAAACTGTTCGGGAATTTTATTAGTTCTGAAATTTCATTATTCGAGACAAAGAGAGTTTTGCCGAATCGGGAATTTTATTTTTCCATGTATTTCAGGCGTCCCTGTAAAAGTACAGAAAATTCGCTGTAATTATAATTTCGACACCTGAATCTTTTCGATGTTTTCCCTGGTTTTCTTAGAGTATTTATTGAAAAAAATATGTATAAAATTTTGATCCTTGGGTCTTGGCGATTTTTTCCTCATATATTTCAGTCACTGATAAACGGAGGTAAATTAAATAGGAATATCTCGCAGAAAATAAATGATTAAAATCCAGAAAAATTGAAGAGACTTTTTTTACCTCTAGGTAGTAAAAAAGGAAAACTTCCGAAAATTCAAAAACTAATTTAAAAACTAATCATACTCTTTTAAGATGCCAATACAATTTACAAAACACTAATTATGAAATTTTCAAATTTTTCAGCCTTCAGTTTAACAACTCAAATTTTAACGTTAAAATTTACCTTATTTTCAGCATACAGGCTTATGGTTTGAATTTTTACAATTTTCGTTATAAGTTACAGGTTAGGCCAAAAATAACTTATTCTGAGATTCGAAATTGTTATAACGTGAAAAGGTAAAAATTTTAAATTCAATGTATTCAGCTACATTCATATTGAAGTACGCAAATTAATTTGGTTTTAAATATAAATTAATTAAAATTTATTTTCCATTTTGCACAATTGTAATTTATACCTTTAAAAATTGAATAATTGTAAATCAAACATGAAAAAGTACTTATTTCAAATTTGAAGCGGTACTTATATATACATATATTAAACTATTAAAACCTATGACCTGTTTTTCAGCTTTTTAAAACTCATTTAAAAACTTTTTAACACTTTTGGTTATAATTTCTTGATAAAAGAATAAGTGCTATTTAGTCTACAGAGCAGCAATTCCAAAAATATATAAAGTCTTAATAGTTAAGACATTTTAAATTTGTAGTCTTCAGTATATTGAATAATTCGAAATTTAAAGGTATTTAAATATGTAAGAATTGTTGAATTGAAATTGTTCGATAACTTCAGATTGAAACATTTCAAATTATTTAGTTAGAAAGTAAAATTATATAAAGTTACAGGATGCGAAATGCAGATCTTTTAATACTTTAATCATTATTTTAGAACAATTAAATTTTTGTGGTTCGTTTCCCAATGGAGTGAAGATGGAGTAGGATCTTTTTTTCAAGAAATAATTTTAATTAGAAAATATTATTTTCCATCTCGTCTTATTAAGACGTTAAGCATTTTCTGTTATTGAAGATTCTTAACTTGATCGATATTGTGTAGATTTTCTGCCTTCATGGTTTGAAGAGTTGATCCACTGTCGGTAAGGCACAATCTCTGATGATATAGCAGATAAATTTTAAAAAATAATTAATTAAAATCGTATAAATTCAGATTAATTTGAAAGTAAGGCTATTAAAAATTAGAAGTGCTTAAAAAAACTCAATAAAAGTTTAGTTTAAAAAGCTATTTAAGAGGGTATTTGTCAAACTATAGAACGGATTTCTTCACCCAAAGATACAAACTTGAATTGTACTATAGTAAAAACATCTGGAAAAAATTAGACGTAAAGGAAATTTTGTAAAGAAAACAAACCTTCGTTGACCTATAAATATTCATTTTATTCCCCGAAAGATTAAAAAAAAACTCTTCGAAACGCTTTTATTGCAACAATTTTATTAAAGAAAAAGAAAAATATTATAATTTTTTCATATATTTCTTAAAATAAAAAATTTATCAACGAGATTTGTAGAAAATCTCCTAAAGAATATAATGATTATCCCGGAAGTTAGGACCGAAAAATTATTATTTAAAAAAAAGTTGTTCTAAATTGAGCCAGACTCGCATTTAAAAAATACCTAAAAGTTTCTAAAAATTTCAAAAATCATCTTAAAAGATTTGAAATAATTTAAAAGAAAATTAATATCTTAGATGAATTCAAATTTAAATGTTGACTTTTTATTTTGTAAAATGATATCATTTTAAGAGAAGGTATAAAAATATCGGACCACTGAAAAAATTTCGAAAGCGATGAATGAAAAATCACCAAAAATGAAAGCTCCGACGACCGAATTGGAAAATTTTATACAGAAAATGCCCAAAGTAAAAAATCCCCTAATTATAAAGGTCCCTAATTTAAACATGAGGAAAAGAATTTTTGATCAATGTTATTTATTTCTTTAAAATACAATAATTAAATAATTTTATTAAATTATTGTTTGAATTTAAAAGAATAATAATTGTTTATTTTTTTAAACTTTAAATATTTAAAAAAATGTATTTGATAAAAGTACTTGATTATTGTATTTTCAATAAATAAATAATATTTAATGAACAACCATTTTTTCTATTGTATGAATTCAGGAATTTTATAGTTTGGATATTTTATAATTCAGCAATTTTCTGTGGGGAATTTTCGAATTCGATAATATCTTACTCTCAGGAATTTTATTTTTCGTGAATTTTTCAATTCGAGTATTTTATATTTCGGCGTTTATATAATTTCCGGAATTTTATTATTCAGGAATTTTGCAATTCACGAATTTTACAGTGTCGGGAATTTTATTTTTCGGTATTTTTCAGTTGCTTCTTCCGAAAAATAAAATTCCCATCGCTGTAAAAATTTCCGAAATTCTGGTCAATTTATAATATTACTGAGTTTGAGAATTATCGACAGAATTTTGTTGTTGTTGAAAAAGGGCATTGTATCCTTTTTAACTTACAAAAAAGTTTGCAAAAATAAAATAATAAAAAAAAATAATAATAAAATTCGCGCTAAATCAGTGCTGAATTGAATCCTACAAACCCAGTTGGCACAAAGTTGGGCGACGTCTTCAGGACATCTTTATGATAAATATACGACATCCTATGCCTATGTCGTTAAGGTGTCTTTACGATATCGTAAATAAGTCGCATGATCGGACGATGTCTTTACGACATCGTAAAGACAGCGAAACGACATGGACATAGGATATCGTAAAGTTGTCGTAAATATGTCGTAACGATGTCGTAAAGACGTCGCCAAATTTTGTGCCCACTGTGAAATTTTGTTTTGTTTGAAGCGCACACGTTTTTAATTTTTTTTTGCATAACATTTGTATACGATTATTGTCAATTTAAATTAAAACAACAATTAAAAAAATTAAATATTTAAAAAAGTTTCTACAATTAAAATATTTGATTATTGTATTTTTAATAAATAAGTAATGTTGATTAAAACATAATTTTCTCAATTGCTACAATTCGGGAATTTTCTAGTTTGTATCTTTTATAATTAGACATCATTCGGCCTAGAATTTTATTGCTCGGAAATTTTCAAGTTCAATAATATTATTAACTGTCCAGAATTTTATTATTCTGGAATTTTTAAATTCGAGATATTCAGATTTCGGCATTTTATAATTTCAGGAAGTTTACAGTGTTGGGAATTTTATTATTCGGGATTTTTCAGTCCTCGAAATATTTCAAAACATTTTAAAAGATTAATAAAATTGTAAAGAAAAAATCTGGAAGATTTTTAGGCAATTTTTTCGAATTTTACAAAAAATTTTACGATAAAAATGGGAATCATTAAAAATATATTTAAAAGTTCTCAAAAAACTTCAAAAATAATTTGAATATTGATATTATTTGTATTTTAAATTTTACACAATATAACGTACGTTAATATTTCAAGTAAGCTGTATCAATTATAATATTTTACAGTTTATTTAAAAATATATTTTATGGAACATGATATATTTTATGAATGCGCCAGTGAAATTCTGTTCGTCTAATTTTTGTTGTCAATGCGAAACTTAAGCTGGCTTAGAACTGCCGCCTTAACGTCTAAAAACCGAAAGAACAATTTTCCTGCCACTTGGAATTATAATTATATTTTTATAAAAATCTTAGAATATATAATAATTAAGAAATTGGAAAATACATACGATTACTTGATTAGACGAATAGTATAACAAATCCATAGAAATTGCAGATCACAAAAATAAATACTAAATAATATCAAAGAACTGTATATAGATATTGTACTAAGAGTTTTATCAGTTTGAATGAAAATATTATATTATAGAGTAAAAAATTATAACTACTGAGATTTGGGTGCTATCTACGGGTTGCGGTGAGTAGAGGGGAACTGACAATTTTCGCCGGACGCGCTGTCTATATTTATCGCGGGTAACTAAGCCCGCACCGCATCTACGTTTATAATATCTTTGACTGCACTTAGAGTTCTGAAATCCTCGATAATTTAAGTTCGCGTTATTTTAGATAATTTAAGAAGTACGATTTTTAACAATATTTGCATTTGTTATGATATTTACATACTTAAACAGGAGTCATTTACTCAGGGGCCATCCACAAAATACGTGACACGTTCAGGTAGGGGGGGGGGGGGGG
>NC_046659.1:18882591-18888200 GCF_010883055.1 Belonocnema kinseyi | reverse complement strand
CCCCCCCCCCCTCATCCCAAATAAAATTCTTACGTAATTTATGGACGGCCCCTAGCTGCATTTGAGTTTACCGCCTATTTATCAAAAAATGGAGATTAAATTTGGGGTTGTGTTCACTTTGCAACGTTCTCATACATTCTCTAATAATTTATCTCCGGTTGTATTCTCCATAATATTCTCATTTTCGTTACCGTTCGCAAAGTAATATAACTGTCTCAGAATTCTAACTGCACCACTGATTATAAAGCTTTAACCTTGAAACGGATTGTTCTATCATTTTTCGCAACAAACATTAGAATTAATTGTTAGAATTTTATTCTACGCCTCTATTATATGGAACAGGAATAGCTTTATTATTATTGTTATTGTTGAGGGAAATGAAAACATATCTTGGAGGTTCCTATTTAGACCTGGAATTTATCCCAAAAAGTCCCACACGCGTAGTATAAGAAAATATAATGTTACCATATTTTACAGCCTGCGCGCTAGACAAAGATAGTATAAATATGTACTTAACAAAATGCGCGTAAACTTAAATCACCAATTTCACAAGCTGAGGATTCATTCCATCTATATTACAGCTCGTAGTGACAGTTTCCAATTTCCATTTACCGAAACAACTATACACAAGGAGATAACTAACAATATCAAACTCACATCTCCTCACAGAATGTTCTATCAAACATTTTGCCGTAAACGTTACATTCACGTTGTAGCAGTGATGCTAACAGACTGCGTCTTTTTTAAGGGCGTATGTATCGAAAAACGCGGGTCTATTTGAAATCAATAATAATACAAATTAATATTTTAAAAAAATTTTCACTTAAAAAATATTAATTAAACTGAATCTAAGAAATAACCAATTTCTGTAAATAATTGATCATTAATGTAATATTACAACTTTATGCTTTGTAACTTTAAATGGACCGAAAATTTTCAGTACAGGACGCTTCCGTTTCATGCAGATGGAAAATCTATCTTTCTTTCACCCTACCACGTAAAGATGCTATGCATTTATCTAACGCTACATTTTCCGCCTCTCTTGAGTAGCACAGTCTTAGTGTTAGCTAATGAGAATCAAAGGATGCAATGTGTTACAGCCACGAACTTGATTGAAATTTACACGATTAAGGTTTGTTGCCCATATGTAATTCAAACGAACTTAAAGTTGAAATTTTCTCACAAAATGTATTTATTTGTACATGCTCACTGATTATTAAGCTTTAAATAGTTATATAAAATCGTATATATACAAATAAAATGCTTACTTTGAGGTACTACTTTACGACTGTGTAGGCCGCGTTAGAGATCGACCAATCCCTGCAACCTATATTCATACGTTTGGAGACTGGAACTACTTGTGCCGGCCGGGGCACGAATATCTAACAACAAATGTTACGAATTCGATCGCAATATCGAAACGTGCTCTCGCGTCTCCAAGTATTCTGCAAATATGGCCTACGCGTTTGTCAAGTACTCATATAAAAAATAAAAAATATGCGGAATCGAAGCATCCGAATACGGATATAGTACATACAAGTAAGATACAAAGTTTTGAAGCAAGTAAAATAAAAGAAAAACAGTTTTGGATTGCATGTGGCGAATCGCTTTGTGAGGCACGTATTGGGAGAGTCGCAGGTAAAACTGTACTATTTACTCTACTAATTATTATTTTTTGTTTGAAAATTATTTTACAGAGTTAGTTTTTGGTGGCCAAAGAACACTCCTTGTATAAAATACTGACGTTTTTATCAGTTTCGTGTATTTAACCGTTTTCTAAATCATTCAAAAACATCTTTTTAATAATTAAAAAAATATTTGTGCTGAGTTTTTTCATGGTTTCTGAGAACCATGATCCTTTACAAAACCATGAAAATTGTCCAGTTTTCGTGGATCTATCATCGTTTTCAAAATAACACAAAATGTTGATTATTTTTCTGTTAATTCTTAAAATCATTCTACTAGGTTAGTTCGAATTGGCCGAAAACAAACCTCTGTGCAGAATATTCAAAAAAATTTTAGTTTTCACGTATCTTTGACCGTTTTCGAAATAACTCGAATTCAGTTTTTTTTTTTTGTTATTTCGAAAATTTCTTCACTGGTTTAGGTCACACATTGGGAAAATAATAACCTTTTTTTGTTCAAGATAACGTACAGCACACAAATAGTGACTGAGTTTTAGGTAAAGATTTGAAAAAAAGCTTGTAAAATTTCCCAGAGTTGCCGAGCTAGATTTTTTATTTATTTTTCTAATTCTTTTTGGGAATAAACAAATATGACGAAAAATGGTTATTTCTGCTATTAGACAATATTATAACGGGAAAAATTTCTCTTCAGGTTATTCTTATCAATATTATAAACAAATTGAATAAAAAATACATTTTCCGCCATTCGTCAACAAAGAAATTTGTTTTTTTCGATGTCAATTCTTTTAATTAGGGAATTCATGGTAATTTCAGCAAAACCAATAGGATAGCTCATAAATTTTTTGATTCGTTTAAAAAAATTTAATTTAAAAATGCATTATTCAGATATTTGTCGACAAAAAATCGTTTTTTTTTCAATGCCGTCCTTTTAATTATGAATTTAATCATGATTTCAGCAGAATCCGCAATTTGTTCATAAGTTTTTTGTTACTTTTGTTGTACAAACTCATAAAAGAATGCATTATTCGGGCACTTGTCATCAGAAAAATTCATTTTTTGCAATGTCAGTCCTGTTAATTTGGAAGTCCATGGTATTGTATTTTTCTCTAAATAGACAAATTTTCTAAAATTTTGTAATAAAAGATTAATGTGGAAATGTACAAGTTTAACTTTATTTTGATCAAATTTTATTGTTTTAAGAACAATACTATTGTCGCCGACTCATTCATATTTTAGCGAAAAATTCGAAAACAACGCAAGATATATGAAAGTGTTATGAGACTTTTTTTTAGACCTTGTGAGAAAAAAACTTTGTTTTTTCTTCGCTTTTTCCGTATAAACTTGAAAAAATGAAGAAAAAAAGGCTAAAATTTTGTAATAAAAGGTTAATGTGGAAATGTACAAGTTGAACATTATTTTGATCAAATTTTATTGTTTTAAGAACAATATTATTGTCGCCGACTCATTCATATTTTAGTGAAAAATTCGAAAACAACGCAAGATATATGAAAGTGTTATGAGACTTTTTCTTAGACCTTGTGAGAAAAAAAACTTTTCTTTTTCTACGCTTTTTCCGTATAAACTTGAAAAAATGAAGAAAAATAGGCTAAAATTAAAACAAAAATTTTAAATATTTTTATAAAAATCGCCGCCATTTTGACCAGTTTTTAATTTTCCAGTGGATTTCGGAACAAAACGATAACATCTATCAGAATCAATATGATTCAATCACCCATCTAGAACATATATAATATGCCATGAAATTCTTGATCTTGGTTTAAAAATTAACTAATACTAAACAGCTTGGTGCCATTTATGGACCGACCAAAAATATACGATTTTACTATAATGAATTTTGTATAATTTTTCGCCACTATAGTAACCATTATATTGAAATTCAGCTTGTTCATTTCCAAATTAATCTTTTATTAGAAAATGTTAGAAAATTTGTCTATTTAGAGAAAAATACGATTACAGGATGACCATAGAATTCAATTTTTCAATTTCCTTGATATTTCCCAGATATTTAAATTAGAAATAAAATATCACGTCTTTGCATTTTTTCAAATTAATAGTGTAACAATCGAAAGTGCAAAGCGTACAGCGGAGTGAACGGGTTTGACACTTCGGAATGAATCTTTGTATCACTTATATTCATCAATAAATATCATTTTCACTATAAAAAAGTCTACAATAATATTCAGAGTTTGAACATTTTTTTAAAGGAATTCGCTTGAAGTTTTTTAGAATCTTTTACAATAATTCAATAATCATTTGAAAACTCTCCCTACGTTTCCTTGAAATCAAATTTCCAGAATTAAAAAATAAATAAATAAAAATTTGAATTATCTCGAATAGGGTCATAAATTCGTCAGAACTAACAAAATTCTAAAGATTTTGCAAAGAAGGTTTATCTTAGAACAACTGGAAGTGACTCTATAATGAATTATGATGAAGTTCCTAATTGGAAGGACTGACATTGAAAAAATAACCTTCCATCGACAGATGCTCGAATAATGCATTTTTTAAATTAATTTTATGTAAATAACATAAAATTTATCAGATAATTATGAATGTTGCTAAAATTATTATGTTCCCAATCAGAAAGATGGCAATGAAAAAACGAATTTTTTTCGAAAATTGCCCGACTAATGCATTTGTGTAAAAAATCATACAATTTATTAATTAAGTACGAGTGTTGATGAAACCACCATGGACTTCCAAATTAACAGGACTGACATTGCAAAAAATGAATTTTTCCGATGACAAGTGCCCGAATAATGCATTTTTCAATTAATTGAAAAAAGAACTCAATATAATCAATTATTTATGAATGTTGCTAAATTGTCGTGAGCTTCCCAATTAAAAGAAATGACCTTGAAAAAAACAAGTATTTTCTTCGACAAATACTCGGATAAAAAAATTCATTTATTAAATTTGTTTAAAAAGTCATAAAATTTATCAACTAATTATGCATGTTGCTGAAATTATCGCGAACATACTTTTCCTTTTATTAAAAGGAATGAGATCGAAAACAGATTTTTCTATCGACAGATGTTCGAATAATGCATTCTTTTATGAGCTTGTACAACAAAAGTAACAAAAAACTTTTGAAAAAATTACCATGAATTCCCTAATTAAAAGAATTGAAATCGAAAAAAAAAAACAAATTTCTTTGTTGACGAATGCCGGAAAATGTATTTTTTATTCAATTTGTTTATTATATTGATAAGAATAACCTGAAGAGAAATTGTTCCCGTTATAATATTGTCTAATAGCAGAAATAACCATTTTTCGTCATATTTGTTTATTCCCAAAAAGAATTGAAAAAATAAATAAAAAATCTAGCTCGGCAACTCTGGGAAATTTTACCAGCTTTTTTTAAAATCTTTACCTGCAACTCAGTCACTATTTGTGTGCTGTACGTTATCTTGAACCAAAAAAGGGTATTATTTTCCCAATGTGTGACCTAAACCAGTGAAGAAATTTTCGAAATTACAAAAAAAAAAAAACTGAATTCGAGTTATCTCGAAAACGGTCAAAGATACGTGGAAACTAAATTTTTTTTGAATATTCTGCATAGAGGTTTGTTTTCGGCCAATTCGAACTAACCTAGTAGAATGATTTTAAGAATTAACAGAAAAATTATCAACATTTTGTGTTATTTTGAAAACGATGATAGATACGCGAAAACTGGACAATTTTCATGGTTTTGTAAGGGATCATGGTTCTCAAATACCATGAAAAAACTCATCACAAATATTTTTTTAATTATTAAAAAGATGTTTTTGAATGATATAGAAAACGGTTAAATACACGAAACAGATAAAAACGTTAGTATTTTATACAAGGAGTGTTCTTTGGCCAGCAAAAACTAACCCTGCAAAATAATTTTCAAACAAAAAATTAATAATTAGTGGAGTAAATAATACAGTTTTACCTGCGACTCTCCCAATACGTGCT
>NC_046659.1:18881244-18882491 GCF_010883055.1 Belonocnema kinseyi | reverse complement strand
GTTCGCTTCTCGAAGTCAAGAAGAACCATGTCAGGCCTCGAGTGAGCAACAGAAACAACTGTCGAGAATATAAAGTTCCAGTATATGCGGCACTTCCCATTCATGTATGTATGTTAAGGTGGAAACGACACCGTCTTGGCATGCAAAAATGAAACCCTCTGTACCAGACTTCAATCCGGGCGATTTAACGAAACCAAACGTTAGCTCACAAGACATTGACTGATCCTTCACATTTCTGTGGTAGATACCGTGCATCCTCTTATCGAGGAGCTGTTTTAGGTTTTAGGCTTTGGTTCACTTAGAAAAATCGTTTTTTGTTGTTGTATTTATCGCTTTAATTATACCGGAGCTAAAAAAATGTCTCTTTAAAAGGTTGATTGTTTTCTAAATTTTGTTTAAAATAAGCCCAGGGTGAAGCCAATTTGTCTAGTTTTTAAGTAGATATTGCAAAAATAGTGTAAATTTAAATGTTTTCTTAAATTTTCAATTATTTCCGAAATAGTCAACGTTTTTCAATGTTGTTGGGCTCATTTAGAAGCTTTTCTTTTCACCGTATCACAATAGCTTACGGGTATGAATCGTAAAAATGTTCTTTTCGAATTACAAGAACTTGAAGTTGTAATAAAAAAGTTGGATAAGTTTGAAGAGATCTTATCTGTAGGAAAATCAGAATAAAAATTAAATAAATATATATTTTGAGGAAATTACATAGAATATTCATGATTATATATTTCATATATTTTACAAAAATATTTTTGTTACTAAAAATAATATTTCAATTTTTCCAACTTTTTTGTTACAAATTCAAGTTCTTTCAATTCGAAAAAATATTTCTTACGATTAATACTCGTAAGCTGTTGTGATACGGTGAAAAAAGCTTCAAAATTAGCCCAAGAACATTGAAAAACGTTGACTATTTCGGAAATAATTGAAAATTTATGAAAACATTTAAATTTACACTATTTTTGCAATATCTACTTAAAAACTAGACAAATTGGCTTCACCCTGGGCTTAGTTAAAACAGAATTTCGAAAACAATCAACCTTTTAAAGAGACATTTTTTTAGCTCCGGTATAATTAAAGCGATAAATACAACAACAAAAAAAAACGATTTTTCTAAGTGAACCCAAGCTTTTGACCGGTAGTATATATATATATATATAATTAGAAATTTGTCATAAGGACAACCGCAGGATTTCGCCGGGAGCGGGTGCTAATCTGAAAAATTGCACCCGCTTCCAGCGAAA
>NC_046659.1:18875332-18881144 GCF_010883055.1 Belonocnema kinseyi | reverse complement strand
GAAGAACGAGCTCAGATCTCTTGATATCGGGACAAGAAAGGTTATGCACATGAACAAAAGCATGCATCTTAAGTCTTCCGTTCTGCGACTGTACATCTCACGACGTCAAGGGGGTCGCGGAATATTGAGTCTTGAATGTCTTCACAACAGGATTATTCTGGGTACAGCACATAGAGTTGCGAATAGAAGAGACCCTCTTCTTAAAATGGTCAGGAATCACGAAGAAGTGGGCAAAGGAGCATTTCTGTACAAAGCAGCGGAGGAGGCTGCTGAAACACTCGGACTTGACTTCAGTATTAGGGGTGAGCAAAATGCATCAAATCTAATTTATCTCGAGTACTCACTCCTGAGAGTCCTGATTAAGAAAGCACAAGAGAAAAACTTTCGTGAACAGCTCATCGATAAGAAGATGCACGGTATCTTCCACAGAAATGTGAAGGATCAGTCAATGTCTTGTGAGCTAACGTTTGCTTTCCTCAAATCGCCCGGATTGAAGTCTGGTACAGAGGATTTCATTTTTGCATGTCAAGACGGTGTCATTTCCACCTTAACATACCGTCGCCACATTTTGAGCCAAGACATTCCCGATGATAGCTACAGGGCGTGCCATGCACACCCCGAGCATTTAGCTCACATACTATCTAGTTGTCCAACTCACGCGGGAACGACCTACATTCAAAGGCACAATGCGGCACTAAGAGTGCTTTATTACCATCTCTGTCACTCCTACTGCATTCACCTTAATATCGCTCCTCTAAATGCTCCTAGGGAAATTGAGTCAATTGTCGAGAATGGGATGTGCCGCATATACTGGAACTTTATGTTCTCGACAATTATTTCTGTTGCTCACTCGAGGCCTGACATGGTTCTTCTTGACTTCGAGAAGCAAACCATGTTCGTTATCGAATTTTCGGCACCAGCTGACAAAAACATCATAGCCGAGGAGGATAAAAAGAAAGAGAGGTATCGAGACCTTATAAGGGAGTTGCAACGATTGTACCCGGAATGTTCTGTTAAACTGATCGTCCTTATCATCGGCGCTCTTGGAGGTGCCAAGCTTTCACTTGCTAATGGCCTAGAAAGCATCCCTGCGTGTCAATAATATGCTAGAACACTTGCGGGAAAAATGCAGAAGGCGGTTGTCCTTGGGTCACTCCGTGTTCTTAGAGTGCACGAGGCTTTTGCTGGATCTTTGTATTGATTCCTTTACAGACTGTAACCACCTATCTCACGGTTGTGAGACGTGGTTGTGCCTGAAATTTTACCGCGATTTCGCTGGAAGCAGGTGCAATTTTTCAGATTAGCACCCGCTCCCGGCGAAATCCTGCGGTTGTCCTTATGACAAATTTTTAATTATATATTCTATTCTACATTATTCATTGAACAAGTCTATTATCAATTAGCGATTCGTGTTGCCGTAGGAACCATCTTTGGTGCCTAATCTATACGTGTATACATTTTCAAGTCGATCTGTACTACCGTATTTCGTATTTCGTATATTCGTGTTGCCGTAGGAACCATCTTTGGTGCATAATCTATACGTGTATACATTTTCAAGTCGATCTGTGTTACGGTGTGGTCGGTATCGAGCCACAACTGTACAAATTTGACTTTTATACAGTAGATTATTTTTATATTGGATCAATTTTTAAAATAATATACGCGTTTTATGTAGATTCAGAGGAGGAACTAAGGAAAATCATAGAACGTCAAAGAACAAAATTTTCGCCAATTTTTTTACTGAGGATTCCTTCTGATCTCATTGCAGAGGTTATAAAAGAGAAAAAACCGAAACAAGAAGTAATTTATTATTGTTATCATATACGAAACACTACAAATGAAGAATATGTTTAGTCTTTTATGTAACAGGAGTAAGGTTTCTTCGCTTTCTGAACAGGGGTAGCTTTGGGACAGCAAAGTAGGTCCTTGTTAGCGGTGGGGTAAACATTTCGAAAATGAAATTTCGAATAGGTTTGCGCAAGATTTTTTTCAGATTCTTTTCGAGATCTACATCCGAAGCTTTCCGTTTCTATTAGAAATTTTGACTAATTTTTACCGAAAAATTCAATTTAGTGCAAATAGCATTTCATTTAATGGTAAATTAAATTAGACAATTTTTCTTTAAACTGTTATAACCCCGCTTAAAATGACGGGTATAGTTTAGATAAGAACTGGGTAGAAATTGGATCTTATACGGTTCTTTTGAAAATGTACCCGATTTTTGTCCTCCGTTTATACCCGGTAGATGACCCGGTTCCTATCTGGCTTGAAACAACGTTTGTAATCGGTCCCTGCATGGGTCTTGTCCGGAGCTGTGTAATTTCTACAAGGTTTGTATTCGCCGTTTTAAAATACTCACCCAGTACTTATCTGGTTCCATCGAAAATGTATCCGGTTTTTGTCCTCAGAGGTTGACCCGGTTTATATCTGGGTGAACTAACGTTTATGTAATATGATTATAAATTTGCAAAAAAATTGTTTTATTATTATGACTGCACTTAATTTATTTTTGAAATTATACAATTGCATGCACGACCACTTACAGACATAATTGCACGCTCAAACGCTTTGAATAATATCACTCGCTGGGGATTCGAACCCTACTTAAACTACCTAAAACCTAAGTCTGAACCTTATTATAACACACGCTCCAACCAACTGAGCTAATAAATCGCTTGGATCCTGTCGACAAAATCTCAACCAAGCCGTTCGTTGAAAAGCCAGGGCTAACTAAGAAATTTTTTAAATATTTTTTTTACGCATTTAATGAATAAGTGGACTTCGAAAGGCTTAGTTTAAATATTCACATTTAAATTTTTTAAATTTAAATTCAAATTTTAAAATTAAATTCATTGACTTGTTTTCTATCTAAACTGAAATAACGTTTGTATCCGACATTTTAGAATACTTATCAAATACCCGGTATTTGACAATAATAATGTGTGAAATAATGTATGTACTGGATATGTACCAGATAGAATCGAACTTTCGAGTTTGCTTATAGAGACCTGGTAGACCCGAGGTAGAAACTTCTTTTCGTGTTAGTCGAGAATTTTATTTCTGTTTCCATTCGACGCGTCGAATGGAAACAGAAACGGCTTCTATATGTCGCGACGAATAGAAACCGGGTAGAACGAGGTACAATATTTTATTCTGTATCCGTTCCCCGGATAAGGGCCTGATAAGCTTGGGTAGGTCGCACAAATTTAAATCAAAGGACAATTAAAAACTATATAAAACCGGATTAAAACCCACATTTGTATCTACCCTGTTTATTTCCGGTTTCTCTTTGATTTCAACACGATATTTTGAGCAGAGATTGATTTGCTATCAGAAATTTTTGAGCAGAATCTTGTACAGATCTCAGGGAGGTTTAGAAAGAAATTAAAACGATTGGATAGCTTACGAAAGAACGTTCTATCTGAAATTTCTGCCAGGGCCGATCTCGCATGTTTGCAAAAACTGGACCACACCTCGGCTGCGAGTCATCGTTTTTTCAGAACCTTACGCTCGGCCGTAAAAAGACTACTTCCCTGCCTTGGCCCACTATAAATTATTTGTAATCTATTTAGTAGAATTGGCATGTTATTATCCATTTCATAGATCCTCGCAGATGAGTAAATAAAAAAGCGAAATCAGATTATAAAAAAATAAAAAAATAAAAATAACTTCAGTAGAGTTACAACAGACGACGTTGTTTAAAAGCATGTATTATTGAAAGTATATAGTTAACATATACTGTAGAAAAATATTACAATAGTAATACGTATTTGGTGGAACTTGCAAGTACATTTTCATTTCGTAGATCCCCGCAGATAAGGAAATTATCAAACAAGATCTGGTTGATCAAAAATTAAATATTACAAAAGACGAAGTTCTTTTAAATGTATATATTATTGGAAGTATATATTTGAGATAAATTGTAGAGAAATATGGCAATAGTAATACGTTTTCTTTTGTATACCACAGAAAATAGATGTGAAGAGTCTAAAGGGCATTAATCCACCTCCAGTCACCCCCTTTCAGCCACAATGTGACCGGGTTTGTACGAATAAAAATGGTATCGATGATAAAATGGCTCTGAAACGTCGCATTCTGGACTATGACGCGGAAAATAAAGTTTTACGCGCCAAAAATTTACAATTGCAAGATAGAATACTCGAACGTTGCGATCAGGTCAAAGGGTCACCGTTCCCTGTTCATATATTTACAATTCCATACTTAGTCAAACTTAACTACTACTTATATCTACTCTTTCGCATTACGCAGGATAAACAATAGTAACAGTAGTGATATTAATTCTTAAAATGAGCGAGCTTCCAGGACTTCCGTTTCTTCTTACCATAAAAAAATGCATTTTCCACGATAGTGAAAACAATTTTCGTTTTTTACTGTCCCTTTTCAGGATCACCCGTTTGGCTCTGCCCTACTCCCTTGCTTTCCCTTACTTCATCCAATTTCTTCATCCACATCACTCCCTGTCCACTACCATCCAAGATCCATCTTACACACTCATCCACACTCAACTGTCCCTCTTCCTCTCCTGTACATCTCTCTAATACATGTGCCCATGACTCCCATTTCGTATCCACATACTCTGCATAAATTCTCCTCTTCATTTATCCAATATCTGCATGCTCTCAGTCCTTCACCCATTCTGCACCGTACAACCCTACTCCATTTTTCTTCCTTTTTTATTTTTTGCAGATATTCTGGTTCCGTCAACCCTTTGACCAACATATACCATCTATTGTACCTCGAATCTATAATCTTTGTCCATCTCTCTTCTCCTTGTTTAACCAATAGCTCTAACTCTATGTCCTGCCACTCCATAACCCCTTCTCGAATATTACACACCCTTCTCATTTTTCTCCTTTCTACCTCCCATTTTGAATTTCCCACATTACCTCTCGCTTCATTGTTCCGAATTTCACCGAAACATGCTTGTGCAATTTCACTTCCCTCTCCCCTTTTTAGCTTTTCTTCAAACCTCCGTGCTCTCTTAATTTTTCTAGTAACCATATTTTCTCTTCTTAACTCTTCTTTTAACATATATCCTGGGCAACTCCAGCTAACCCCCATTACCCACCTCAGGAATCGCTCATACATACTCTCTACTTTCCTATGTTCCTTCCATCCCCAGATCTCCACACCATAGCACAACACCGCCCACACCAACGCATCAAACAAACAGACCCTCATTCTCCAATCGTTCTTGAACCTTCTCTTTCCTATACCCCATACTTGGCTCATTACTTTACTCGCACATTGAATTCTTTTCCTCACCTGCAGCTCGTTTCCTCCTTCTGCCTCAAACCAAAAACCTAGGTAACAGAACTCCTCCACAATTTCCACTTTTTGTCCGTTCAGCTTCCAAACGTAATTCATTTTACTCTTTCTATTTCTGAAACACATCACCTTTGTCTTATCTACGTTCACCGTCAGCTCTTTTGTTCCCACATACTCTTCGAAGATTCTCATCATTAGGTTCATCCCCTTCTCATCATCTGCTAATAGAACTACATCGTCTGCGTATGCTAGAGAGTATAGTTTGCTATTACCCAAAGCCGTTCCTCCTTTCCCTTTCTCCTTTAGCTTCTCCTCTAAGTCTGCCAATAGGATACTAAATAGTAACGGACTCAAAGGGCACCCTTGCCATAGACCTCGACTTGTCCAGAAAACCTGTCATAGTACTTTTTTATTCACTGAATCAAACGCTGCTTTGAAATCTACGAACAAAGCGACTAGTCTCCCTTGCTTTCTCCCCAAATTTTTGTTAACTAAATAGTTAAGTACGTAGATGTTGTCTATA
>NC_046659.1:18872994-18875232 GCF_010883055.1 Belonocnema kinseyi | reverse complement strand
CCCTTTCCATACCTTGTTGCAGATCTTCCACATCCCATCCCTAATCCCTTCTCCTCCAAACTTCATCGCTTCGTTCTCCATCCCATCTTCTCCCGTTGCCTTCTTTCTTTTTAACCTATTTATTGCTTCATCCACTTCTTTTCTTGTTATCTCGTTCCCTTCCTCCATCTCTCCTCGGACTATCCTACACTTTTCCCCTTTGATCTTATTTTTCTCTCCCCCTAATAGACCTTGAAATAATCCGTCCATTCCTCCATTTCTATTTCTTCGTTAACGCCCTTCCTTTTCCCTCTATCCCTATTTATCACATCCCACACCCTACCTTCTTTGATGGCTTTTTCTACCTCTGCTTTATATTCTTCCTTTCCCCTCTGTCTTTTTATTTCCAGCATCTTCTCATGTTCTTTTTTCCTCCTGTTATACTCCTTCTTCTCCATTTCCCCTCTTCTCCATTTGCTCACACACTCTTTTATTCTCTCTTTACTCTCCCAGCATTCCTCCTTCCACCAGTCTCTCTTTCCCCCGACTCTTTCTTCATTAGTACCCAGCTCATCCTTTACCTTTTCAATGGACCCCTTCAACCTTTCAACTAACGAGTCTATTCCCTCCTCTTTTTCATACTTAACCTTCTCCTATTCCATCTTTTGTTTAAACTCGTTTAATTTATCTACCCCCCAGATTCCCATTTTCGTGTTTCGTTCGCACCCTTTTTCCTTTCTCCCTCTGCCGCGCTTACTGACGCCTTTTCTTAGTGTAACTATGGCCGGCAAGTGCTCGGACCCTATCTCATTCCCTACCTTCATACTTCCGATCATATGCCGCATTCTTTCTTGAGCCAAGATGTAGTCTATTACTGTTGCTACCTTTCCTATGAATGTGATCTCCCCTTCCTCATCTCCTTTCATATTGCCATTGCATATAAACCATCCTGTTTCATACTATTTTCACGTTTCTTTCTTTCCCTCCCTCTTCTTTCCTCTTTACTTTGTTTGCCCTCTGCCGCTTGGAAACCCCTCTGATTTATTTCTAGCCTCTTTTTCGTTTCCCTTCCCCTTACCTTTCTCAAGACTTTTTCCTTTTGTCCTTAATTCTTCTAATTCTTCATCCCAGCACCATTCCTCCCCATTTATCCATAACCTGTCTCTCCCTATCCATACCATATGGCCCTTTTTCCTCTCTACCTAAGCCCTCTGATCTATTTGCCATCTCCTTTTCCTCTCCCTCCATGTCAGATCTTTTTCAATTCTTTCCCTTCTTCCTCTCAATAATTTTTTTCTCTCCATAATTTTCTTTTTCTTCTCCTCACTCCCCACGTTTACTAGAAACATTCCTTCTTTTCCTTCTTTTGACCCTTCTATTCTCTTGACTCCTTCTACCCTTACCTGCACTCTAATATCTCGAAAAAGATTTGTTATTTCCACTTCTCCTGTTTCACTCTCCACTTTTAATCTCTTGACTACTATGTTATTTTTCCTCTTTGTCCTTTCTTCCCCTTCTAATCTTCTTTCGATCTCACTGAGTCTTTTCTTCAATCTTTCATTCTCACTTCGGACGTTCTTTTCATTCCCTTGAACTTTTTCCTCATTTTCTGTTTTTTCCCCCAATATGCTCATTCCTAATTTCTAGACTGGATACCCGCTCTTCCAACTGCTTTATTTCTCTAGATCTCTGTTCGTCAACCTCTCTCTGTCTATTCTCAATGCTCTCTAGCTTACCCCAAACCTTGCCTTTCTCCTCCTTCCAACGTTTATTCCATTCTTCTCATTTTTCTCTGACCTTTTTCACTTCCTCCCTTACATCGGTTCCCTGCCTATTCATATCCTTATTCATTTCATCCAATCTCTTTCTTGTTTCCTCTCTAAAGCCTTTAATGAGAGTTTCCAATTTTTCAAACATTCCCCCATCCCCCCTCTTTCTCTCTGGTGTTTTCTTTTTAATTCTAACTCTCTTGTTCTCCTGGTCCCTTTCTACCTCATCTTCCCCAGCCACTCTTTTCCTTTTTTCCTCCTCTTCACTGCTAGTCGCGCTTGCCTTTTTTTGCCATTCGTCCAGACTTCTGTTCGAACCCGCGTTGCTTAGCTTGTTAAGGCACTGTAAATTTGAGGGCCTTCCCCGTTGCTTGCCCGTACCAGAATACGCTACCCTCCCCACCCGGGTCGACTTCTCGGCACTTTCATCACCGCTGCTGTCACTGCGATCAACGTCACCCATCCCCCCACTTTCAATGCTTTCAGCAAC
>NC_046659.1:18864057-18872894 GCF_010883055.1 Belonocnema kinseyi | reverse complement strand
TGCCTTTTCTGCATCCACTCACCCTTATTTCCTGCACCAAAGCCAAAAATACACCACTTGACAAAAAGAGTTCTTTCGCGATCGGTACCGGAAACGGAAGCCCTCAAAGGTAAACATATATTAGAAACATAATTACAAAAAATAGTTTTAATTGTAAGAGCGTGTTTTCAACCTTTATAATATTTTAAAATTTAAAAACATTTAGTTTACAATGCCCCATCTTATCGTAAATTTAGTTGCTTTGGAAGGCCATACATGTTAAACAGTTTTTAACAATAGAGAATTTTGAAAGTTAAAAAGCTTAAAGTGGAACAATTTTGATCTAATTGTTTTAAGTCCAATAATTGAAATTAAAATTCTCAAAATTTTTTAATGTTTTCAATTTCAAAATTCCTAACTTAAAATTCGCAAATGTAAGTTCTCGAAAAATTAATTTTTTTAGAAAAATAGATATGCAAAAATTTCAAAACATTAAATTTTAGCTCATATGATACTTGAAAAAATGAGCAATTTTTTTGATTTTCAAAACTACCAACTTTACTGCTACAAAAATAAATATTTTACCCTGAAACATTGGAAAGAAATAGAGAACAATAAAACGGGGGTTAATTAATCAATTAATTGGTTTATTTATCATTTTTTGACTTCAATTATAAAATTTATTTACGTGAATAAATATTTCCTTGAGTTACATTTTTAGAATCCGTTCACAGCGTTCAAGAATCTTCTAAAGAGAGTCTGTCACAAAAAATAGAAAGCGGAGAATTGCTCCTAGTGGGAATGCGATTTGTGTTCCAAAACTTGAGTTTGATAGACTTCGTATGCGGAAAAAAATTCATTTAAAATGCTTCTTAGTGCATATGGCTTCTTTGGTCTTTACTGACCCAGTATTAAAAAATAGCAGCGTGACTGGTACAGCTAGTAAGGCCTTCAAAAATCGCAAAGAGGCAAAACCTCCTTTAGATCCACTTAACCTGAATGCCGTTGTTGTTGAGTTTTATTATCATATCTTATGTCCTGAACCCTTTTCAATCTGAATAATTATATACCTTGTATAATTATTAATACTCTTTATTCATAAGAAAATGTGCTCATACAGAAAGTAAGTGCAATACCGGCTATTTCTTATATGACCCCCAAGATAAGGCTCTATGCCTAAATATTCAAGATATTATACTATTTCCCCCTTTATTTCTCAAATATAATTTTAAATTACCTTCAATTCATTTTACAGTACAGTTTACAAATTCAAACGCTGCGGAGGCTTCACTTCTTGGCATTACAATTTCTTGAACCTTCATAGGTGTAGGATCCCTGATTGTATTTTTTATATAGTTTCGGTACTCTCTTTATCAATGTCTTATTTACACATTTAAGTTCTTAGCACTTTTGCCTCTACCGTTGCTTGCTTTTGTTCATTTACTAGTTCTTTCTAAATACTTTTTTCCTGACTTTTCTTATTCTAATTCTATTTCCCATCCTATTTTTCTAATAACAGGATCAAACAATTTTTGCTACACTTTTTTCTTATCGGTTTCTATTTCTACACTTTCCCCTGGGCATTTGCTCGCTTTTAGCAACTGATTAACATGTCTTTTCCAATACTAGCACGACCCGGAATTCTACACCAGTAAGTTAGGCTCCCTCTCTACTAAAAAAAAGTCAGGAATTGTCACAAATGGTCAGAACTTCTGACGATTTCTGAACCTCCTTGACCATTTCTGATACAGATTCAAGTGTGAGAAATTCAGAATCTTTAGGTTTCGACGTTTGCAGATACGTAAGTATTTTACTAAAATGTTAAAATTATGATAAATTTAATATATCTTGTAAAGAAAAATTGATCTGTCAAAAAAGACAACATTTTCAGATTCAACTTCAGAGTGATTTAGTATATACGTCTTAATAATTAAATATATGTCAAAGGAGAATTTGCAAAAAATAAATATAAATAAATAATATAAATAACCTGAGAAATGTATACGGGAATGTTTTATGGCATTCTATTCTTGGAACCTAAATAAGAGGATTATCCTCGCATTCGAGCGCCGACGATTTATGAACATTTTCTCATGAATTCCGACTTTTCCTGACAATTTCTATCGAAACACGTAGCAAAAGTGGTCAGAAGTCCAGCATTTTGTCTGATGATTCCTGACTTTTTTAGTAGGTATCACCTGAAAAATGTTAGCAGAACGCGTTCTTAATAAATTTACCAATCTTCTGTGATTCGATACTCAGAGAGTGACTGATTAATTGATATTGAGCTGGCTTGCGATTTCCAACGCGACCTTCATTCTGCTGCTCGGTCCATTCGAAGAATCTCTAACCTCAGATTCCTTGTTTCTGCCCCCTGGCAATGATTTCTCGCTCGTCTACTACTCTACTGCAATTTCTCACCTTACGGCTAGTTTGCAGCCTTTCGAGTCTCGATACTTTCGATACTTTCGATAACATTGCTGACTGTGCCCCAACAGAAGGGTCCCCTTCCAGCAGAGTTGAGAAAAACAATGCTCCGGTGTACCACAGTGTCCATCGATTTCCACTTCACAATTTTACCCTTACAGGCCGAAGTACCGTGCTTTCGCCGTGTTTCAGATTCTTTCTTATAAACCCTAGAAGATCCAATATGGCGGCCACAATTTAGGGCTTTAAAAAAGAACAAAGGATCCCGCACAAAATACAAACAAAAAAGCGCGCAGTCGTTTGGAACCAAACACCGCACATTGATAAAACAAAAGAAGACGGACTGCGCGGAATGCTACTGCGCACTCTGTGTGCATTCTAATGTTCACATTCGCTGTATGTGCGCGCCTTTCTACGGCGCAGACAGTCTTCGATCCCTAGTTGACTCACTGAGCTGGCGACGCTTTTATGACGTGTTATGCGTAGGTGATAAAATTATTTTTTTGCTACAAATCTTTCCGTGTTAGAGATCACGTTTGAGTGGCGGGCTAACGGCTGGATGCGTAGGTAATAACATTTTTTTGTATTTGAAATCTATCTAGTGGTTACATTTCGCGTCGATCGTGATTTTTGTATATAGTGGGTTTTAGAATTTCCACGTTACTTTTCATTATAAGAAAAAAAAATTAGTTCAAGAACTCCTTGCGCTAAAAAAGTTAATACATTTTGTCACGTTTGTAGAAAGTATGAAACGAAGAAATACCGTCGATCAATTAATAATTCGATAAAAACGTCATACTTCAACTGTTATGGGACTTCAATGAAAAATTTGGATAAACCGTGGGTACCAAACCTCAATGTGTCATGCTTGTAGATTAAATTTTTCAAATGGGGAAGATGAAAGTACCAAGACGTAGAATGTTATTCAACCACCTGTTTGGCGTGAGCTCAACAATCATGATACTGATTGTTACATTTGCTTAAGCAAAACAGGAGGTTTTTCTAAAAAGTATTTGGAGAAGATCGTTTACCCTGATGTAAAAAGTATTACACTAACCAAGATTGGTAGTAGAAATCACTCTGAAAACAAAAGTGACCGATCAACTCACGAATCAATGGATACTGACGATCGTAATGCAACTGAAGATCCTTCTTGGGAAGAATCAGATGATGAAAGTTCTAAATTGCTTGACCAAGACGGATTAGACGATTTTATACATGACCTTGATCTTGCAAAAGATAAAGCTGAGCATTGCGCTTCAAGACTCAAAGAGTGGAAACTATTGTTACCTGGCACTAGAGTAACTGTTTACAGAAATAGAGAAGAAAAGTTTATCAACTACTTTTCAATGGATAGTGGGATTGTGTATTGTAATGATATCGAAGGACTTATTAATTTATATATAATAAACTTATATATGCCAGAGGATTGGCGTATTTTCATAGATTCGTCTACAGAAAGTCTGAAAGCAGTACTATTACATAATGGAAATAAGTACGTTGCAATTCCAGTAGGTCACTCAACTACACTGAAAGAATCTGATGATACTTTCCAATTACTCCCGATAAAAATAAAATACAATGTCTATAATTGGCTTATTTGTGGTGACTTCAAAATGATAAATCTTATAATAGGTTTACAATCAGAAAACATTCAATACCCTTGTTTCCTTTGCCTTTGGGACAGTCGTGCAAGGGATGAACATTGGTTAACGGAAAAATGGCCAGACAGATTAGAGTGGATAGTTGGTCACTATAATGTTGTTTATGAAAGTCTTGTTGGCAGAAAGAAAGTATTATTGCCACCACTCCATATAAAACTAGGGTTAATGAAGCAATTTGTGAAAGCCCTAAACACCGAAGGAGAATGTTTCAATTATATCAGATCTACATTTTCGCATTTAAGTGATGCCAAAGTTAAGAAAGCTATTTTTGTTGGATCTGATATAAGAACACTTATCAAAGATGATGACTTTCTCAAAACGATAAATTCTATTGAAAAGGATGCATGGCTGAGTTTCAAAGATGTTGTACATAAATTTTTAGGGAACAATCGAGATTCAAAGTTTAGAACTATTGTATCTAGTATGTTAAAGAATTTTAAAAGATTAGGTTGTTTGATGAGTATGAAATTACATTTTCTTAAATCTCATTTGTATTATTTCCCAAAAAATGTTGGAGCATTCTGTTAAGAAATGGGCGAACGCTTTCATCAAGAATTTCACTACAAAGAGCAACATTATCAAGGTCGATGCAATGTAAGAATGATGGCCGACTATTGCTAGTCTTTGCAAAGAAATGATAATGACCCTACTAGTCATAAACGAAAGTCTCTTCAACGATCGTTTGACATGAAGCGCGAACGTTTCCATAAGAGAACAAGCAATTAGTTTCACCTCCATTGGACATACAATCGTAAGTCTTGCCCTAATTGGCTGGGCAATCGTACTAGGCAGTCTGATAAGTACCTGAAAATTCTAAGAGATGGCATTAGTATTCACTAATGTGAAACATTTTCGGCGAGCTTGATCCTTCAAAAGACGCTTGTCAAAACTTCAGCCATTTATGTTTACGCATTTACAATTTACAGCACTGAGAAGCGACTAACCTCCGAGTTTTTTTTAATATGGAAAAATCTGAGACCAAGGCCAAGCTGGATAAGTATTACCCGGACTCTGCACCGTCGATTTAAACGATTCATAAGTGGTTTACCGAGTTTCGTTGTGGCCGTACGAGCACAGTTGATGCTGAACGATCTGGGCGCCCAAAAGAGGTCACTACACCAGAAAATGTCGAAAAAATCCATGACATGATGTTGAATGATTCCAAAGTGAAATTGAGAGAGGTAGCTAATGCTGTAGGCATATCATTGGAACGTGTGGGCAATATCGTGCATTCAGTTTTGGGCATGAAGAAGCTCTGCGCGCGAAGGGTGCCGCGTTTGCTCACAGTGGACCAAAAACGAATTTGTGTGACAACTTCCCAGTAGAATTTGGCATTATTTTCGCGTAAGCCGACCGAGTTCTTGCCTCCGTATTTTGGGATGCACATGGCATAATATTCTTGGACTATCTTGAAAAAGGTAAAACCATAACCGGAGCATACTATTCATCATTATTGGACCGATTGAAAATCGAAATTGCCGAAAACTGACCGCATTTGAAGAAGAAAAAACCGCTTTATTATCAAGAAAATGCGCCTGTTCATTCATGCTTAGTTGCACAAGCAAAATTGCATGAAATCGGCTTCGAATTGGTTCCTCATCCATCGTATTCACCAGACCTGGTCCCCAGCGACTATTACTTGTTCCATAACCTGAAGAGATGGCTCACCGGTAAGCGTTTTTACTCAAATGAGGAGCTCATAGCTGAAACTGAGGCGTATTTTGGAGACCTTCCGATCGAGTACTTTTCGAATGGTATCAAAAAGGTAGAAAATCGTTGGACTCGCTGTATCGACGTAAAAGGAGAGTATGTTGAAAAATAAAATCGACTTTGGCCAAAAAAACGTCTCCGTGTTTCATTTTTCAGGGAATTATCAGACTGCCTAGTAAGTTTAGCCTTGACTAGCTGGACGATTCAAAGTCATGCTTTGACTGACTGGGCGATTCAAAGTCTTGCCTTGACTGGCTGGGCAATCTAAAGTCTTGCCTTAATTGGCTGGAAAATATTAAGTACTTCCTTGCGTAGCTGGACAATCCCAAATCTTGCCTTAACTGAATGGGCAATCGTAAGTCTAGCTTTGACTGGCTGGACGATTCAAAGTCTTACCTTGACTGACTGGGCGATTCAAAGTTTTGCCTTAACTGGCTGGGCGATACAAAGTCTTGCCTTTATTGGCTGGGCAATTCAAAGGCTTTCCATAATTGGCTGCGCAATCTAAACACTTGCCTAAATTGGCTGGATTATATTAAGTACTTTCTGGCTTAGCTGGACATTCCCAAGTCCACCCTTAAGTGGCTGGAAAATATTAAGTGTAGCCTTAGTAAGCTGGAAAATCCTAAGTAAATTTACAATATTAAATGAATCATAATAGTAAAATTTTTTTTAAGCCCTAACTGTTTTCCATATTCGTTCTTCTACGAGTTATAACAAAAAACTAAGCCAATCGAAAAGGAACCCCCGAAAACCCCTCAGATAACTTTTTCAAGGGACAATGGCATACCATTTCGGCGTTATTGGGTTAATACGCTAAATTGAAAATTTTCATTTCAAGGCTAGCCCACTTGTAGTGCGGAATTCAATTATTTCACGAAATGTAAACGACTAAATTCGCTGCTCCCAGGGTTAGGTGGGTTAGCCTGTTTATGATTTGGTAGGGGTGATTTCTGGTTTTAGGTCGATTAGCACGTAGGTGGGTTAACCCATTTATGGCATGAAACTTCATTATTCCAAGAAAAATATGCGACTAAACTTATTGTTCCCAGAGTCAGATGGGTTAGCATGCTTCTGGCTTGTTAGGGGTGGTTTTTACCCCTAGGAAGCAGCTACCGTAGAAATAAAAAGAAACGGGTTCCATATTTTTTATTGTTTTATCAATGTGCAAAGTTTGGTCCCAAACGACTGCACGCTTTTTTGTTAGTATTTTGTGCGGGATTCTTTGTTCTTTTTTAAATCCCTAAATTGTGGCCGCCATATTGGATCTTCTAGGGGTTAGAACAAAAAACTGACAACGTCAATAGAAAGATCATCCTCGAAAACCTCTGAGATAATATTTTGAAGAAAAAATATCGTTCCGTCAGCAATAAAGAATGCGTTGTATAAATCTGAACACCTCAGCTTTAATGGGTTAAATCGCTAAAATAGAAAATTTCAAATTACAATATTTTGGTGAAAAATAAAGATACCCTAATAAATCCAAGTAGGTTTGAAAGGGGAAGATTAGTATTTTCAAATTTCATATAAGTTTTTGCGGTAGACCTTTTTCTTGTTCGGTTACATAACCTAAAAAACAAAAAACTTTTTCTAGCGCATAATGCGAATCTTTATCTAGATGTATCTTTTGTAATTCTGAATAGCTTTTGTAAATGCTAATGTTTGTCATACGTGCCTAAATTCACAACAAATTTAAATTACATCGATTGTAACAGTTTCAATAAAACGCTGAAATTATAGAAAGTATTATTATATTCCCCTAATAGCACGGAACATTCCAGGAACGTTCCTCGGGAAAGTTCCAGCAACGTTCCCTGAGTGTGTAAAATGTCCGCTGCTTCGGAACGTTCCAGGAACCTTCTTCTGGGGCCTGAAGGGAACCTTCCATTATTGTTATTTTTGATAACAATTATTCGTAAACCGTAAGACATAGGTGAAAATAAATGTCATTTTTGAGTTTTGAATACCGTATATACTACATTGTTATATGGTATCTATGTTATAAACTGACATTGAGTTTGACCTATGACTTAGGGTTTTTCGGATATTCATTGATAATAATAACAATAACGATAATTTATTCTTTGAACGTTCCAGTGAAATGTTCCTGGAACGTTCGAGGATCGAGGATGGGCGGCATGCTTCCATAATCGATACAGATGTGTAGAAATTTGCGAAAAAGGGAGAATTTAATTTTTGACAAATGTATATATAATTAAAAATTTGTCATAAGGACAACCGCAGGATCTCGCTGGGAGCGGGTGCTAATCTGGAAAATTGCACCAGCTTCCAGCGAAATCGCGTTAAAATTTCAGCCACAACCACGTCTCTCAACCGTAAGATAGGTGGTTACAGTCTGTAAATGAATCAATACGACGATCCAGCAAAAGCCTCGTGCGCCGTAAGAAGACGGAACGACCCAAGGACAACCACCTTCTGCATTTTTCCCGCAAGTGTTCTAGCATATTGTTGACACGCAGGGATGCTTTTTAGGCCATTAGCAAGTGAAAGCTTGGCACCTCCAAGAGCGCCGATGATAAGGACGATCAGTTTAACAGAATATTTCGGGTACAATCGTTGCAACTCCCTTATAATTCCTCGATACTTCCCTTTCTTTTCATTCTCCTTGGTTATGATGTTTTTGTCAGCTGATGCCGAAAATTCGATAACAAATATGGTTCGCTTCTCAAAGTCAAGAAGAACCATGTCAGGCTTCGAGTGAGCAACAGAAACAAATGTCGAGAATATAAAGTTCCAATATATGCGGCACTTCCCATTCTCGACAATTGACTCAATTTCCCTAGGAGCATTTAGAGGAGCGATATTAAGGTTAATGCCGTAGGACTGACAGAGATGGTCATAAAGCACTCCTAGTGCCGCCTTGTGCCTTTGAATGTAGGTCGTTCCCGCGTGAGTTGGACAACTAGATAGTATGTGAGCTAAAAGCTCAGGGTCTGCATGGCACGTCCTGCAACTATCATCGGGAATGTCTTGGCTCAAAATGTGGCGACGGTATGTTAAGGTGGAAATGACACCGTCTTGGCATGCAAAAATGAA
>NC_046659.1:18862388-18863957 GCF_010883055.1 Belonocnema kinseyi | reverse complement strand
AGAAAAAATAAAGAGGGAGGGAGAAAAAAATTATACAATTAACACAATTCATTGTATCATTTTTCAATTAAAGAAATCGATGCGGCGAGAACGTATGGTGTTTTTTTATATTAGTGTAAAGAAAATATTAAATGTCTCATTCTTTTTTTATAGTGTTTTCATAAATGATCGAAGTATTTTCGATTTTTTCTTATAAGTGAAAAAAATATCAAAGAAAAATTACACAATGGAAAAACATTTATTGTATCATTTTTCAAATTGACTTCATAGTAAAATGTAATTACGGGAATACTCAATTTTGTTTGAAGGATTAACTCAAACTATAAATGAAACAGTACTATCGCACCTATAAATGATTAAGCGATTAAACGAACTTACCTTAAGGGAAGTTCAATCGTAATTATATGAAGAGCCTCGTTCCAATAGATTACAAATGTAGTATTCCTTTCATTCGCTAGAGGTCACAACTTTTAGAGTGCTCATGGAGTGCACAATAGAAAAAAGCCCACTCCTTCATCATTTCCCGCTTTTCTGTTCACCCACTTCACGCCATATCTTAAAGTATGCTTAAAATTGCTATACTTAACTGGGGATGTAATTGGTAAAGAGAATTTATTTTATTTATTTTCAGGTACCGGTTATATTTTTTACACAGAAAAAATTGAAGAGTATTTTGTAAAAATTTGCAAAGACCCGCGAATTTTCTGACCAACCACCCGTTTTTCTAATAGTATGTAAACTAACACCTTTCCTCAACGCTGCTGAAGTTGCAGCATGTCTTGTCGCATGAGCCGAAAATATTAAAACATCTATTCTACTTTTTTATAGAATGGACTTTAACCATATACTTATTGTTTGTGTAGTTACCGCTTTAAATGGTTTTTAGTTGCAATGAGCAATTTATCAGTTGAACCTCGTAATTTCTTTGTTACTTCTAAGTACTTAAATACAGTAGATGCGACGCATAATTGAGTGTCCCCATGCAAGAACAAGACGTAGATTTTCTAGATGCTTTTCTAAAACATATATTATCATAGATAATTACATTCCGAAACTTTTTTTTCCTTACAAGAAAATCGTATCTTTTTCAGTTTTTTAACAAATTGCAAAAAACGAGTTTATTCAAAAGTCGATTTTTAATTCGATTTTTGTATTTGTCTCGTGCTCAAATCCACAGTTTTTGGAATTTCTTTATAAAATTCAGAGGAAATATTCCTTATAATCTCCTTGTTATGACAATTAGCGATAAAACTGTTCAAATTTATTTATAACAATAAAAAAAATTATATTCAGAGCTATTGCATATTTCGTTCAACAAAACGTTTGAGTGTTTCGTTTATCGAGGAAAGTTTGAGCAAACAAAAACTTACTGCAGAGAAGTTGTTCAGAAAAGTACAAAGAAGTTTTCTGCAAAGGCTTTTTTCAAATAAATTAATAGGTAAAAAACTGTGAACGCTAAACTTTGAGCGAACGACTGATCTTCATGCGTGTATTATGCAGAGTCGGGATGTCTTTCCCTATACCCGCCTAAACTGCAAGACATCCCGACTCTGCATAATACACGCATGA
>NC_046659.1:18860682-18862288 GCF_010883055.1 Belonocnema kinseyi | reverse complement strand
CTCTTCTTAATATTTTGACACCAAAATCATGTCGATACACCTTACCGACTGCGAGTAAAGCCACCCACGCTTTAACTTGACAGACTGTATAAGTCTCTCCAGTGCAAAGGTGTCGTGTGGCGCTTCTATCAACGAGCTTAGGATCTTCAGGGATGGCATTAAGTTTTCCTCGCTTCAAATAAACCTTGGCGCATTCGTCTAACCCAAATTTCATTCCAATTTCCTTAGTATATCGTTCGACAATCCCCAGAGCTAGATGCAGTTGCTCTCTGTTTTTAGCATAGATCTTAAGATCGTCCATGTAAAATACATGAATGACCTTGTACTTTCGATCTGCAGGTTTGCCGCATAAGTACCCGTCGGAATATAGCATCTTTGCAGATACATCTATCGATGAGCAGGTTCTCCCGACATCCGGCTACGCCTTTCTTTGAGCCTCGTTGTTCATTCATTTCTTGCCACACAGGGTCAATTGCCCGAACAATCCTATCATTTAGAATAGCTGTGAATATCTTATAAAGTGTGTTCAGACAAGTTATTGGCCTGTAATTCTTCGGATCAGCTAAGTTGCCTATTTTCGGCAGGATTATTATGCGCCCTTCCACCAACCACTCTGGAATCGGCTCTTCTGACTTCAAATATGAGGTGAAATTACGGGCCAATTGCTGATAGGTTGAAGAAAACTTCTTCCACCAGAAGGATTTGATACAATCTGGTCCCAGTGCGGAATAGTTCTTCATCCCTCTTAATACTTTTTTCACCTCCTCGGTAGTGGTGGGTGGGCATTCTTTATTAGGTGTTATGAAGGAAAAACATAACTCCTTGAAACTTTTTATATTTTCTGAGTCTTCGTCCAGTCTATGCTGAACTTCGTAGACTTCTCTCAAAAATACTTCGACCTCCTCTTGTTTGGGTGGGTGTTCGACAGTAACTGGAGAGTCTTGGAAGAGTCGAGATGGGTCAGAGAGAAACTGTTGATTTTCTCTGACCCACCTCTCCCTCCGCTCTAGATTTCTCTTAGCGTGCGAACTTTCGAGCGTTGGCGGTAAAATTCCTGCCAGATGTGATGTAGTCAATCACACACTGAATGCGGGACGCGTACTGTCTTGCCCAGCCTATCTTTATGACAAGTTGATGCATTCGTCTCTTGGTCTTATGATCAGCCGTTGGTTTTGTTTTACGGTTCGCATCGGCCAAAGCTCTCGCTGCATTATACACACAATAATTGGTAACCCAGAGGTCGGATTCTCCGGAAAAATGTCCACGAAGCTCGTCATCCATTTCAGCCAGATCTTTAGGCTTGAGAGAAACCTTGGTGTTGATGTTTCTCCGGGTCGTAAAGCATCGCTCTTCATCTATTGGATGTCTGTCCGCGGTTGGTCTTAGTGTCGCCTCTCTTTCTCTGTTGCCGGCTTGTTCTAGCTGTGGTAGAGTAGGCGATCCGCTTACATAGCCCCTTTTACGGAGTGGTTCAGCATGGTTTCGCAGACGTTGTTGCGAAAAATGCGATAGCTCCGGGTGTTTCTCGCACCACAGAGCATGCAGCCGTGCCATGTAACCCCGTTCAGGGGCCACACTCGCACCGTAGCACTCTAGCAAGTCGTGA
>NC_046659.1:18847604-18860582 GCF_010883055.1 Belonocnema kinseyi | reverse complement strand
GGGATGTCTTTCCCTATACCCGCCTAAACTGCAAGACATCCCGACTCTGCATAATACACGCATGAAGATCAGTCGTTCGCTCAAAGTTTAGCGTTCACAGTTTTTTACCTATTAATTTATTTGAAAAAAGCCTCTGCAGAAAACTTCTTTGTACCTTTCTGAACAACTTCTCCGCAGTAAGTTTTTGTTTGCTTAAACTTTCCTCGATAAACAAAACACGCAAACGTTTTGTGGGACGAAATATGCAATAGCTCTGAAAATAATTTTTTATATTGTTATAAATAAAGTTGAAAAGTTTTATCGCTAATTGACATAACAAAGATATTATAAGGAATATTTCCTCTGAATTTTATAAAGAAATTCCAAAAACTGTGGATTTGAGCACGAGACAAAGACAAAAATCGAATTAAAAATCGCAATAGTATTTTTTTGCAACGGTAAAAAGTTAAAAAAAAATCAGACGTATAAACTCTGTTGACTGCTACTTACCGGCGATGCCTTTGAAGTTTTTTAAAAAGTATCCGAATGGTGACCCAACGGGCTCTTTAGGATACTTTGTAGAGGCTCCTTTCGGTTCCTTCGTTTCACCAGGGTTCACTTATAAATTTAGCTTTGTCGTCATTTTCATTGAGAAGTAGATATTCTAAATCTTCCTCTGCATAACTATCTACTTCTTCATCTGATTCTTCATCATTATAAATTTGCAAAAAATCTTTTAAATTGAAATTTTTGTTTTTATGGTTTTTATTTCCATCGCTTATGCTAACAATATCGTCTAATATTGTTCGCGATTTTTTGAAAGATTCATATTAATTGTTTTTTGTCTCACTGGAGTTTCATTTTTTACTACTTTATGTGTACGACTTTTAAATTGATTTTGCAATTAGGTGATTACGTAATCTTTTTTTCTCTGTACATCAAGTAGTCATTAAACACGTAAATTTTAAAGTCGGATTAATTGAAGGAATGTCAACATGCGACTTTATTTCTTTTATTTCTTCTGAAGCATCACTATTATTTATGATAACATTTTGGCAAATAGTTAGGAACTTATTTAAACTTTTTTGAATTTCTTTGTAAAACACCTTGTTCTGTCTAGATACTTTGCGGCGTATCGTTTTCTGTGAGCTCATGATTGAATCTTCAATATACTTAACCTGCAACGAACATAATTACATGTTTGTTATTTAATTCATAATAAATAATATTTTAAAAAGTAGCATGATTTTGGAAAAAATAATAATATAATATTAATAAAAAAAATAAATCAAAATAGTTCATGCATATAATTTTTTATAATTTTGTATAACAGGCCTACTTAATTCATTTTTCACAAAAAAACTTGTCATCTTTGGGTGCTGAGGATCCAGAACCCGGTTTTCATTTGCAATTTACTCGAAAATTATTGAGTTGTATTCCTCTGGCCATTATTTTATGTTTGTCGGACAACGTTAATCACAACATCAGCAGAAATTGGCTTAAAACTCGTATCCGGGTATTTTCAATTGTCTAAGCTACTTTCTCAATGAGTTTCTGTATATACAATTATTTACAACTAGTTACATAAAGTCTTATATCTAGTTCCTTATTTCTATTGCCTGCTCTATAGCGCAATTTAGGACTTATTAGCAAACGAGTGAGCGAGCGAACGAAAGCGAGAGTGCAAGCGAGAGAGAGAGAGCATGAGAACGCAAATGCATCTTAGTCTACTTAACTTTTACTTTAACATTACTTACAATTTTCACGCTTCTAATCTAAGCGACATCCGTTTCCTTTTTCTTTCACTTTTTTATACCTCCATTTACCTTTTTCACGTGCATTCTTTCATTCTCTCTCATTCGCTCCTCTAGCACCCTCCAACTCCTTCCTCTATTCTTCTCCAAATTCATATACCCCTAGAATCTTAACCACATTTTCTTGCCAGCTTCCTTTATCTTCCATTCCTCTCCTACATCCTTCCCGTTCATGCTCCCATGTTTCCTCCTCCCATTCACATATTCTACACCTTCTGTTCTCTTCTCTCTCCCAGTACATACCCTCCCTTACCTCGTTTCCCAATCTAAATTTTGCTTTTCTGATATTCTCTCTCCCCATCCTTTTTCTAAATACTTTTTTATCCTTTTTTACCTTTTTCCTTTTTTATCGTCTTATACCATTTATTGTATTTTGATTCCTCAATCGCTCCTCATCTTTCTAATAATTGTCTTTCCCTCTCCCTTTTTTCCAATTCTTCATAGATTACTCCAGTCCTGTCTTCTATTTCTCTATCATTAAAAAACTCCCTCCTTTCTTCTTCCCATCTCATTAATTCGATCGCCCTCCTTCTCCTCTATTCTACCTCCATCAAGCACTTTCTCGCCAACTCCCTTCCCTTTCCCTCCCTCAGCTTCGTCTCAAATTTCCATGCCCTCTTTCTCAATATCTTTCCTTTCTTTCCATCCCCATATCTCTGCTCCATAACCTACTACCGGCCATACCAGCGTATAAAATAACTACATTCTCCTTCTCCAATTTTTTCTGTTTGATTACCCCTGCTGCTTTTTTTATGGTTTCTCTTATATTTCTCTAATCCTGTAATTAATCCCGCCATCCCTTCTTCATCCTCTGCCATCAACACTATGTCGCCTGCGTATGCCAGTGTATATATGTTTTCCATCCCTATCCGAACTCGTCCCCAACCCTTTCTCCTCATTTCTTCTTCCAAGTCTGATATTAATAAATTAAATAAAAGTGGGCTCAGAGGAAACTCTTGTCTCACACCTCTCACCAACCAGAAACCAACTCCTACTTGTTCTTCTACCTTTACCCTGCTTCTTGTCTCTCTAAAAATTTTAGATACTCTCTTTATTAATCCTTCTCTTATCCCCTTTTTTATCATAACTTTTTCTATTTCTCCTCGGTTTAATGAGTCAAACGCCGTCTTTAAGTCCACGAACTTTGCTATCATTGCCCCTTTTTCCCTTTTAATTGTTTTATATACTAGATAGTTCAGAACATATATGTTGTCCAGTACCCCCCATTCCTTATCTAAACTCTGTCTGATTCGGTGACTCGATCTTTTTTTCTTCAACTTCTATCTTCAATCTCTCCGACAAAATAGTTACATATACTTTATACAGTGTTGGCATCAACGTCACCCCCCTATAATCTTTAACCTCGTCTCCTTTGCCTTTCTTTACTATTGGTATAACTACTCCTTCTTTCCATAAATCTGGCCACCCTTCTCCTCTCCATACTCTATTACACGTTATCCATGCCCATTCCTTAGGTTCCTCCCCTCCATATTTCCATACTTCATTTGGAATCTCATCTATACCAGGTGCCTTTCAAACCTTCATTATCCCTAAAACCTTAACTATTAATTCCCTTGATATGCCCTCTTTCTTATCTCTTTCTCTACAATATTTCCCTCCCTTTATAACTTTTCTCTCTACTCCTCCTAGCAAATCCAAAAAATATTTCTTTCATTCTACCATTTCAATATCTTGGTTTACTCTTTTTCCTCTTTTTCTTTCTCTATTTACTACCTTCCATACCTCTTCTTCCTTCCTAGCCTTCTCCGCCTCCTCCTCAAACCTTTTATTCTCTCCTCTTTCTTTTGATAACACAATTCAGTATACTCTTTCTTTTTTTCCTATATTCTTCTCCACTTTCTTCATTCCTTTCTAACCTCCTTTTTTCTATTTACAGTCCTCATCCCACCCACTTCTATTCCCCCCTTTACTAACTTCATTTTTGTTTGTTCACTCTAATCCTATTTTTACTTCTATCATTTTTTCCATCTCGTCCACATTTCCCTCTCCTATTTTGATATATCTGACCTTTTCTCTAAACTGTTTTTTTCCTTCTCTTGACCAATCCCGTTTTCCTACACTTCTTACATTTGCTCCCCTTCTATTCATATTGCTATTGCTTTTTTGTCCCTCTAATGTCACTATTAAGGGAAATTGATCCGAATCAATACAATCACCTATCTCTAGTTTCTTAACCTTCTCTCTTACCTCATCATCCACTATCATATAATCAATTACCGTTCCCCTTTCACCGCCTGAGCGTGTATACGAGATGTGTTCAAAAAATAAGGTGACTTTATTGTTTTCTCAAAAAATATTCATTTATTCCTCAATATTTATGTTGTCCCCTTCAAAGGAATCCGCTCAGACATAATACACTTGTGCCAACGCTTTTTCCAATCATCGAAGCACTTCTGATAATCATTTTGTGGTATAGCCTTGAGTTCTTTCAGCGATGCAGTTTTTATCTCCTCAATCGGTGAAAATCGATGTCCTTTCATGGGTCTCTTCAGTTTTGGGAAAAGAAAAAAGTCACTGTGGGCCAAATCCGGTGAATATGGAGGCTGAGGCATAACTGTGTTCCTGTTTTTGGTCAGAAAATCTTTCACAAGCAACGATGAATGAGCAGGTGCATTATCGTGATGCAAAAGCCATGAATTGTTTTTCCAAAGTTCCGGACGGTTTTTGCGTATCGGCTCTCGCAAACGGCGCATAACTTGAAGGTAATACTCCTTATTGACAGTGAGCAAAACCTTCACATTTGACCGAACTTGACGTGCTTTTTTCGGTCTTGGAGACTCAGGATGTTTCCACTGAGATGACTGGGCTTTAGTTTCGGCACCATAACCATACAACCACGATTCATCCCCAGTTATAACCCTTTTGAGAAAATCAGGATCATTATTGACTTCATTTAACATCTCCTGAGCGATGGTCATGCGATGGATCTTTTGATCAAAATTAAGCAGTTTTGGAACAAATTTCGCTGACATACGTCTCATGACCAAAACGTCCGAAAAGATAGCATGGCATGAGCCAACCGATATGCCAACATCTTCAGCAACTTCTCTGATGGGACGTCCAGGGCGAGGTGGGTCTTCAACATCCTCTCGGCCTTCTTGGAACAGCTTGTACTACTTATACACATTTTTCTTACTCAGAGTAGACTCACCGTATGCAACTGTCAACATTTCAAGAGTTTTAGAGCACTAGATTCCATTTTGCACACAAAATTTAATGCAAACTCTTTGCTCCATTTTTTTCGAACGGAGAAAATTGCCAAGCACACCAAACCCATCTAACCTTTTACGCCTCTGCCTATTTTGATATTTCTTTTTTTCCCTCTAAACTATTCTTTTCCTTCCCTTGACCAATCCCCTTTTTCTACAATTTTTACATTTGCTCCCCTTTTACTCATATTTCTATTGCGTTTTTGTCCCTCTAATGTCACTATTGAGGGAAAGTGACCCAAATCAATATATTCTTCTACCTCTAGTTTCTTAACTTTCTCTCTTACCTCATCATCCACCATCACATAATCAATTACCGTTCCCCTTTCACTTCCTGAGCGTGTATATTCTCCTTTTTCATCCCCTTCTATATTCCCGTTTAAGATATACCATCCCAACTCCTCCAAGCTCTTCAACAACTTTTTTCCCTCCCAATGTACTACCTTATCTTTGGATTTTCTTCCTCTCTCTGCTCCCCATTCCCTTCCTCCTCTGTCTACCATTCCTCCCATTGCTCTGCCCTTTTTATTCTTCCTCTTTGCATTTTGCACTTGCCCTTTGTAACCTCTTGGTAACCTTCTCTCTCTTTCCTTTCTATTCTTTGTTCTATTTTTCTCAGCCTTTCCATCTCCTTATTCCCACTCTCGACCCCACCACAATCCCCGTTCGAGCTTTCAAGTTTCTTCATCCTACCTCTCATCTCCTCTACCTTTGTATTATTAACTTCTTCCTGCTTCTCTAGTTTTTGCTCCAATGACTGCATCGTCTTTTCTAACTTTTCCCTGATTTTTCCCATTTTTTATTTCTTTCTTAACTTCAGCCATTTCCAGTCTAATTTCCTTCTTTAATTCCTCTCCCCTTTTCTCCTGCTTTTCTTCATAAATCTCCATGACCTCTATCATCACTTCTCGAATTTCCTTTAGTCTTTCCTCTTTCATCGACACTTCACTTTCATCTCCGCTACCGTTAGCACCCTTACTACTATCGCTCTTCCCTACCAAACTCTGCTTTTCGGGAGGCGATCTAAATATTTTCTGATATTTTACGCTCGCCACGATATCTTCCTTCTCTTCACTGCTTTCCCTCTCCCCCTCTTCCTTTTGATAAATGCTTCCATATGCTGTCTGGTACCTGTCTCGCCTTTCTTTGTCG
Source organism: Belonocnema kinseyi (assembly GCF_010883055.1). Taxonomy (NCBI): domain Eukaryota; kingdom Metazoa; phylum Arthropoda; class Insecta; order Hymenoptera; family Cynipidae; genus Belonocnema; species Belonocnema kinseyi. The sequence goes on along the minus strand of NC_046659.1, from coordinate 18,854,407 downwards.
CTACCCAACAGTGCTACTACCAATCCGTCGACACAGTCCTCCCACCCTGTCACAAATCTCTAAACAAACTTCCGCACAAATCTGTCTCAATCCTCCAAAATATCTACCTCCCCTTTGCAATCTCACAATCCCTCAATTAGATCTCTCACATCCACACCACTCTACCCTTCTAAAATGGAACAATTAAATTTGCATAAAAAAAATTAATTTTGAATTAAACAACAATTAAATCTACAACAAAATAGTCCCATTTTCAACCAAAGAAATAAATTTACGTACAAAAAGACTTCTTCCAAAAAAGACAAAATTGCAATAAAATACATTAATTTTCAACCACATAGTTGAATTTCAACTGAAAAAGAATGTTTCAAGGAAAAAATGAATAGCTAAATTTTCAGTTAAAAACAATTATCAAACCCAAAAAATCAAAGTTTCAAAAATATATAAATTTACAATCAAAAAATTTTCATCAAATAGTTTAATTTTCAAAAAACTACATGAACTTTCAACCATTTTATAAGAAAAGAAAAGAACTTTGATCAAAACATGCATTTTCAACCAAAGGAATGAATTTTTAATTAAAGTAGATGAATTTTTAAACAAGAAGAATACATTTCTACCAAGAAAGATTAATTTTCAACTGAGAATGGTCAATTTTCAGTATAAGAAAATATTTTTTCAACTAAAAAAAATAAAATTTTTAACAAAACAGTTGAATTATTAACCAAAAAATCAATTTTTAAACGAAAACAATTATTTCTTATTAAAAAAGATGCATTTACACTAAAAAAGTACTTTGAAAAAAACTTTGACAAAATCGTTAAATTTTCAACATTAAAAATGAATATTAAAACTATAAAAAATAAGTATTTAACCAAATATAGAATAGGTACATTTTCAAATAAAAAAATTAATTTTCTGCAAAATAGTTTAATTTTCGATGTAAAAAATGAATTCTCAACTGAAAAATACTTTGAATAAAAAAATCGAATTTACAACATAATAGTTAAATTTTTGAACATATGGTTGGATTTTCAATTAAAAAAAAAACATTTTTTGCCAACAATGGAATGGAATGAATTCTGAAAGAAAATTAAAAAAAGAAAACAACATTTTTTAATTATTTTGTAAAAATTTTAAAAGGGGCGTAAAAGAGTGTGTAGAAAATGTTCGCAATTTTACCATGTTATACATAATTTTAGAAAAAAAACAAGAACTTAGCTCTTATCTAGCCTTCTCGCCCAATTTTGTTGCACAATTTTGTTTAAAGTTTATGTTGTTTAAAAAAATGTGCTTTCCAATTTGAGTAAGTTTAGGACACATTTAGAAATTTTGAAAGGATTCAAAAATAACTAAGACTTGTAGTAACTTGTTAAGAATTTTAATGGTTTCACTTTCAAACATTTTATACCAAAAGAAAAGAAGTTGTATGAAAAAATGCATTTTCAACCAAAGAAATTAATTTTTAATTAAAATAGATGAATTTTTAACAAGAAGAATAATTTTCTACCAAGAAAGATTAATTTTTAACTGAGAAAGGTTAATTTTGAAGCAAAAATAAAATAACACATTTTCAACAAAATTGCTAAATTTTCAAAAAAAAAAAGATCAAACGAGAATTATATCCTATTAAAAAAAGATGAATTTTCAACTAAAAAAATTATTTAGAAAACATTCAAGAAAATCGTTCAATTTTCAACTTTAAAAATGAATATTAAAACTAAGAAATAAGTATTTAACCAAAGATAGTTCAATTTTCGATGTAAGAAATTAATTTTTAGCTGCAAAATATTTTGAATAAAAAAAATCGAGTTCACCACAGAATAGTTAAAATTTTAAACATATAGTTGGATTTTCAGTTAAAAAAGATACATTTTTTTACCAAAAATGGTATGAAATGAATTTTGAAAGAAAATCCAAAAAAGGACACAACATTTTTATATGATTTCTTAGAAATTTTAAAAGGGGTGTAAAAGAGCGTGTAGAAAATTTTGTAATTTTGCCATATTGTATATATTAAAAATAAATAAATAAAAAACTTAATTCTTATCCAGCCTTCTCGTGCATTTTTGTTGCCCAATTTTCTTAAAAGTTTATGTTGGTTTAAAAAATGTGCTTTCCAATTTGAGTAAGTTTAGGAGATATTCAGAAATTTTGAAACGATTGAAAAATAACTAAAACTTGTAATAAATTGTTAAAAATTTTGTATGGTTTCACTTTAAAACATTTTATACCAAAAGAAAAGAAGTTTGATCAAAAAATGCATTTTAAACAAAGAAAGTAATATTAAATTAAAATAGATGAATTTCTAACAAAAAGAATAATTTTCCTGAAAAAAAATTAATTTTTTACTTTTTTTTTTACAAAAATAAAACAACAAATTTTCAACAAAATTGAAAAGTTTTCAAATAAAAAAAAATTTTGAACTAAAAATGATACAGTTAAATTTTCAGTATAAGAAAATTATTTTTTAATTAAAAAAAGCGAATTTTCAACAAAAATGTTAAATTATGAATCAAAAAATCAATTTTCAAAGAAGAAGAATCATTTTCTATTAGAAAAGGATGCATTTTCAACTGTGAAAATAATTTTTTTTCAAATTTTAACAAAATCTTTAAATTTTCAACTTTAAAAATTCTTAATATATGAAAACTTTACGAAACCTTTAATGTCTTAAGATACTTACGTATCTCAATATTACAAAATTTAACGTTTACAATTCGATTTCCATTGTCAAATAATTGTAATTGTGAATAATTGTAAAGTGAATTTCACAAATTTTATTTTATGAAGAAATATCTCGTGATTTTAAAAGGAGAGTTTGTTTTAATGTGTTGCTTAAGGAATAGATTTCAGAAATAAAATTATAAAAATATCTCTATTAGTTATTAAAACACTATGTAAAATCGCCTTTTAAATTATACAAAAAAAATGATAAAATACGGTTGTACAGATTTGGCTTTAACCTTATGGACCAGTTTCAGAAATATATATTTCTTTTATCGTTTTGCAGCACATAATTTTGCCCTATACATAAAGCAGATTAATATATACATAAAAAATAAAAATAAGAAAGGTCAGAAATTCATACAGTTGTCTGTTAGAAAATCCCACACATTTTTTAATAAAACTCCTTTCCACACCATATTCAAAAAAAAATTTTCACAACATTTTTATTAAATTATAAGTCTATTGTACTCAACGGAAAAATGAAAATCTTTCATCAATTATGAATGTTTAATTGACGTCAGTTCACTTACTATTCACACTTGAGAATTGAGGAATATATTTTTCGTAAACAAAAAGTGTGAAAGTCCTTCGTTTATCGACTTTTATTATAATTGATTGATTTTACACATATATATATATAATATCTTATCAAAATTAAATACAATAATCTTAAATTTTAAATGCATTTTAATACTACAATTCTTAAATGTTTCCAATTTTTAGAAATAATTTAACTAATTTTATATGTTCTTAAAATAAACTTTTTTTTAAATTGCATAGAGCTTATTCTGAGTAAACAAATTATTATTTATTTCATTACTTATTTTTATTGAAAATAATTGGACCTCTTGCGATTAAAAGCGAGGATTCAGGAATTTTTAAGTCATTTTTAAAAAAGCATTAGAATTTTATTTTTAAAGACTGACAATTGTACACAATTTCCAGGCGCATCATTTTTTTCTTCCACAAGAATTTTTAGATTATTCTGTTTTTTAAATAAGTTTATCCTACGTTCTGAAACTCTTCTAAAGTTTAATATTTCTTGAACTTATTCGATTATTTAATTTTTTAAAACTTTTTTATTCAAAGTGAATTGAAACATTTTGCTTTTAAAGCGTTCAACACTCGTTTTCGAAATTTGAGGAAATCGTTTAATGTGTTTAAAAGTCTTCTTTAATTTTTTTTAAAGTTCATTTTTCAAAATAAAAAATCATTGAAAATGCTCACACAAATATTAGGAAAATAATTCTTTTTTTCAATCATGTCAGACCTTCTAATCTTCTTATCTTCAAAATTATTCAAATTTTTGCTGATTTGTTTAAATTCTGTAAAAAAATTGTCTTTAAACTTTTTTAGATACTTTGATAATTTTTAAAATCTTTTTTAATGTTTTGAAATGTTTTAAAATATTCTCCTGAAATTAATTTTTGGCAATACAAAATTTGCTTTAATCATTGCTACGAACCTAAAAGAATTTTTTCATTTCCGTGAAACCTCACAATATTAAACGAAAAAATAATCATCACAAGGTTTATTTATTTTCAAATCGTTTCAAAATCCCTCAATATCTGTTAAACTTACGCAAATTTGAAAGTACATTTTGTAAAGCAACATAAACTTTAAAAAAATCGTGCAAAAAAATTGCGTAGAAGGTTTAATAAGAATTAAGTTCCTTATATTTTTCTATAATGATATAACATAGCGAAATTGCATGAACTTTCATTCTCTTGACACCCTGCAAAATTCAGTTTACTTAAAAACTCCTCCTAATAGCCAGTTAGCTACCGAAAACGAATCGTGAAGTCGAGGGTCCTACGCAACATGTAACACCAGAACGATGCAAGAGCTTATCGGTGTGATTCAGCGACTTTTTTCTAACAGTTTACGGTGCACACATTCTTATATTCTTGTTGATAGATTACTAAGCTGTTATAAACCATACCTACGAGGCCCGAGGAGCAAACTATCTCAATTCACTTCTTGGGCCTCGTAGGTATGGTTTATCACAGGTAAGTAGTCAAGCAACAAGAATGTGTGTACGGTACATTGTGGAGAATATACGCAATTAGAAAATTGCCAAAAGCGATCAGTTTTTGTTTAAAAAAAGTTTATTCACATTTCAATTATAATTACTTCATGAATTATTTGATACAAATGTGAACATTCATCTTGACCATGTAATATTAAATAAATTTATTATTTCATTTTTTATTTCTTTTTCAAGTTTTTGCTTTACATTTCAGTTAATTAAATATGAAATTATTTCCCGAACAAGTTCCATTTTGTAATAACATACAAAAAATACGTAGCAGGCCCGAGGAGCGAGATGCGACAGCTTGCTCCTCGAGCCTCGTAAGTATGAAATAAATTATGTAATGATTACAATTGAAATGTAAATGACCTTTTTTGTCAAAGTGATCGCTATTGTCAGTTTTCTAACTGCCCTGCTTAAAATGACGGATAGAAATCAGATAAGAACCGGATGGAATTTGGTTCTTATCTGACGCTATTGGAATTAGGCCCGGGTTTTGTCCCCGGATTATACCCGGTACTTGATCGGATTCTATCTGGATTGATATTTTTATCTCCAGCTTCTATATGGCTCTCAATCCGGGACCTTCAAGATCTGTATCCGGTTTGCAGTCGGGATTGGACCTGGTTTATACCCGGCACTTGACTGGGTTCTATCTGGGATCAGATAACATCTACCGGATTTCTACATCGGTGTTATACCGCGGTGACGCATTCTCTATTAAAAGGCAGGTTACGAAAAACGTAAAATAAATCTATTAAATCTAAAATTCTAGCTTAAATACAGTCTATATGGAAGAAGTCTTGAAACTATAGAGAACAGTTATATAAAATAATAACCGATTTTTCACCACAAAAAAATTAATTTTATTATTATTACCATTATATTCTAATATTTGTTCACATGCTTAAGTACACTATTATTTACTATTATACAATCACTACGCTATTTATAATCACACGATATGAAAATTTTTATTCGCCGCGGGTTCGAACCCTGGAAGTTTCGGATTCCTAACGCTTAAAACCTCTCGGCTAACCTAGCTTGAAGTATAACGAAAAAAAATCTGAAATATAACTTACAGCTACGCAGGGCCATCTGCAAATTTTTGTAAACCGTTCTATAAAAAATATCATTGCGCTTATCATAATATATGTACTAAGATTTTAGATTTTAGAAATATTACAAATTATTATTGAATATTTTATGTGATTAAAGAAGATTTAAACTAAATTCAAAAATATTTCAACATATTTTGAAAGATTAAAAAAAAATCAATATCTATTTTAAGAAATGTAATAGATATCAAAGGATGTCTACAAATTTCTGAAGATGTCAACACATTTAACAGAGTTTGAAGAATGCAAGAACATTATTTCTATTTTAAAATTACTTTAAAATCTTAAAACTCATTTAAATTCTACCTACATTAAAAATATCTTGAACTCTTTTAAATATTTCGAAATCTTTTGGAAATCGATTTTAAACTTAAAAACTTTTTTAATCAAAGAACTCCTGTTAAGTCCTTTTAAATTCCTGAAAATATGTTGAAATATATAAAAATATTTTTAAATTACCTAAAAATCCTTAAACTGTTTTGAATTTTTAAAAATAATTTTAAATGTTTTGTAATATTTTAAATTCCTTTACCGACTTTTTAAACGATGTGAAATCTATTGAAATGCCAGAAAATCCCTCAAAATCAATAAAAATCTTTTGATTTCATAAAAAGTATTTAAAAGTCTATAAAATCTCTAGAAAATTCTTGAACTTTTTGGAATTCTTTTAAATTCGTTTTAAATTCTTCAAAATTACTTGAAATCCTTTTAAATTCATTTATAAACTTTAATCTTTTTTAATTTAAAAGAATTTTTAAATCCCGTTAAATTATTTTGAAATTCATTAAAATCCTTCGAAACACTTGAAAATATTTTGTACACCAAACTCTCGCTTTCAGTAAAGTTTCGGGGGTTGCCTTCAAATGGCCTTGGACTGATTTCGGGAGGACAAAATCGTAAACAGTGAGGGCCGGCTGACTCGT
>NC_046659.1:18821755-18847504 GCF_010883055.1 Belonocnema kinseyi | reverse complement strand
GTAGTCGCAACCGCTCTCGCCCTATTCTCCTAAAAAACTGCGTGAGCCACCAGTTATAAGAAAGGCTGAGAACGGGGTGACTGAAAACGAGCGTTTGGTGTAATTTGAAATCTTTAAAAACTTGTGGAGCTAAAAGACAAACGAGGAATATGTCATAATATTTCCGAATATTTAGGGATATTTCAAAATATTTTGGAATATCAGAAATATTTGAGATTATAAAGAATATCAAGAATACGAGGAATATCTAGAAATATTGAAAGAATACGTGTTTGGGAATATTTAGTAAATGTGTCAGAAATATTTAAATGATCGACGATTATATCAGGAACGCAAAAATATGTACTTCTTTGTTATCTGTTCCTCTAGTGTGTGACCATCTAGATCATTGGATTCAGAGATTGTAGTAAAGAGCTGAAAATTTTTAAAGTGGCCATGTGCCTTCAAGAAATCTGATAGGAACCGGGTAAAAAAGTATATTGAAAAATGCGACAGAAAACGAAGTTTTCCATCAATTTTCTCGGTCTTACGTTCAATTTTAGATACAAAGTAATAAAAGAGAAGTCGAGTTTAAATTCCCTTTTTATTGACGTTTCGGCCTCATCTGTGGACTTTCATCAGAACAAACATCTGTTATGAGAGTAAGAACCAGAAATTAAAATAAGGATATGCTTTTCTACCCGGTTCCTATCCGGTCTGTCTAAGACACTCGACCACTCATGAATTGTAAAGTGATAGTGTACCGGCTACTCGGCCCAACTAGGTTCCTATCTGGCAAATAAAACTAGAAGCTGGTAGCCGGTACACTTTGAATTAATAATTCCCGGTAATAAGCGTAGAATAGAGAAAAATTAATATATTGAGATTTCAGTGCAAAAGAGAAGATTATTCTATTATTCTGATTGCACGATTTTTCCATCTGTCTAAAATGACAAAATAAGAATAAGATACGTTCTAAACTTATTCACTTCTATTTCCATAGCGACCGCCACACATTTTTATATTCTCCTGAAGAGAACGTGTTTTTAATATTTTTAATTCCTTCTAATTGTACCGGTAACGCACCTCACAGAGATATTTTTTATTCCTCAGAAGTGGTCATATTTTGATTTCAGTTAATTCCTTCTAATAAGTTCACAAAATATGTGTAATAAGTTGTTTTAATTCCCTTATGCGGAATGTAAATTCTGGCATTTTTATTCTCATCGATGTAACTCTGCTTCTCTAGAGTTAAAATTATTTAAATTCACGCATTTGCATACATTTCTTTGTAGCATTTTTTAAGACGTTCTATACGTTAAGACGTTTATAAGTTATAGAAAGATTTCATAATGAAAAATAGGTTAAATAAATGCTTTCGTTCAATTTTACTAAGTCGATTGAAAGGAATAGGATTTGCACTTTTTCTGTTCCCATTGGGAGATTTTTAGATGGAGGAAAAATCGCGTATTCATAGGAATACAAATTCTTAATTTTTCTGAATTCAACGCTTGTTACCGGGTTTACAAGTGGCTATGTGCCTTAAAGAGACCAGATAGGAAGCGGGTAAAAAAGTATAACATTATTTTAATTTCTGGTTCCATTTGCCACATAAGACCCGGGTAGCCAAGGTAGCCGGTACACTTTCACTTAATAATTTATAAATGGCCATGTGCCTTAAAGAGACCGGATAGGAACCGGGTAAAAATGTATATCATTACTTTAATTTCTGCTTCCATTTGCCAGATAAGAACCGGGTAGAACCAGGTAGCCGATAGACTTTAACTTAATAATGTACAAGTGGCCATGTGACTTAAAGAGACTGGATAGGAACCGGGTAAAAAAGTATATTATTATTTTAATTTCCGTTTCCATTTGCTAGATAGGAACCGGTTAGAATTAGGTAGTCGGTACACTTTCACTTAATAATTTATAAGTGACCATGTTCCTTAAAGAGACCAGATATGAACCGGGTAAAAAAGTATATCTTTATTTTAATTTCTGGTTCCATTTGCCAGATAAGAACCGGGTAGCACCAGGTAGCCGATTCACAAGCGTCGATTGCCATATAGAGACCGGATAGGCTCTGGGTAGAATTCTAATTTTATATGATTATTATTTTCATCTTGTTTCCATTGACCAGACAAAACCCGGGTAGGTGCGGGTAGAATATTTAAAAAACTTATTTTTTATTACCATTTCCCGGATATAAACGGGGTAGACCCAGATAGATCTCACAACATTAAATTAAAGACCAAATAAAAACCGTATATTACCGAGTAAGGACCAAAATGGTATGTAAACGGTTCCTTTCCGATTTCAATTGGATTTCAGCCTGTCATTTTAAGCAGGGTGGGTAGCTTCTCCATAATGTACGATGTAGTAGTTTTTGTATACATTTTATGATTTCCTTCTTACTCTATTGTATAGAGCACGTTTGTATTATATTTTTCTTTAAGAAATATCTTTAATTGGGTAACAAACTATAATATTATTCGTGCTTATGAAAATAGGTAAACGGTCGTGATAATGATGAATAGTGGAGACATAGTAAGGTACTTGCATTTTCCAAAAAGTGTCAATGTTTTCATTTATTTTGTAAGCATTTCTAATTAAATAACAATTCAAATCGACAATTTCGATTAAAAGTCATAAATAAATACTTAAAAATTTAATTAAATATTGCAAAATTTTATATTTTCTTGTACAAACTTTTCTCATTGGCTTTTACGTGTGACACCGTAGTAGCAAAACATTTAGCTGCTGTAAATGATGTCAGCTACATGATTGCGAAAGTTTGGTTAACCTCTTTACTCTCATTTTTTAGTTGTTACTCGAATTGTTTCGAAAAAGCAGATATCAAGCGCATATCCCGCAACCGTAAAACCCCTTTCGGTGACGAGAAAATTTTCAGAGTGCATTTTTAAAACCTCAAAACCGAATTATCATTGACCGAGGTTATGTGACGTGCGCCGAAAAAATGGGGCTTACTCCCTGGTGGACCAAAGTAACTACTACAATGTACCCTTAAAGACCCCACTGAGTCCCCCTTTGGTTCCCTTGTAAAAAACTCAAAGACAGCAAGATCAACTTTTCAATTGTTGAAATTCGGATTCTACGTTAAAATTTGCATTAGAAACTCACGGAGTAATCGCAATACTTTTTCTTGCAGAGTAAAAACTAAAAAAAATTAAATACCTGTCATTTACATGGACCGAAGGCGACTTCAAGTGCATCTTCTTTTAGTAGCAGTTAATAAACGTTCCATCGGTAAATTTAAGAATTTTGTCTGGATGCTAGCGTCACGCAGTGGAAACCTCAGACACCAACGCGGCGATGCAAGTAAGAGAGAATTTTATTTTTAAACTTCGCGCGCAACATACTACTTGAGCTATTATATGTGCGCTTGAAGTCACCTTCAGCAGAAGTTAATGACATTTTTTAACATTTTCAACGCTGCACAAAAAAGTATTGCGATTACTCCGTGAGTTTCTAATGAAAATTTTAACGTAGAATCAGAATTTCAACAATTTAAAAATTGATCTTGCTGTTTTTTTTTAGTTTTTTAAAGAAGGAACCGAAGGAGGTCTCAGTGGAGTCTTTAAAGGTACTTTATAGAGCCTTCTTTTGGTTCCTTCGGTCCGCCAGGGCTCTAAAAAAAATCGAAATCAAGGTTTTTACACGTTTCGATGGTTTTTGAGCTGCTCTTTTTAATGAAACCATCGGGGAAATAATTCGAGCGTTATTATTGCGAACCGCTCGTTTTGAAAAATGTCACTTTTCAGAGTAAGCCCCCTTTCGTGCTCTCCACTACTAGCCGAGCTTCCAACCCGAGCACTTTGGCGAATATATGCGAGCAAGTGCAATTTTTGAGGGCGTCCAGACTTTCGGGTATATTCGGCGAACATTTTTGCTTTAAGTAAGTACATATTAATATTTATGTTGGTTATTTATTTAGACACAAATAATGTTGAATTGTTTCTTAACATTTCTTAATGTTTCTAAATTAATTATTCTTTTGTTATGTTTTGTTATGATTAACGTAATAATTTCGTATAATTTATAAAGCTTTGGCTTCGTACAAAAGTAACTAATAATTCTGGTAAAGAATAATTAATTTAACGAGATTAATTTATTAGAATTTATTAATAAATTAAGAAAATAAAAATAAATTTAGAAACATTAATTTATCATAAAGAAATAATAAAGTTTATGGAATTTTCCATGAGTTTTGATTAACTTCATTATTTCGTTTAGTTTATAAAGCATCCGGCTTCGTACAAAAGTAACGAAAAATTCTATTAAAATATTATTAATTTGTCAATGAATTGACCAAAAATAATTAAATTTTCAAACATTAACTAATTATAACGAAATAATAAAATTTGTGCAATTTTTTATGCAAAAGATCAAACAATAATTGAAAACTTCAAAAGATTTTAAAAAATTTACAGCAAAGTGTAGATTTTTGAAAATTTCTAACAAAAAATTTAAAAGCGTTTTAAACATTTTTGTATGGAAAATTGTATTCATTTTATCATTTAGTTATGATTTGTTAATGTTTCTAAATTAATGATTCTTTTCTTCATTCATTAGCAAATCAATAATATTATAATAGAATTTTTCGTTACTTTTATATGAAGCTAAGGCTTTATAAACTACACGAAATCATTACGTTGCATATTATTTATAAACACATAATATAAACTTACGATTCCCTGATTTAACTCTTAAACAGTGTGTATATCAGTGTTGGGTAAATTTTTTATTTGTTAACTAGTTAAAGTTACGTTAACTTTATTTAACGTACGTTAAAAGTTCTTTTAACAAATCTACTAAGAGAACTGTGCTATTGCACCTATAAACAATACGGATAATGTTTATGTAATGTTCATGTAATCTTAATGTATATTCTATTCCGGTAAATTTTGCTTCAAAAATTGCACTTACCTGTCTCTTCTTTGGCGAAGTTACACCATCCACCACCTTCTTTTCTTAGCCTTCTTCTTCTGCAACAATTCATAGCCATTTCTTGAAACTAAAAAAGTAGCCGCATTAGTAACAATTTCCGAATTTGTAATTTCCGAATTATTTTCCATGGTGCTTCCTACTCTGGACTACTGCTGCTGATGACTGAGAAACGAATGTTCGTCATATCCAAGTCGAGTCGGTACTTGGCGATGCACGAATGTGTGGATGCCAGTGCTCGGGTATGCTCGCCACTCGCCGAACATTCGGGTAATCAGTGCTCCGCGAATAGCGAATATTCGACATTCGGCAAATGTCGAATGTGTGTATCGGGCTTGAGGGAATACATATTTCTGCCCTCCGGCCTGAAAGCGTCAACTTCCCTGCCACGCTGCCACAAACGAAGTTGCCGCTTTTATTAGTTAGTTGCTCTTATTATTGATGAAAAAGATAGTTCCTAAGCAAATAAATAATTCAAAACGATAGAGATCTACTAAAGTAATTGAACGAACAAACAACAAACTTGAAGAATTGAAAACTCGTTGCGATGCGTGTATATTTAACTAGTTATTTTTCACTTCTTTCTAACATATTTCGACGCGTTTCACTGAGTAATGCGTAGAACACAATGGTCGCCGTTTGACGAGTACGATGCCGAAAAAAATAGATTAACGAAGAAAGCGTTTCGAAAAAGACGCGTTATTATATCGTGAAATTGGTTTATATTATCAATCGGCAAGTTTTAATTCAAATCTTCTTGGTGCGCAGCATCTGCAGTATGCGCAGTGTCTGAGCGATCGACTACTAGTTTTGAACGATTTATAGCAAAGGTGTACAGACATCGCTGTCGAAACCACGCTAAAGTTATCGTAAGCGCGCAGAAGTTGCGTTAGTAGTATTTATCCTACTAAATATAATAATAAATACTAATAACAGTATTTATTAATTAAGATATGTTAATAACTTTTATAAACTATAAGAAACTGTTATAAACTGTAAAAAACTATGAAAAACTGTTACAAACGAGGCGAACGCGTACATAGGGAGTTCCGACGAAGAGGATACTCCGAGTAGAATGAGACAAAGCATAAAAGCTAGTTCGAAAACTCGCCTAGCGCGGATATGCGAAGTTAGTCGTTAGTTATTTAAGATTAATTACAAGGTACAACGTTCAGTCCTAACTTATTTAAAATATCAATTCTTAAGTGCCAAGCGCGCGCTGTATTAAAAAGTGAAATAGACGTGTGTCTTAAGTCATTAACGATCGTTTAAAAAGAAAAGAAATATGCCGGCCAACATTATTATAAGAGATAACGAGATTTTATATGTACATATATAACTTTCAATGGACTTGAAAATTCAGTGCGTTTGAGAGAACCTTTTTTCATAATGAAAGTTACCCTCTGTTTAGGCAGATACGTCCTAGGAGGCGGAGCAACATTCCTCGCCTGGCCTACATCATTAATAAAGTTAGCCAAACGTTCGACGTTGTCGTGAATTAAGTACGCCGGTTTGATGTTCTCGATTGACACCTGCCGTGACGTACCATTGACGTCGATTTCGTAAACTCTGTCAGATGTTTTTTTAATAACCTTGTGCGGACCTGTGTAGGGTCGCTCAAGAGACTTCCGAGCGAAATCTCGAAGAAATACATGTGTACATGAGTCTAGATTTTTATACACGAAAATTTTTCATTTGGGTTTGTGCTCCGCTAAGATAGGCTTGACCGAACGCATATTTTCGCAGAACTCCTCGAGGAAAATTTGAGGATTTGGAGTAAAATCTTCTGAAAGAACGAATTCTCCTGGAATACGCAAAACAGTACCCTATACAAATTCGGCAGGTGACGCGCTGACCTCCAGCACGTTAGAACGGAGTCCAAGTAGGACTGTTGAGAGAGCATGACCATTCCTTGTTGGCGTGGCCGTTAGAAGCGAGATGGCAAGCTGTGGTGTGAATCTTGTGACAGCCAATGAGCTGCAAAAGGGCGGCGAAAAAACAAGACTCAAATTGACTACCTTGATCGGCGGTCAAAGTTTCAGGAGAGCCGTAACGCGCGACCCATTGGTCTACGAAGGCTCTGCAAACAGTTGTTCATTCGATGTCCTTGAGAGAGATTGCCTCAGGCCATCGTGAAAAGCGATCAATGATGGTGAGACAAAATTTTTATCCATCACTTTCGGGTAGCGGGCCTATCAAGTCCATATGGACGTGCTTGAATCGTCCGCCTGGCGCTGTAAAGTGGGCTGGCATGACATGGTTGTGACACGATACCTCAGACTGCTGGCAAGCTAAACATGCCTTGCACCAATTCGAAAGGTCCCGACGCATTGAGGGCACACATAGCGCTTACCAACAATCCGGGTAGTCACATTGATGCAAGGATGAGCCGAATTGTGGAAGAGGTCAAAAACATGACGTCGGAGAGATTTTAAGATGTATGGACAGAAGCTTTCGCCTGTGAGATCGCAATATAGCGAGATATTATCAGCATCGCTCTGTATCTTTTTGAAATTCAGAGAGCTTTCTGGGTCTGAAATTATTTTTTTTAGTTCCGCGTCTTTAGTTTGAGCTTGAGGTAATTCGAGCAGACTGAAATCGGTAGGTAAGCGGATGGTTTCAACTCGTGAAAGCGAATCTGCGACGAGGTTTTCGGGAACATAGGCGCCGTAAACGCAATGTGGTGGCGAAAATTTGTGCGAGAAAAAGGCTAGCCGTCTCCATTCGCCATCGATCATCTCCTCTAACGATGCGCCCATGCCATAGTTGGAGGTGTCGGTCATCAATCGTATCTGGACATGGTGTGATGGATGTGCTAACAGAGTCGCGTTAATCAGATCTTTTTTTACCTGTTCAAACGCGGCTTCAGGACTGTCGTTCCATGGCTCGACGGTAATAATTTACCATGCCTAAAAATCTTTGTAATTCGAGTACGATTTTCGGCTTTGAAAATTCGGTAATGGCACATACCTTTTCATGTGTAGAGGCACAGCCATCGCTGTTGACCAAATAGCTAAGGCACTCCAATTCGGGTTTTCCGAACAAACATTTGTACGTGTTAATTCACAAGGAATAACTCTATAATCGGTCGAAGATGATACATAGGTGCTTCTCATGCTCCTGAGGATTTAAAGACGAAATGAAAATATCGTCGATGTACGCGAATGCGAAAGGCAAATCTCTGAGCGCGCAGTTTATGTAACGCTGAAACGTTTGGCCTACGTTTCTCAAACCGCAAATCATGGATGTATATTCGAACAATCCGAAAGGGGTTATTACCGCTGACTTTGGTATGTCCTCTGGAGCTATGGGTATTGGTGGCACGCCTGTTGTGAATCTAATTTGGAAAAGATGGGTTTTCTGAGTAGGATGGTCGTAAAATCGAATATGTGCGGTACCGGGTATTTATCGGGAACGGTGGCGGAATTTAGCCGACGAAAGTCACCACAGACTCTCCAGTCACCGCTCTTCTTTTTCACCAAATGGATTGGCCATATCTATGGGCTGCTGGACGGTCTGCATGTGCCGTCGCTGATCAAATTTTGGAAAATTCGTTTGGCTGCTGACAGTTTATCAGGGGGCAAACACCGGGCTCGCTGCGCGAGAGGCAGTCTGTTGGTGATAATGTGATGTTTTACATAATCGACGAGGGTACTGATTGCTGGAGAATTGGATGTTTGTTCCGGATAGTCAGATTGTATGTTAGAATAACGATCTGTTCGATCAATAAGACTTACTCCGAAAGCTATAGCGCGTTGCGAGAATCCACGTACGCTTAAACCCATGATTGAATCCACCAGTCTGGATTGGTGCAAATAAGGCACTAACCTGAAATGTGCTAGCAAATCTGCCCCTATAATAAGGTTAGGGATTGCTGCGACAACGAAATTCCAAGTGATGACTCTACGCAGATTGAAGTCTATACGGAGACGTTTGTTGCCGAAGTTTTTTACCTTCGTGTCTTTTGCTGCGATTAGCGAGAAATCGTTCAGTTTGTCATTTTTTAGCGGAGCGGAATCTGCAAGCAAAAGGGAAACATTCGAACCCGTGTCAATGAGAAAAACGAGACCTGAATTTAAGCCGCGGACATGGAGATGTTTGGAGCTTAAGGCGCCAGAATCGACCGCCTACAATCGACCAGGCTGATTCTGTTTGCCGACTAAGATGTTTCATTATGCGTGTTTGAAATCCAAGTGCATGGTTGTTTGCCCTTGGTTGCTTTGACACCGAATCGTTGGTGATAAAATTACTGACCCTTAGCGCTTCTGCTGCGCCAATTACGGCGAGACGCGGAAGAAGAACGCGATCGCCCGCAGCCGTGTTGGTTGTTGTTGTTGACCTGCTTGGCTAAAGCGACCAATTGTTTGGAAAGTTGTCGAAGGCACGACTCATCTGAAACGGCAAAACCGGATATTAAACGTGCTTTTATACGTTCGAAAACATCGGGCGGAAATGAGTTCATCACAGTAATGTCCTTGATAGATGGACCGACGGTCCATCGGCACAACACACACAAAGCACAACCCACACGAAGCACAACCCACACGATAAATAATAAAATTATTACAAAAATCACTTTTGGTTTGACGTTTGACGAAGGCACTCGCGGCGTAAAACTGGAGTACGTCCCTGCGAAAAAGGGCGCGAAAGAGTGATTTTGGTCACAGGGGTAAGTTTCTCAAATCGAGAGTGACCCCTCGAATTAAATTAGAAGTAAAGAAAATATATAAAAATTCACGAAAATGCGTCAAGCTTAGGCACAAAAATAGCGACAACATGCCGCACGTCAAAATGTGTCGAGTGAATTTTTATTTTTATTCTTGTCGAGAATTGACTGCTATAAAAAAGGTATAATTGCTAGAAATTTTTTACTTCACAATAGGCTAAATTTTATGAAAGAAAAAGAGTTTCTGAAAGCGGTAAATTAGTTATATAAAAAACACGTTACATTTGTCCTGATAAAAGGAAATCTAAAAAATACAGGATTTCTTAACGGTAACACTAGAAAAGGCTTGATAAAAATAATAAAGAATTTTCGGGGTAAAATTTTGGCGTGGTACGCGACTGCACTTCCGGAGCATGGGTAGCGTTACATGAGAGACTTTATAGAAAAAACTGCCAAAAATGGCTTACACTTTTTAAAATTAAGATAAAAACGGAAAGAAGATACCGATTAAATTTCTTGTAAGCTAAAGTGCAGGACTGCGATGATTGTTGTAGGAAAAATTCCTTAGACGTGATATCTGGTCCTGGAGTCGAGTGGCAGAGTCCCTCCAGAAATTAGGAAATTTCGCCCAGCGTTTGGTCGTGAGAATTTGGAATACTAGTCCCAGGAAGTTTTTTTGGTAGCCCAGATGAGAGAGTATTTGTATCTGACTCCATGGTTGTTTTTGCAGCAACTAGCACGAGTGTGAAGGATAAAAGATGGGTGACTCACAAGTTTCACTCAAAAAGACGTTTATTTAAATGCTTACATATGCGAGAGCATCGTGTCTCGGAAAAGTGCTTTAGGCTATGGCGACCGGCTACCCAGTGATCCCAGATCTGAAACGAGACGTGGTCCAATACTATGACACGTCTATGTCCGTGTGAATATGATAGGAGACGATATAAATGCCTGGGTTGTGCGCGCAACTCATTTCTCCTCTTCTGAATTTAAAAACTCGAAAGTGCGATTCTCATGATTTGAATACTTCGCGCGCCTCTTTAATGCGTGTATTTTGAGGTTACGATACTTCAAGTACAAAATATTAATTATGTAAATATTAATACTATTTTATATATATATATATATATATATGTGTGTGTGTATATATATATATATATATAGTTCAACTCCTAGTGAAGTAATCGACTTTTAAACCCAAGAAGATGTACAGTTCATATTTTAACCAAACAATTGCATTTTTGAGCAAAAATGATATATTTTCAACCAAAAAGATTAAATTTCTACTAAAAAAGGTCAATTTAATTTTAATAAATTTTTAAATTTTAAAGTTAAAAAGAGTATTATCTACAAAAAAGCTGAATTTTCAACCTAATTTAAAGGCAAATAGTTGAATTTTAAACTATAATTATGAATCCTTAATGAGAAAAATTTTTTTTTCTAAGTAGTTCAACTTTAAATGAATAATCGAATTTTCCACCCAAAAATTATGATTTTAATTTTTAACAATATAGTTGCATTTACAACAAAACGACTTTGCAACCAAAAAATATTTACAGTTGATAATTCAACCGAAAAATGTAATTTTTGATCAAAAAGTATAAATTTTCCATAAAGCAATTTAATTTCTACAAAGAAAGACGAATTGTTAACAAAATACAAGATTTTTTAACCAAAAATAGTATAGATTAATTGTCAGTTTCAAAAATGTATTTTAACGAAAGAGATGAACCTTCAAATAAAAGAAGTAAAAATTTTAACAAAGTAGTTGAACTTTTGATAGAAAAGAGGACTTTTTTTTTACAAAATAGTTACATTTTCAACAAAATAATTAATTTTTTAATCAAATAATTGAGTTTTTATCCAAAAGAGATAAATTCCAAAATCACCAATTTCTTTCATTTCTTTCAAATGCGGATCAAGCTTTAAATAAGACGATTATAATATAACTTAATTATAATATTATCATTAATAATATACTATATATATATATATATATGCTTTGTAAAAAAAGTACGTTTTTTTTTAACAAGGTTTTACAACTATGGTTAAAAATTTAACTATTTGGTTGAAAGTTTAACTCTTTCATTGAAAACTCATATTTCTCGTTTAAGAAATTCAACTTTTTGTAGATAATTCGTCTTTTTGACTTTAAAATTAAATAATTTCGTTGAAAATTCGTGTATTTTGTTTAAAATTTGTCTTTTTTTGTAGATCATTAATTTTCTTGGTCGAAAATTCATCTGATTGGTTGACAATTCAACAGCTTTGTTGAAAATAAATTTTTTCCGTTAAAGATTATTTATATTTTTCTGAAAATGTAACTATTATGGTATTGATAAAAAATTATTCGTATATATTGGTTAAGTTTAAAAATCGTTTTTTTTTTTATAGAACATTAATCTTCTTGTTCATAAATTCACCTTTTCCCTTTATAATTGAAAATTTGTTTTTTTCCTTGTTCAATTCAATTTTTTATCACAGCTTTTATCTGGAAATTGAACTATTCCATTTTTGGTTGAAATTTTATCCTAAAAACTCATATTTTTCGCTGAAAAAAATCAACTTTTTGTAAATAATTCGTTTTATTGACTTTAAAATTAAATAATTTCGTTGAAAATTCATGTATTTTGTTTGAAATTTGCCTTTTTTTGTAGATCATTAATTTTCTTGGTCGAAAATTCATGTTATTGGTTGACAATTTAACAACTTTATTGAAAATTTATTTTTTTGGTTAAAAAATTATTTTTTATCTGAAAATGTAACTATTCTAGGATTGATTAAAAATTAGTCGTTTTTATCTGGAAATTGAACTATTCAATTTTTGGTTGAAACTTTATCCTGTACATTGTATTAGTTAAAACACCAATTATTTGATAGAAAATTAATTTAATTTGTTAAAAAGTAAACTTTTGGGTTGAAAATTGATATATTTTGTTAATTTTTTTTTCTAAAATTAAAAAACTGCAAAATAAACAAATTTCCTTAAAATCTTCCGGATTCTTTTTTTTTAATTTTTAAAATGTTTTTAAATACTCACTTGAAATTTATTTGTGAAAATAAAAAATCATTTTCAATGTTCTTAGCAATCACAACAATTTTTGTTTTTCTTTCAAGATTTAAATTAATTCTGAATCTTTTTTTAAATTAAAATTGTAGCGTTTAAACTTAAAATTTAGCTCATTACAAATTTCACAATTCAAGGCTTTCTATTTCGAACCATTCTGTTCAAATTTGTATAATTTTTAACAGTTGTTTGTAATGGATTGTTTTAAATGAACGGTCAAATATTGCTAATAATTAACGAAACTTTCTTTTTTTAATTAAAAAATTTCAAATTGAATGGGTTAAAAATAAATTTTTTTTGGACTGAAATAATATTTCAAGTCATAATCGAAAACAAATTTATATTCTATCGAATAATTGGTGTTTTAACTAATACAATGTACAGGGTAAAATTTCAACCAAAAATGGAATAGTTCAATTTCAAAATAAAAGCTGTGATAAAACATTGAATTGAACAAGGAAAAAAACGAATTTTCAATAAAATTGTTAAATTCTCAAGGGAAAAGGTGAATTTTTGACCAAGAAGATTAATGTTCTATAAAAAAACGATTTTGAAGCTTAACCAATATATACGAATAATTTTTAATCAATACTATAATAGTTACATTTTCAGATAAACATAAGTAATTTCTAACGGAAAAAATTTATTTTCAACAAAGCTGTTGAGTTGTCAACCAATCAGATAAATTTTCGACCAAGAAAATTAATGATCTATAAAAAAAAGACAAATTTTAAACAAAATACATGAATTTTCAACGAAATTATTTAATTTTAAAGTCAAAAAGACGAATTATCTACAAAAAGTTGAATTTCTTAAACGAAAAATATGAGTTTTCAATCAAAGAGTTAAACTTTCAACCAAATAGTTAAATTTTCAACCATAATTATGAAACCTTGTTAAAAAAAACGTACTTTTTTTACAAAGTAGTTCAACTCTTAGTGAAGTAATCGACTTTTAAACCCAAGAAGATGTACATTTCATATTTTAACCAAACAATTGCATTTTTGACCAAAAATGATATATTTTCAACCAAACAGATTAAATTTCTACTAAAAAAGGTCAATTTAATTTTAATACATTTTTAAATTTTAAAGTTAAAAAGAGTATTATCTACAAAAAAGCTGAATTTTTAACCTAATTTAAAGGCAATTAGTTGAATTTACAACTATAATTATGAATCCTTAATGAGAAAAAATTAATTTTTTTACTAAGTAGTTCAACTTTAAGTGAATAATCGAATTTTCTACCCAAAAATTATGATTTCAATTTTTAACAATATAGTTGCATTTACAAAAAAACGACTTTGTTGAATTTTTGATAGAAAAGAGGACTTTTTTTACAAAATAGTTACATTTTCAACAAAATAATTAATTTTTTAATTAAATAATTGAGTTTTTATCCAAACGAGATGAATTCCAAAATCACCGATTTCTTTAATTTCTTTCAAATGCGGACCAATCTTTAAATAAGACTATTATAATATAACATAATTATAATATTATCATTAATAATATACTATATATGTATATATGTATATGTGTGTATGTGTGTACATATATATATATATATATATAATAGTATTAATATTTATATAATTTATATTTTGTACTTGAAGTAACGTAACCTCAAAACACACGCATTAAAGAGGCCCGCGAAGTATTCAAATCATGGGAATTGCCAGCTCAGCATCGAAATCTGGAAAAATTAAAATCCCAATCTCTTCATTTTGTTTCAAAGCAGATAGAGATATAAATAGAACCGCCGAAGTGTTCCGACAGGCAATCGTGCACCTTCGAGTTTTCAATTCAGAAGAGGAGAAATGGGTTGCGCGCGCAACCCCAGCATTTATATGGTCTCCTACCATATCGACACGGACATAGACGTGTCATAGTGTTGGACCACGTCTCGTTTCAGATCTGGGATCACTGCCGCTACCAACTAACTTGTGCGGCGCGCGAACGCTGGAGTTGAACGTGGCGGGACGACCCGGGAAACTTCCGGTAGAAAGTGAAGTTACGAGGCGAACGTGTACATAGGGAGTTCTGACGGAGAGGATACTCCAAGTAGAATGAGACAAAGCATAAAAGCTAGTTCGGAAACTCGCCAAGCTCGGATGTGCGAAGTTAGTCGCTACATCGAAATGTCTAAAACAGGTTTTTACGATCCAGTAAATAAGTATAATTTAATTTTTTTGTTTTCTTCATACAATTTTCGCTATGAAATTACTGTATTCTCACGTGCATTCAGTATCAATTGGATTATTATCAAAATAAAGGTATTAGCAACAAAAAAGTTTTTAACTGTGAAAAGTAAAGAAAAAAAAAATTTTTAGTTTAACATTTTTAAAATTATGAAGATTTTGAATTTTTAACGTTTATAGTTTAAAGTTGTACAAATGTTCAGCGTGAAGGCAAAATAATCATTAATGTAATAAATACAAACAAAAAATGTAATTCATACATTAGCGGACAAAAGTTAGATCTACTTTATTTGCCACATTTAAATAAACTGAACTAATATGTTTAGGAGAAGATAAAAATCCAAATATTGTTCACTAAATATTGGAAGACGTGAACCATCAATTTTATTATTTTTTATAGCAGTTAATTATATTAAACATGATTGCGTGCGCGCGAACACGCGTGTATGTGAGAGCATGTGTTTATGCGTGTGTGTGTATACATATATGTTGGTATGTTTCGAATGATTCCCAGTAGTAAATTATGTTAAAAACGTCCTGTCAGTGTTTAAAGAATTCTTATTCGTAAACCAACCGTTCTCAATTTTGAAGGAAATTTGAAAAAAAATTGGTATAAGCAATGAGATAAAGTTTGTAGCAGAATTTACAACTCTTCGAAATCTTTGAATATTATTCTTAATTCATAAAATATTATTTTAAAAATATTTTTCAGAAAAGATCATCATTCAAAAAAATGCAGTTTGTTTAAAAAAAAAATGAAAAACGGCGAATATATTTCTTCTATACTTTACACAGGCAGAAAAATAATTGTATATGTTTAATTTTATATTAATTTAAAAAAGTTTTTGAAATAAAACTGCGGAAACAAATTAAAATGGTTAAAACAA
The DNA here is from genome assembly GCF_010883055.1 of Belonocnema kinseyi. NCBI lineage: Eukaryota > Metazoa > Arthropoda > Insecta > Hymenoptera > Cynipidae > Belonocnema > Belonocnema kinseyi. Next base: position 18,831,737 of record NC_046659.1, on the reverse strand, counting down.
ATTGAAATAAGTTAAACATTGGAAGAAATGTATAAAAATTATGTGATTATTAAATAAAAAGTAGCATAGGATATCAACTTGAGGAAAAAGGTACAATATTTGGCTCAATTTTTATAGATTTTGTTAAGAAAGAATAATTATTTTTTTAAATAATCAAATAATGTTTTTAAAAATTGTGCTACTTCAAAAAATGACTAACTATTACACCTCATTACGAAAATACGATTTTTTTACATTTTGTTGGAAAAAATAAATGGTTTAATAAGTTAAATTTACTTAAAAATTACAAATTGCACAAAAAGTGATGAAGGATATTTCAATTTTCCACTTATAATTATTTGGTTCAAAGAAATGACAAAAATTGCCTAAAAATGAACAATAATATGTAAAAACGTAGTTCTTTGATTGTGAATCACATTTGTGGCACTATGTACGGTTGGGGAGGGGGGAGGATGAGTTAAAAATGAAAGTTATTAGTATAGTTTTATTTCGTAGACACTCCTCTACTATCTCTAAAAAAGTTGCCATGTTTCGATCAAACCCTGAAGTGTCAGTTCAATATTGTTAGAATCATTAGAATTCATTTTCTGAATGATATGTAATAGTTTGCAATTTCTTGAAGTGTAACATTACATTTAAAACATTATATAATTATTTAAACAATTAAATTTTTCATTTACAAAATTTGTAAAAATTGAGCCAGTGTCGTCCAATTGTTTCACAAATTGAAATCCTAAGCTACCTTTTGTTGAATATGTACATAATTTTGATTCATTTCTTCTAATTTTGCAGAAATCTTTATTTGTTTAACCACTTTTATTTGCTTAAGCACATTTTTTCGAAAAAAATTGAAATATGAAAGAAGACATACTATTACTTTTCTGCCTGAATAGTGTATAAAAACATGTATTAACCATTTTTTAATTGTTTAAAGAAATTTAATATGTTTAAACAGTGATTTTTTCAAACATATTTTTCAAATATAGTATCTGTGAAAACAGTAATTTGGTGATTGTGAATTCTCTTTTGTTAAAGCTTCTTCGGCATTAAAAAACACATTTTTATCACGTATCTCGTGCTTCACAATCGAGTTTATCCCTGAAATTTTATATCATTGCCATAAGTGTATATTATTATAATTCGTAACTTGCATTGTTATTAAAATAGACGAAGTTTCAATATCCCGTTTAAAAAGTGCACATTCTTTTTAAAAAATGTTGTTATTAAACGTTTTATTGCAACTTTTGTCGTTTTTCCATCAACTGAAATTGCTTATTTCCAATGTTTTCTTTATGATTCAATCTTTACATATACGGTCTACTGAGCAGCCTTGCCGTTTTAAACCTTGTCCGTTAATTAGCTTAAAAGGTTGATTTTTCTGTGTTTTTTGGAACTTTGTAAATGCTATAAATCTAATAATTTTTAATTTTATGAAAAAGTTATTAAATAAATTGTTCGACTTTTTAAATACTATAAATATCCGTACAGAGAATTCTTTAGTTTTGAAAAAATGGTCTCAAAAATATTTAAAAAGCGCTCACTTTATAAATTTGTATAAAAAATGGCTGGCTAACTAACTCGACCTTTAGTTTAGGAAACTAAAAGAGTGTACTAGGGGCTAATCTAATAGAATGATTTTTTAAGTTATCGTGCTGACAGACGGGCATAAATATATACAGACAGACCGATAGACAGACACATTCATAAAAACCTTTTTTTCGGATTTTTCGATTCAAGTTTCAACATTTTCCCTGAACACGATTTATGAGGACAAAGCGCTATATTTTAGGTAATTTATCATGATTGAAATGATAAAAACATTACTTTAGTTAACTTTGCACAATTAGTACAATTTATCTAAAATCCTTTGAATAATAAAACTCATAAGACAAGCCAATTTTGAAATTGACGAAAAAATTGAAATTTACGAAAAACATGACTTCATTACGGCGTATTCACATTTTTTCGTCATTTAGAATCTCGACATTTCTCCTTCAAGAAAACGTATCAGAATGGATAAAGAACTAACATTACCTGCGAGACTTAACCATTGTTAAACATTTAACATTAGTAATTGATACTGCTGAAAGATATATTACAGTAATTTCAGACTTGAAATGCTTGATACGATTTAAAAAATATGTTTAGGAAAAATAACTGTTTTATACAAATTATATTTATTTAAACAATCAACAAATTGTCAATACATTTTTGTATAAACTGTAAAATCAGAAGAATAGTTAGATGTGTTCTATTTTTTTCGTTTTTCTTTAAGTTATCGAAAAAATTTTCTGGAGCAAGTAAAAATTGTTTACAGAAATAGAGATATCTTAAAAGTTAGAAGAAATATATCCAAATGATGTAATTATTCAAGAAAAAGTAGTTCAGGATAGGAATTTGAGAAAAATTAAACATCTCTGGCTCAATTTTCATAAATTTTGAAAATAGACAATATTTAATTGTTTAATTAATTATGCAATAATTACATTTTTTGGAAAAAAAATGTTCAAAAAGTAATGGAAAATATTCAAATTGTCCAGTGGTAATTACTTTATGAAAACCACGACAGAAATTGCTAGCAATTAACTGTAATATGTTAAAATGTTTTTTTTTTAATTCTTGGTTCATGCCTGGGGCGATGAAGGGAGGAGGGGGTTAAGGAGGAAGGGGGGTTGAAAATAAAACTTATTATTATTGTCTTATTTCGTAGACACCCCTTTTTAATTTCTAACACACACACACACACACACACACACACACACACACACACACACACACACACACACTGTAACCAGCGGGTTACGTCATAGAGCCTGAATGAGAGGCAAAACGTTAAACTCTCAGGAAGATGTAGAGAAAAATGGCATCATCTTAGGAGCTTTAGAAGAGAGCAGACTGCGAGCTCTCTCACTATATATTTTCTTATGTATCGTGGGAGACGAGAGAAGGGCGAGCCCTATAAAAATAAAAATAAAGCCCTCTATTATCTTTCTAGAAAAGTAGCGTGCTTGAGGAGAGGATGAGTGTAAACTCGCTCGCACCTTTTCAGTAAAGTGGATGTCTTTTCACTCAGTGTTTTTCTGCGACGTTGTACCTCAAATTTAATTTTTCATATTTCAAGGCGTCTTACGCAATTATTCTCAAAATTTATTATTTGAGGCAGAGTCCTCCTAAAATTACAATTTAAAAGCAAATTGCTTAAGGCAATAATAATAAATAATTTTCTGAAAGCCTGAAGAAGTTTCACTGTGACTACAGACGTCACGAGCGAGATAAATTTCTCATATCCGGGGCCAAGAAGTTGTTCAGTGAAAATGTTATTGACCTTGTCACTCAACTTAACTGCTTAGGAGTGGACGAGCGTAAATAAGCCTGCGTAACAGGTAAACAAAAATAGTTTTCAGATATTCTTATAGCCTTCGGAAAAGGCTCTTCTTATATTTCGACCCAAAGTGTCGCCTTGAGATAATGTCTCGCTCTCGGTAGAGCGCTTTCTTTGTCCCTCTTAGTCGGAGGATAGGAACACCTGGAGTTCGTGGACGCCTCGACTCATGTTAGTTGACCGCGCGTCAGGTGCATCACCCTTTTATGGTGACAACTCATTGTCATAAAAACTAATTATCGATTATTGGGATTAGGACCCTTTTGTAAATTCACGATATTTAAAATTATCATTATTAGAGCTAGCTACTGTAGTGGTAAATCCTTACACAGTCAGTAGGGCAAATATCTTAAGGTCATTGACCATCTGTACAGGTGTACTGTTTTTTATAAATGAGAAAAATCTCCGAATAAAATATATTTGATTTTTAATACTTCTGATTTTAAAGGAAAAATTCCGAGTTGATACTTAAATATAAACGTAGAGCACAGGTAGAGTTTCCAAATTCTGAAATTAGATTGTAAAATAAATAGCATTATATCGAGACTTTAATAAAAGGTTGTATAGTTAACTACGTCGTTCTAGAAAATTGAGTTTTAGAGAACAGTTAGCCTCCACCAAAAAACGAAATAAATTTAGCCAAGGAAAATATGTATTGCGTATGGAAGCTAGAAAAGGGATATCTTGAATAAATCTATCTTGATTTAGAAATTTTATGCCTTTACTTCGTGCAAACCTTCTCTTTTGAAAGTTTACTTAACAAATAAAATTGTTTAGACTAATCCGGGGAGATTCTTCCTCTCTTAGATAACCTTAGGGTGAAGCTTGAGCACTTACCCCTTTATATGCTATATTCACAGATTCTAGAAGGTTACAATTGGCACCCCAACGTGGGGCACAAAGGTTTAAAAAAAGGCGTAAGGTTTCAAATAATCTCAATTTGACTGTTGAAAATTTAAAGAAATTGTCTAAGATGGATCAACAGAAATTAATCGCGTGATTCTTCAGCGGTGACAAGGATTTTAAAAAAGTGTCCTTGCAGCCCCCTACGAGCCATAAAAATGTTCCTCAAGGCATGGCTGAATTGGATCGCATGTTGGCGAAAATTAAAATTGACGCAGAAGAAGAAAAGAGCATGGAAGGGCTCGACAAGGTATCTCGCTGAGCGTGAGAGGAATATGCGTCGAACAAGTGCCGGTAAATGTGCGGAAAAAAGTGCGTGAAAATCGAACAATTAAACGATAAATAGACAATATGAAAGAAAGAATAAATAAAAGTGTTTCTAATGACGTAGCCTATTAAAAATATACGATCATTATTGAGTTCGAGGGAAGAAGAAGGGTAGTGGCCGAAACAAAAATCTTTTTTTTTTTGAAGATTACACGGTCTTCGACGAATTAAATCAGCAGTTCACATTTAAAAGTGAATTTCGATTTTCATTTACGGGAAGATACGTGGCGCGTATGACAATAAAGCAAAGAATAGTGTTGATAAGTGAAAATTTTGACTACGAATTCAGTAGAAAATATACTATCACAAAATCGTGGTTTGAATAGATTTTAAATAAAGTGTATAAAAATATAAAACTTTTAAAGGACTCTGATAGAGAAAAAGTGTAAAGTGAAATTTATAAAAAATCTTAGCAGTACAGTAAATCTTCTTTCTCCCATTAGAGAAGAGCCAAGAAATATAGTTAAAAGTGGTAATATTACGAAAAATCCATCTACAACGATAGAAAACACGAGTCGTTCGAGCACGAGATCAGCTAGACTCACAAGATGATTGCTTATTGGCGAAGATAGCACTCAAGAAGATTTAAACTCGACGATCAGAAATCTTACCCCTGAAAGAATGGAGGAAGACCCAGCTTCACCGCCGGCACTTCCGGAAAGTAGCTCGGATCGTGTCTGGCTTCTAATAAACAGCAAGTTGAAAGAGCTGGAAAACAGACACAAAGAATGCTGGAAGAAGGTCGAAGAAACCGAGAAGCCGATGAAGCCGCAAAAGATCGGGCTCTCCAAGAAAAAATGCACTCCCTTGTGATGTTGGTAGTATCCAAACTCGAGCTTTTTTCACCTCATGTTGCGTGTGCTCGTTCCAGTACCTCTATCGGAACTTAGCGATGTAAGGTTCAAGGTTAGTGACATTGTTTTTTATAACAAGCCACCAGTCATCTGGAGGTCCTGATAGTGATTTTTCGATTAAGTATTCCACATTACATGGAAGAATGGGAGAAACGCATCCAATCCCAACTGAGCAGATTAGAGACAGCGCAAACACGTGCATCGGAATGGCCGGTACAAGACAACACGCACAGCGCAAACGAAAACGTCCACAGCACGAAACCAAATATCAAGTATGTTTTGTCAGAGTTCAACGGGGAAGGAAATCCCATGCGTTACATTCGCCAATTAAAATAATATTGGGATGTAGTGCAGCCTCGACCCTGTGATGCGGAATACTTAATCGAAAAATCACTATCAGGACCTCCAAATGACTGGCGGCTTGTTATAAAAAACAATGTCACTAACTTTAAAACGTACCTCGCTAAGTTCCAATAGAGCTACTGGAACGAGCACACGCAACACGAGGTGAAAAAAAGCTCGAGTTAGGATGCTAACAATATTACAAGGATCGCTCACGTGCCAAATATGCACAAAAATGTTTGCGCATGTGAGTGAACTTATATCGTCTCCAAGTCAAGCGGAGGTAGTCCGGAAATTAGCACTTCACTTTAGTGACGAAATAAAATATGTGATAGTGGGACGAGGCATCACACAATGCGACCTGTAAATTCGTAAATGCGCGATTAACGAGGTGGATTCTAGCAATTCAAGATTATAGAATCAAATTCGAGCATTTACCGGGTACGCAAAACTTTATGGTCGACGTTTTAAGTCGACTAAAGGAGAAAGACGATTATAAAAAGAACCGAGGAGAAACTAGATTAGTCATAAACGCCTTGAACTACACATGAACACAGGAAATTGAAGAAAATATAAGGAGCATCCCGAAAAAACCAAAGTGAAGACCCTCGGATATGGAAAATCAAGAATAACACAACACATGAGAAAGAAGGAGACGGAAGATTAAAACTAATTGATGACGTTCTTTGCCATTTCAACGGTCAATAATATCGAATATACGTGCAAAATTTGACACGAAATATGGTCGCGACGTGTGACTCATGCCAAAGAAACAAGGTTTCAACGCAGGTATCACAAGCCCTGTTAGAGCCAGTTCTCTCCCAGGAGCCGTTGGAACTCATATCCATCGATTTCTTTGGACCACTGACAAAAACAAAGAATGGGTACGAGCATCTATTAGTCATGATAGATACTTTTACTAAGTACACTAAATTATATCCATTAAAAAGCGCCACGAGTGAGGCTGCGATAAAAAAACTGGATGAATTCTCGGAAGAGGTAGGAACACCGAAAAAAGTGCTCTCCGACAGATACACGCAATTCACCAGCAAAAAATGGCGGAAAACTCTACAAGAAATAAACATGAGGATGATTCTAATATCAATTCGTCATCTCGAGGCCAATATGATAGAAAGAGTGAGTCGATAATTAGCTCGATTATTCTGGACCCCCCACCCTGCTATCGGACCAACACAATGGGTGGTTCTATCAATTAGATAAGGTAGAAACCACCCTAAATAAATCTCACCATGACACGAAGGAAATTACCTGCTATAAAAAGAGCGTAACCTTTTCCGTAGGTGCGTGGGTACTTGCAAAGGCATGCAATGTGTCATAAACAACAAATGGAACAATGGGAAAATTTCTCTCTCTCTCTCTCTCTCTAGGAAGGTCGTTACGAGATCAAAAAGAAGATTGCCAGCAATGTATATATTCTCTGGAACGAAGAAATGGATAAGGAGAGGGGACAATTCCATACCAACGACATGAGAAAATAAAAGTTTGAAGAAATCGAGAGAGGGGATGGAAAACCATAAAACTCAGTGCCCAAGATGTCCCAGGGAAAATTCGACACTTGAGAAAGGTCAGTTATGAGAATCACGCCGAAGATTCTAGATGCTTTCTCACAATTTGAAGTTCCGGACACTCATTGGAAGGTTGCAGTGCAATGCAATCTAGAAAAGGGAGAAAAAGACTCGGTCGAGTTTACCATCAGAAATTTTTAAATAAAAATACCTAAGGCGAAATACACACTCTCCACGCTAAGATCTCGCTAAGAGATAGGGGAAGTAAATACCTTGAGAAGAGCGAGGAACGTGCGACATGTTGAAATCCAGATGCCTGAACTCATAACCATTGAGGATGATAAGCCAGAAACAGTAGAGGTGCAAGCTGACATCCCTCTAATTGATCTGACGGCGGAATCACCCAAGGAAACACACATGGAAGAAACCATCCTCATAAAAACTTCAGATGCACAATTAAACAAAAAAATCATAGATAGTGATCAACCACAAGCTACAGGAAGTGAAAGGCTAATGACAATGATTGATATCAACGAGGACGACAGTGAGGGCGTACATGTGTCAATGTCTGAGCCGGATAGTGCAGCGATAACAGTGGCACAAACAACAAAAAAATCAGTGCCGGCGGAGGAAGAAAAGTTAGTGCAAGAGATTTTAAAAGAGTTGACTATAAATTCCATCCATTTCGTGAATCCCGCCCATGAACAGGTGCCAGACCCAATACTAGAAGAAATAGCGGCTCCTAGCACTTCCAAACAAGCAGATGAGGCAGAAAGAATTTAGAAAGAAAATGTCGAGAAGAAGATTCACGAAAAACAATGAAAAGAAATCTTCGCAGTGAGGAAAAGTCGCCACGATTTATATACGACCCAAGGCAAAGAAGGGTCCAGCGTGCAAGAAAATAACAGGAAAAGAGAATACTCCAAACAAGGACAAACTGCGACAAATAAAAGGGCCTGTCGCCGAGAGACCGGAGAGAAGTGGCCCTTGGCTGAGATACGTAGCAGCACAGCGGGAAAAGGCAAGGGCCATTCGGGAAGCGAAGGCAACCGCACAAATTGAGAGACGAACGCATGCCGCTGCGAAGGAGGAGAAAGCGTGGAGGATGAGACGGCAGAGTCATGGGATAATTACCAGGCCTGGATTTTACGGTACTCATGGCCGCTAATGCTCATTCACCTAACTTGCAGCCGAGATTTCCTCCAGAATCGACACCGAAACAACCGAGAGGACTATAAGAGGTTAAAATTCTCCATGAAGACAGGCAAGTTAGCCAAGTAGATTTGATCTTTTATTTGTTTCTCTGAATACTCTTTATGTAGTATCCAACCATTAGAATAAGTTTTCCTTTCTTTTTATCACTAGAATCTCATATTGCTAAATTAGAATATTTTCAATACATTCGTCTTCATTTGCAAATTTTAGAGAGGGGCAGATGTAACCAGCGGGTTACACCATAGAGCCTGAATGCAGGCAAAACGTTAAACGTTCAGGATAGAAATTTGAGAAGAATTAGACATCTCTGGCTCAATTTTTAGAATTTTTGAAAAGAGATAATATTTAGTCCAGTGGTAATTATTGGTATGAAAAACACGACAGAAATTGCTAACAATTAACAGTAATATGTAAAAATGTTTTTTTTTTAAACTTTGAAGAATTTTCACTGTGACTACAGACGTCATGAGCGAGATAAATTTATCGTACCCGGGGCCAAGAAGTTGCTCAGTGAAAATTTTATTTACCCTGTCATTCACCTTAGCTGTGTAGGAGTAGACGAGCGTAAATTCTTTCACAAACTGTTCAGAAAACGTCTAAGCCTGCGTGCCAGGTCAATGAAAATAGTTTTCAGATATTCTTATAGCCTTCGGAAAAGGCTCTTCTTATCTTTCGATCCAAAGTGTTGCCTTGAGATAACTTGTCGCTCTCGGTGGCAAATGCCCGACTCGCACTATGACCTGCTAAGGTTACCACCACCATTGCATGTTCTAGCATATTGTTGACACGCAGGGATGCTTTTTAGGCTATTAGCAAGTGAAAGCTTGGCACCTCCAAGAGCGCCGATGATAAGGACGATCAGTTTAACAGAATATTCCGGGTACAATCGTTGCAACTCCCTTATGAGCTCTCGATACCTCTCTTTTTTTTCATTCTCCTTGGCTATGATGTTTTTGTCAGCTGGTGCCGAAAATTCGATAACGAACATGGTTCGTTTCTCGAAGTCAAGAAGAACCATGTCAGACCTCGATTGAGCAACAGAAACAATTGTCGAGAATATAAAGTTCCAGTATATTCGGCACTTCCCATTCTCGACAATTGACTCAATTTCTCTAGGAGCATTTAGAGGAGCGATATTAAAGTGAATGCCGTAGGAGTGACAGAGATGGTAATAAAGCACTCTTAGTGCCGCATTGTGCCTTTGAATGCAGGCCGTTCCCGCGTGTGTTCGACAACTAGATAGTATGTGAGCTAAATGCTCGGGGTGTGCATGGCACGCCCTGCAGCTATCATCGGGAATGTCTAGGCTCAGAATGTGGCGACGGTATGTGAAGGTGGAAATGACACCGTCTTGGCATGCAAAAATGAAACCCTCTGTACCACACTTCAATCCGGGCGATTTAAGGAAAGCAAACGTTAGCTCACAAGACATT
>NC_046659.1:18812510-18821655 GCF_010883055.1 Belonocnema kinseyi | reverse complement strand
CTGGAATCGGCTCTTCCGACTTCAAATATGAGGTGAAAATACGGGCCAAATGCTGATGGGTTGAAGAAAACTTCTTCCACCAGAAGATTTTGATACAATCTGATCCCGGTGCGGAATAGTTCTTCATCCCTCTTAATACTTTTTTCACCTCCTCGGTCGTGATGGGTCGGCATTCTTTATCAGGTGTTATGAGGGCAACACATAACTCCATGAAGCTATTTATATTTTCTGAGTCTTCGTCCAGTCTATGCTGAACTTCGTAGACTTCTCTCCAAAATAGTTCGAACTCCTCTGGTTTGGGTGGGTGTTCGACAGAAACTGCAGGGTCTTGGAAGAGTCGAGATGAGTTAGAGAGAAACTGTTGATTTTCTCTGACCCACCTCTCCCTCCGCTCTAGACTTCTCTTAGCGTTGGATAGTATCCGTATTCTCTCAACAATATGCTGCCTGATGGTCAGCAGCTTTGACTTGTTAAGTGTGTGATAACGGGTCCGAAGTTCGCGCGCGAACTTTCGAACCTTGGCGGTGAAATTCCTGCCAGATGTGATGTAGTCAATCACACATTGAATGCGGGACGCGTACTTTCTTGCCCAGCCTATCTTTATGGCAAGTTGATGCGTATTTTCTCAACAATATGCTGCCTGATGGTCAGCAGCTTTGACTTGTTAAGTGTGTGATAACGGGTCCGGAGTTCGCGCGCGAACTTTCGAACCTTGGCGGTGAAATTCCTGCCAGGAGTGATGTAGTCAATCACACATTGAATGCGGGACGCGTACTGTCTTGCCCAGCCTATTTTTATGGCAAGTTGATGCATTTGTCTTTTGCTCTTATGATCAGCCGTTTGTTTTGTTTTACGGTTCGCATCGGCCAAAGCTCTCGCTGCATTATACATACAATAATTGATAGCCCAGAGGTCGGATTCACCGAAAAAATGTCCACGAAGCTCGTCATCCATTTCAGCCAGATCTTTAGGCTTGAGAGAAACCTTGGTGTTGATGTTTCTCCGGGTCGTAAAGCATCGCTCTTCATCTATTGGATGCCTGCCCGCGGTTGGTCTTAGTGTCGCCTCTCTTTCTTTGTTGCCGGCTTGTTCTAGCTGTGGTAGAGTAGGCGTTCCGCTTACATAGCCCCTTTTACGGAGTAGTTCAGCATGGTTTCGCAGACGTTGCTGCTAAAAGTGCGATAGCTCCGGGTATTTCTCGCACCACAGAGCATGCAGCCGTGCCATGTAACCCCGTTCACGGGCCACACTCGCATCGTAGCAGTAGAGCAAGTCGTGATTCAGTCGCTCCGTCCATCCAAAGGCCACGAGATCCCGCCGATCCATCGCATTGAATCCATTTTCATTGCCTTCCCCAGCTCTAGATTGGTCGGCATCGTTGGCCGACCCATTGTCGGGAGCCCTGCGCGTTCTGTTGTTTTGAACCGAACTTACTACAACTATGTTTGGTGTTGTCATTGTTTTTCCCACGAGAAGCTAGGGAAAGGGGTTCATCCATCTTTATAGAGCCCCGCATGCAAGGATAAGGCTGCGTACTCTGAGAGGTCGCCCGGTATCCCAGAGTCACCGTTCTGGACACCTCACCCAGGTGCCATTCAGCTTTCGGCACGGTTTTCACACCTCTACTTGGGGGTTAATTCCTTCGGGACCACCCCTGGACAATTGTCCGCGACTGCCTATTTATTTTTGTAACCATATTCAGCAGAAACCCTTGGTACAGGGACCCTCTATCCGCAACCCGAGGACGCGTTCGGTGGCTTTGTCATAAGCCCTTTAGTTTGATTCTAGACGGATAAAAACCGAACCGAATATATATATATATATACTATATTTTAGTATATTTCTTGGTTAAAAACTAATTTACTTAGTTTAAAATTAATTTATTCCGAGAAAAACGTAACTAGTTTGTAGAAAATTGGTTGTGTTTTGGTTGAAACTTAATCTTCTTCGATAAAAATTCAATTTTGTAGTTGAAAATTAATTTGTATTGCAAATTTAAATATTTTGATTTTGAAATGTCGTTTTTTTTCAAAAATTGATCTTTAAACATATAGTTAAACTATTTATTGATGTTTGCACTTTTTTTATTTGAAAATTCTATTATTCGGATACAAAATCGTGCATTAAAAAATTTTGTTTCTTGTTAGAAGACTTTTCTTCTTCGTGGAAACTTCTCAAAAATATTTATATTCAACTATTTCATTAAAAATTAAACTAATTTCTTAAATTAAAATTCTACATTTTTATTAACAATTCATATTTGAGAAGATTTCAAAAGATTACCAATATTTTATCGAAAAATCAGAAACTTTTAAGATATATACTTAAGATTCCTGTACAATTTTTTAATGATTTTTCATTTTAAAAAATAATTTTAAATGAATATGTAATAAGATTTCAAAGCAAATTTGTATTTATAAATAACTATTGAACAATGATTGATATGTGGCAACTCAAAATAAAAAGGATTTAACTTCTAACTTGAAAAGTATTCATGAAAAAAATGTAATCTTTTGAGTTTTAATGCTTTTCAATGAAAATTGCTTAAAATGATACAATTTAAAAAAAATCCAGATTGGTTGTTTCATTGTTGAATTTAGAGCATTGAAACTTAAAGCATGAATTTTTTTAACATTCGATCTGTACAATTTATGAAACTTATAGTTTATTTATTTTGCAATTTACCGACATTTATTTTAAAATTGGAAAATTAAAAATGATTTTTTTCTAAAATTAATTTTAAGAACATATTTAAAATGATTAAAAAAGATTTCCAAAATTGTCATTTATGTAACTTAGAATTAATTTATTTTGCAATTTACCGATATTTATTTTAAATTTAGAAAGTTAAAAATGATTATTTTTTTAAATTAATTTTAAGAATATATTTAGTAAGATTTAAAAATATTTTCAAAATTTTCCGAAAGTAATATGGAAGATTTTAACAGCTTATTTTAATTTTGCAGGATTTTTAAAAAGTTTTATGGCAAACTCGAATGATATAAAAAGGAGTTGTTAAGAACTTTAAAAAAAAATTTTAAATGATAACAAATTAAAAAACGTTCCATAACATTTTCAACAAAATTTAGGATTTTGAAGATTTTGAAATCAAATTTTGAAACTGTTTAAGCATATTGAACGGCTGAAAAAGAAGAAAATGCAAATCACTTTTTGGTTGAAGATTCATCTACTTTGAGTGAGGATTTAACTTTTTTTTTAATTAAAAATTGCTCTTTTTTATTCTATCCAGCTGCTTTTGATTTGAATGAACAATATTTTCTTGCCTCAAATATCAACATTTAGTTAAACAAATAAATGATCATAAAATAGCGAAATATAACAATTTCTAGTTTTAGAAATAAATTAGATGAATAAATTAAAAATTTTTTTAATTCAAGTACAAGGAATTCGTTTCTTCCATTCAAATAGCTTGAGATTAAGTTTAATGTCTCAGTCAGTCACAAATGATAATAAAAATGTATTAATTATCAAATATTCCAGGAATTTTCACAGAGTGAATCTTAATACGCAGTCCTATTATTCATTCTCATTTTAATTTATAAACCGAATTTTTGCTAGTTATAACTGCCAAAAATTTGTATTTGTTTGTAAAATATTTGGTTACAAACACTATTTACAATAAGGTTTATTCTTAATGTTTTAATTATTTTCGTAATTAAACATAATTCTTATATTAATATGTACATTGAATCAAACTAGTACTAGTTATACAATATTTTGAAATTCAAAGTAATAAAGTCCATGAATTTTAAACTAAAAACGTTAAAAAAATTTGAATAATATGTAAGACAGTAAGATTGGCCAACTTTTTAATTAGTAGCGTGTAAATTTTATAAATTTCAAATTATGTGTTTGTGAAACTCAATTTCTTTAGAATCTTTATATGGTAAAATTATTTTATTTCAAATCAAAAGCATTAATAGTTCCATCAATTTAAATTCATAGAAAATGTTTCCACGAAAATGATTGCAGATTGATGCATAAGAAATTGCAGTCAAATCTCAATTTTAAAACGTTAAAAATGTTAAAATTTGCGAAGTTTTTAATTTCCAGTTTAAAGGTCTTCAAAACATAATAAATTTAAATTCTGAGCTTTCCAAATTAGAGTAATATATATACATTCTATGAATGAGCATTGCGAATACAAAGAGATTATAAGTACAATGGATAATAATTTCAAAATCTCAGGTATACCCGCCTCTAATCAGTCTAATCCGACGCGAGATGTACTGGGTAGAGGGAAGTGAGGGGTAGCAATGGTGGGGGTACACTTAAGCAGGTAATACTGCGAGTCGGGCTTATGACCCTCTCGGTAGAGCGCTCTCTTTGTCCCTCCTAGTCAGAGGATAGGAACACCAGGAGTCCGAGGGCGCCTCAACTCAGGCTAGTTGAACGCGCGTCAGGTGCATCACCCTTTTATGGTGACACCTCACTGTCATAAAAACTAATTATCGATTCTTGGGCTTAGGAACCTTTTGTAAATTCACTACATTTAAAATTATCATTATGAGAGCTAGCTACCGTAGTAGTAAATTCTTACTCGGTCAGTTGCGCAAATATCTTAAGGTCATTGACCATCTCTACAGGTGTATTGTTTTTAATAAATGAGAAAAATCTCCGAATAAAATATATTTAATTTTTAATACTTCTAGTTTTAAAGGAAAAATTGCGAGTTGATATTTGAGTATACTAAACGTACATCTCAGGTAGAGTTTCAAAATTCTGAAATTAGATCGTAAAAGAAATAGCATTGTATCGAGACTTTAATAAAAGGTTGAATACTCAACTACGTCGTTACAGAAAATTGAGTTTTAGAGGACAATTAGCCTGCACCAAAGATATTAAATAAATTTAGCCAGGGAAAATATATATTGTGTATGGGAGCTAAAATAGGGATATTTTGAATAAATCGATCTTTATCTAGAAATGTTATACCTTTACTCCGTGCAACCGTTCTCTTTTGAAAGTTTACTTAACAAATCAAATTGTTTAGACTAATCCGGAGAGATTCTCCCTCTCTTAGATAACCTTAGGGTGAAGCTAGAGCACTCACCCATTTACATGCTATATTCACAGCATCTACAAGGTTACAATATATATACATGCATACACGTTCAATATACTTAACTTCTATAAATAATAATATAACTCATGTTTGACGTCTTCCAATTTTTAGTGAACAATATTTGGTTTTTATCTTCTCTTAAGTATATTAGTTCAGTTTATTTAAATTTGGGAAATAAAGTAGACCTAACATTTGTTCGCTAATGTATGAATAACAATTTCTTATTTTATTTATTACATTAATGTTTTTTTTTTGCCTTGACGCGGAACATTTGTACAACTTGAAACTATAAATGTTAAAAATTGAATGTCTTCAAAATTTTGAAAATGTCAAATTACAATTTTTTCCCACTTTACGTTTCATAGCTGAAAACTTTTTTGTTTGTTAATACATTTATTTTGGTAATTCGCCTATTCATAACGAATGGACATACGAATACAGTCATTTCATATCGAAAATTGTGTGAAGAAACAAAAAAAAATGATATTATACTTATTTACTGGAACGTGAAAACCTGTATTAGATATATCGATTCCAAAAATACTGACCCCTGGTGAGTAACTTGGGAAGAGAGCCGAGCTCCCCGCTTGCTGCTCTTGCACTCTGCCAATGGTATACCCCCGTATGCTGTACACAACGCGCCAGTTTCAAGAGAGAAAAAATAATCTCCACTTTTAATTACAAAAAACAACATTTTTGGGGAAAAGCGAGCTGAACGGTTCGGTATAGTTGCCTTTAGATTATGTGATTAAAATATTACGGCCAACAATTCATGCGTTTAGACTTGGTTTTGATGTAGCCAAATTGACAGCTGTTTGAGGAACCCGTGGGGATACAGGCGAGTTCGCCGCTTTCCGCTCCTGCCCCTCACGGCCAGTATACTACCGTTTTACTGTATAGCTCACACGACTTTCAAGTGAGAAAGAACACTCCATTTTCAATTACAAAATACAACAACAAAAAGGATCTTTTCAGGAAAAAGTCCAGTTTTGAAATCCCGAGTTGCATTAGAACCATTAGACTTATTGCGAAGAGGAAAATATAATTTACTTTATGTAAATAGATATAGGAGGCAATATTTCTGGGTATAAAATGTTTCAAATTTAGTGCTGCATGTCGTAGTCATATTTTTAGTAAACAATTAATTTTTTACGATAAAAAACGAATTTGTGACAAAATTGATTTCAAAATCGTAGATTTCAAATTGTTTATGTCTTACGGTCCAAAATAATTTGAAATCTACGATTTGAAATCAATAAATATCAACGGTCGAAGAAAGGATTGATTTCTTTCATCAAATCACTTTACAATTGTGACAAAATAGTTAAATTTGCAAGATAAGAGATGACTTTAAAAAAATACATTTTTTAACTGATAATTCTAGTTTATAGTTAAGTTTACAGAAGAAAAAAGTAATTTTTTAACCCACCAAAAATGCGAATTTTCAATCAAATAAACGAATGTTTAACTAAAACAAATGAATGTTCAAAGAAGAAGAATAATTCGCCACGAAACAAGTTAGAAAATTAATTTATAATTAAAAAGATAATTTTTCAAGAAACAAAATGGCAACAAAATTGTTCAATTTTCATATATAGAAACGAATTTTAAACTGACACAATAAGTATTCAACCAAAAATGTACTAGTTAAATTTTCATATAAAAAATTGAATTTTCAAAGAAATTAATTTTCAAGTAAAAAAGATCAATTTTGAACCAAAAATGGATTAGTTGAATTTCCATTTGAAAAATTATTTTTTAATGAAAAAACTATCGAATCTACAACAGAATAGACCAATTTTCAACCAAAGAAATGGATTTATGTACAAAAAGACTAATATTCTTCTAAAAAAGACGAAATTGCAACAAAATACATGATTTTGAACCACATAGTAAAATTTTCAACGAAAAATTGAATAGTTACTGTTTCAGTTGAAAAATAATTATTAAACCCAAAAAATCAAAATTTCAACAAAATATTTAAATTTTCAAGCAGAACATTTTTTCAAACAAATAATTTAATTTTCAATCCAATAATTTTCTAACGAAAACAGAAATTCAAAAAATTTTAAATAAACTTTAAAACAAAAAAACGAATTTTTAATAAAGTGGGTAAATTTTTCACGATAAACGGTTATATTATCAGTTTGAGAAATAAATTTACAACTAACATTTTTTTAGCGGAATAGTTTAATTTACAAAAAAATACATGATATTTTCAACCATTTTATACCAAAAGAAAAGAATTTTTACCAAAAAATGTATTATCAACCAAAGGAATGAATTCTCAATTAAAATAGATAACAGATAAAAGATAAAAGAGTTTGTAGGAAAGCGTTGCAATTTTGCCATGTTATATAATTTTAGAAAAAAATAAAGTACCTAATTTTTATCAAGGCTTCTTGCGCAATTTTATTTTACAATTTTTCAAAAAGATTATGATGGTTTAAAAATGTACTTTCAAATTTGAGTCGGTTTAAGATATTTGTATTCTGAAATTTTGAAACGATTCAAAAATAATTAAAACTTGCAACAATTTGTTAAGTATTTTGTAAGGTTCCACGAAAATGAAAAAAAGAAATCTTTTAGGTTCGTAAAAAAAATTGAAATAGTTTTTTATTTCGAAAAAATTAATTTTTAAGAGATTATTTTAAAACATTATATTAAGAAGAATATTAAGAATATTAAGAAGAATCAAAGAGATTCAAATCGAATTTTAAACTTAAATTCTGTTAGAAACTTAGATTTTCAAAGATTTCAAAAATAAACTTTAGAAGATTTAAGGGAATTTCAAAATATTTCAAGGAGATTAAACTATTTTTCTTAAAATGCCTGGATAAAATTTAGAAGATAATAAGTCAATTTTTTACATCTTAAATGATTTTTCAAAATTTGAAGATAAATTTTGGCCAGTCTTTTTTGACATATCTTTTTTCATGCTATTCAAGGTTATAATCACAATTTCGGGGATTTTAAGAGAAAAAGCCCAAAAGTTATTAATTTGGTTTCATATGCTTTCTTAATATATGAAAACTTTGCAAAACCTTTACTGTCTTAAAATACTTATCTTAATATTATAATAGTCAGCTTTTACAGTTTTATTGTAATTGAAAAATAATTATAATTG
The DNA here is from genome assembly GCF_010883055.1 of Belonocnema kinseyi. Classification (NCBI taxonomy): domain Eukaryota; kingdom Metazoa; phylum Arthropoda; class Insecta; order Hymenoptera; family Cynipidae; genus Belonocnema; species Belonocnema kinseyi. The sequence continues at coordinate 18,813,442 of NC_046659.1, read as the reverse complement.
TGAATAATTGTTAAATCAATTTAAGAGCATTTATTTTTTGAAGAAATATCTCGTGATTTTAAAAGGACAAAACAATTCTAAAAATAAGTCTTTGTATAGTATCATATAAAAACTGTAATCTGTATACATTCTTTTTTTGAATGAAAAATAAGAATACTTTTATGAATGTCCTTAAATTTTATTTTAATATGATACTTAGGGAATATATTTCAGAAATGAAATCATAAAAATATCTCCATTAGTTGGTAAAATACTATTAAGAATCCCCTTTCAAAATATAGAAAAAACTTTTAAAATGTTAAACAACGGTTGTACAGATTTGGCTTTAACCTTATGGACAAGTTTCAGAAATAGATATCTCTCTTATCGTTTTTTAGCACATGCTTCTGCCTAAAACATAAAGAAGATTAAAATACATTAACAAAATAAAAAAAAAAGAAAGTTAAACAATGCATGCAGTTGTCTATAAGAAAATCCCACACATTTTTTAATAAAATTCCTTTTCACACTACATTTAAAGGAAAATATTTAGCACATTTTTATTAAATGATAAGCCTTTTGTACTCACCCTAGCGGACCGAAGGAACCGAATGGAGCCTCTACAAAGTACCCGTAAAGATCCCATTGGGTCCACATTCGGTTCCTTTTTAAAAAACTCTTAAAAATAGCAAAATCAACTTTTAAATTGTTGAAATTCGGATTCTACGTTAAAATTTCCTATAGAAGGTCACGGAATAATCGCAAAATTAAAAAATAAAAATCTTCCATTAATTATGGATGTTTAATTGACGTCAGTTCCCTTACTATTCACACTTAAGAATTGGGCAATATCTTTTTGCAAACAAAAAGTATGAAAATCCTTCGTTTATCGACTTTTATTATTATGTATTCATTTTACACGCACTCACACACACGCACACGCACATACACAT
>NC_046659.1:18811180-18812410 GCF_010883055.1 Belonocnema kinseyi | reverse complement strand
TCGCACGAATATTTTATAATTTCGAATCGAAACCGCGCATTCTATGGAAGCGACGGTGCTGTTCCTAGCGGATGGAATGCAAATTTATGCGATCGTTACAGATCTAATAGAGTGGTGCGGTGGAAATCTGCAGTACATATCGAAGGATTACTTACAATTTAAAGAAGAGTGTAGAATATTTTAAAGCAAAATGTTCTAATTTGGTAAGATTGCAATAAATAGATAAAAATCGAGTAGATGCAAGAAATGTTAAAAAGAATCGAAGAGATTCAAATCGAATTTTAAACTTAAATTCTGTTAGAAATTTAGATTTTTAAAGAATTCAAGCATAAACCTTAGAAGCTTTAACGGAATTCCGAAAGATTACAAGGAGGTAAAACTATTTTTTTACATCTTGAATTAAGGACCACCATTCTTATTAGGTCTTCTTGTGCAATTTTGTTATACAGTTATTTCTAAATATATGTTGTTTTTAAAAATCTACTTTGAAATTTGAGTAAGTTTAAGAGATATTCAGAAATTTTGAAAGGATTGAAAAATAATTCAAAATTGTAAAGATTTTTTAAGAATTTTGTAAGTTTTCACGAAATTAAAAAAAATTATTTTTGGTTCCTAGAAATAATTGAAATAATTTTTTATTTCGAAAAATTAATTTTAGGAGATTATTTTAAAGTATTTCAAAACATTACAAAATACATCAAAAATTTTGCAAAATATAAAAAAATCAGGAAAAATTTGAATAGTCTTTAAAAATTAGAAGGCCTGACAAGATGAGAAAAAAGAATTATTTTCCTAATTATCGTGTGAAAATAATTTATGATTTTTTATTTTGAAAAATGTGCTTCAAAAGAAAATTAAAGAAGATTTTTAAACACATCAAACGATTTCCTAAAATTTTGAAAAAGAGTGTAGAAGGTTTTAAAATCAAAATTTTTTTAATTCAATAACATTCTTGTAGAAGAATAAAAAGATGCGCCTGGAAATTGTGTACAATTATCAGTCTTTAAAATTAAAATTTGAATAATTTTTTAAAATTACTTTCAGCACATACCTTCTCAAGTAATGACATAAATTTTAAAAATTCAAAAAAGATAACTTGGAATAAGTTGAATACGATTTAAAAAAAGTTTATTTTAATGACATATCAAATCTGTTAAATTATTTCAAAAAATTTGGAAACATTAAAAATTGTGGTATTTAAATACACTTAACATTTAAAATTTTTATATT
>NC_046659.1:18799535-18811080 GCF_010883055.1 Belonocnema kinseyi | reverse complement strand
CCAACGGAGCCGAACAGGATCTATTTTAATAAATCAACGCGAAATTTTTGAAGTTTTAAATTCGGGATAATTCCGCGCCAAATTCGGCTCCGCGTGTTACAGATCTTGGCGAGTAGCGACACCTATATATCGGTTTGCGTACTATGATCATCAAATCCATCGCCCGAATGTTCCACAAAGCGGTCATCGATTTCTTGCGTCAATGTTTCATCAATGTTTCGTGCAATGTTTCGTATGTTTTAGGAAACATCGATGCAATATTGATGGAAAATTCTGCCCGGTAACAAGCAAAAAAATCAGAAAATCAGACAATCAGAAAAATTAAGAATTTGTATTCCTAGGCATACGCGATTTTTCCTCCGTCTAAAATCCCCCAAGGGGAACAGAAAAAATGCAAATCCAATTCCTCTGAATCGGCTTAGTAAAATTTAACGAAAGCATTTATTTAACCTATTTTTCATTATTAAATCTTTTTATAACTTATAAATTCGAAAAATATTCAAATTTATATTTATTTATATTTTAATTATTTATTTAAACGTCTTAAAAAATGAAACTCTAGAGAGGCAGAGTTGAATTGGTCAGAATTTACATACCGCATGAAAAAATTAAAACAACTTATTATACATATTTTGTGAATTTATTAGAAGGAATTGAATAAAATCAAAATGTGACCACTTCTGAGGAATTTTATGATTTTCGGATTCTGTGCGTGCCGAAACGTAAAGATCCATTAAAAACCAGAGATCGAAAATTTTGACGATTACATTACACTCGGATGAATGAAAATTTAAAAATATTTTTCTAAAAGATTACGAAAATTTATTAAAATTCATCACTAGATATCAAATATATTCAGAAACTATGTCAGTTAAATTTTTCGAACAGACAAAAATTCAAGAAGTTTGAGTGTTACATTCTCAAAATTTAAAAACAGATTTTAAACCTCATCGTAAAATTTAAATGATAAAAATGTCAACTTGAAAGCAGTAGGTAATCACTTGTATGGTAATAATCCATGAGTAGTAAGCGACGACCGACGATAAATATGCAAGAGTCAATAAAGTAGTAACCGCGAGCTAATTACCCGTGCATTACCATAAGTATACCATCTAAGACTACAAAACGATCATAATTAAAACTAAAAATCTGCCCGCTTCGTGGGCACATTCTCATCGCGCGCTACGCGCACGGCTCGCTTCGCTCGCAAGTTTGAGCCCGCGTATGGCGAGCGATGGTTGAATCTCGCGCTTCGCGCTGGAACATAATTACACCTCGCGCTTCGCGCTCGGATATTTATTCTTTGCATTTGGAATGCTTGAAAAAAACTTTATCAAAAAGATCTCTTTTAGATGGCAGTATTTACATGCGCTTTCACATTCTGAATTGTCTACTTAATTAAGTATAGTCAAAGATTAAGTTTCTCAAAGCTCTGTAGGCTTTGAGGTACACATTCTCGTCGTGACACTCGCGCTGCGCGCTCGTTTTCCGACAGACATTTGTAAACAGATTTTGCTGGACTTATTTTCTCGTAACTTTCGTCGTTTTTCAACACATTTTTTTTATTTTATTTTTTTTTCGACGTTATTTTTCACGAATAAAACAAAAAGTACGCGTCCTATCAAAAAGTGATTCTTAACGAAGTTGTAGATCTTTTTTGGGACAACCATTTTTGTTAATTCATCTTTTTTCATATCCTACATAGTTTGTCCACAAAAAAGAATTTTTTATCTTCCATTATTTTTTGTGCAATCAAAATTTGAAATTTCGATTTTTGAAAAAAATTCAAAAATTGGTTATGATAATCTTGTAGGGCTTTCGAAAAGAAATAACTTTTTTCTCTTGAATTTTTTTCATATCGTGCGTTTTTCGGCTTCAAATTTTGATTTTCGGTTGATTAAAAAAATTTTGAAAACGCTATAACTCTGAGAATTTTCTTTTTATCGAAAAAAGTCATAAGGCTAAATTGTTTGCTCTTTTTAATACTATAAATATCTGTACATAGAATTTTCAAATTCAGAAAAAAGTGGTCTCAAAAATTTTCAAAATTTTCAAGAATTATCCGTTAACTTTGAAATCAGCTTAAGTTTCCATATATTGGATGGTTTACCTTTTTTATGAGAATTTATTCATATTAGCAATAATAATTTTTTTTAATTTCTAATAACGAAAAAAGACAAACTAATTGAAGATTCACTTATTGAAACGATTTCTGATGCAGGTAATAAAAAGTAAAATTTGTAATATTTTATAGTTTATTAATGTAGTATAGGTTAAAAAATGACGGAGAAATAGGTTAAATTCTACATGGAGAAAATTTGTTCGTTATAATATACTCAACTACTTCGGTAAATGGAGGACATTACTGAATTTAGATAAAGTTCACCATTATTTTACGATTTAATACAAAACAGAACTATAAATATTACAAAAGAGATATGTAAAATCTCAAGTCCAAAAGTGCAAATTCTGATATGTAATAATTCATGTAAGGGTTGTATCATTTTCATACCAGTATATCATAAAATAACGCAAAGTAATGTACATTTTTATTAAATGAATGATATAAGATATATTTTTGTGTAATATTAACGATTCACTTGAAAGAAAGTATAGATTGCAGAATTTTTAAAGAGATTTTCACTTTTATTATGAGATGAATTATGGGCTGAAGTTTAAAGCCAAGTCCCCCTGTACCAGGGGGCTGACACGATTTTCGCTTTTGCATTAGAGGCGCGAAAGTCAGTTTTGTGAAGAGCCGTGAGTCTTGAAACTTTGGCGCCACCGCTGCGACGCCGGTCTGCCCGTTGTCTGTTATTATTTTGCATACAAAAACTTGTGAAATGTCATAAATCTATCGACTTTTTGGTGTATTTTATTCATTTACGTAGAAATATGTAATAAGAATGGGTGGACATCGATGTATAGCTCTGAACTATACATCAGGGTACGACTCAGCCCGCTCAAGTAGAGTAAAAAAAGGTTTTTTCTGCGTTCCAAAAAATGAGGTTGAAAGATGACAACAAGCAATAGATCTTTGTATCCTAGACATCGGCAGTGCGCACGTGCCGGAATTTTACATAATTTCCGTATTTTTGGAACAGTTTTGTGTCGAAATGTATGGAAAATATTGTTAATAAAAACAACAAAATAAATTTGTAAATAACAGAGATTTTAAAGGTAAAATATTGTTAAGTATATTTTTAAAAAAACGGCGAAAAAATGAAAAAAGTGCGGCGATCAAGGCCATTATTTACATCTGTTGGCACCTGTCATCTTCTAAAAAATGCTAAGAAATTCGGCGAAACTCACGGAAGATGATGTTCCAGGTGCAAAATTAGTGCACGAATCAGTAGAAGAGCACAGTATTGAGCAGCTGAAACGATGGTTTAAATATAGAAAACGACCATTAAGAAGAAAAAACGCGATTTAGTGGAAAGGTTATTTGAGGTTTTGTATGACAGGTATAAATATTTTCTTTTAATCAAAATTTGCAGTTCAGAGCTTTTTTGTGTAAATATTTAATATTCATACAAATATAAAACAACACAATATTACATTTTCCAATTCTCTTTTTTAAGTTTAGACCATAAAAAGTCATTTGTTAGTGATTTCTTGGTATAAGAAATGTACTAATAAATTTTCATTCTTCCATATAAACTAGTTATAAATACATAAATATAATAGTTTTACGTACTCAAGTGAAAGTATTAAATAAATTTCATTTTTACCAAAACATTTAGGAGGTTCGAAACCCCGATAACAATTCTTTACTTAATATGTAAGTAAATGTTAGCAAAGAAAGAAAATATTAATATCCGCCAAACACAACATCAACTAAACTTTCTACTAAATCACTCTTTTTCCTTTTAAAGGTCGTTTCCTATATTTGAGCCATCGCTTAAGCTGTTTGACACTGGACTCTTTCGCCGATTTGTGCACTAATTTTGCTCCTAGAACATTATCTTCCGTGATTTTTGCCGGTTTTATAAACATTTTTTTGAAGATGACAGATATCAACAGATTTAATAATAGGCTTGCTCGTCACACTTTTCATAGTTTTTTTCTGAATATACTTAACATTTTTTTGCCTTTAAACTCTCATTTATTTACACCTTTATTTTTCGTTCTCATTTTTATTCACGATATTTTCCATACATTTCGACATAAAACTGTTCGCAAAACACGGAAATGGCGTAAAATTCTGGCACGTGCGCACTGTCGACGTCTAGGATAAAAAGGTCTATTAAGGGTGTTGGTTCAATCCGACTTTGAATTTTTTTAAATAGGTACGGCACTAATTCCATATATATTTGTTGAGGAAATGATTATTTTCCCGAGAAATATGAATTTTGCAAAAGATAGAAACCAGCGGATAGCAGACGACAGCATTTGAAAGATTAGAATCGTTTGCTAATTTATTTTTTCACTCGCAATTCTGACATAATAGAAGAATTCTAGAGATTCACGGCTCTTCCAAAGGGCCAGGTATTGAAGATGGTGTCCTTAAATTTTGCGAAATACGTTGCAAAATGGAGCAAAAAGGAGAGAGAACTGACATGCCCTGTCTGTGCTTTTGTAACTGTATTTGTGATCAACCACCAGGCTAGCTGTTACCATCACTCTATACGCGGAATCGGGGCGCCGTTCGTTATCGACCGTGGGTCAAGACTACAATTCTCAAAGGAGAAAACCTCTTCTAGGACATTGACTTTTTGATGAGACTATCATCAATCGATATTACTTCAAAAATAATAAGAAACGTGTCCCCGATTTTTTGGTCCCTTGTAAGCACTATGAGCGTTTGTAAATCACATTAGCCAAGGGTGCAGAAACTCTACCGGTTCACGCACATGAACTCCCATCAAGATCCGCTGGTCCAGTGGACCCGAGTCTGATTGGTAACCACGCTGTCGTGGGTTCGAATCTATTTCTCAACTTTTTTTCGTAATGTAAATATGTGAAATAATAATTTGTAATGCTTCCCCGGCGAATAAATTATTTTTTGAAAAATACTACTGGGAAATATATATCATGCAGACACTTTTCGAATAATTTATTTGTATAATCGTATTTTTTTTACATTTTTGCGGGTGATAATCGTCATGGATTATCACGTAGCTGGGTGATGCACTGTTCACTGCAACGACGGAAGAAATGAGAATCAGACAAAGATTAGGCAGTTTCCAATTGGGGAAAAAAACAAAAAATGTGAATACATTATCCTACAAAATATTGAAATGTACTTTTTTGCAAATAACATCTGCAAACGCAAATATTTGATAAATAAAACAATTTATGATTGTATGTAAATTTGTGAATTTACCTAGTTTGAAATTATAACTGGATTATAAATTATAAATTTATCAAGTTACCCAGCAACAAATTTCAAAACTATCAAATTTCGACATTAGGCCCTCTGTAAATTTATTTATAAATTTCCTAAATTTTCAAATTTATGATATGTCCGGGACACGTGTCTTCTTATTTTTGAAGTAATATCGATTGATGGTAGTCTCATCAAAAAGTCAATGTCGCAGAAGATGTTTTCCTCTTTGAGAATTGTAGTCTTGACCCACGGTCGATACCGAAGGGCGCCCCGATTCCGCGTATAGAGTGAAAGTAACAGCTAGCTTGGTGGTTGATCACAAATTCAGTTATAAAAACACAGACAGGGCATGTCAGTTCTCTCTGCTTTTTGCTCCATTTCGCAACGTATTTCGCAAAATTTGAGGACACCATCTTCAAGACCTGGCCTTTCGGAAGAGCCGTGAATCTCTAGAATTCTTCTATTATGTCAGAATTGTGAATAATAAAATAAATTAGCAAACGATTCTAATCTTTCAAATGCTGCCGTCTGCTACCCGCTGGTTTCTATCTTTCGCAAAATTCATATTTGTCGGGAAAATAACCCCTTCCTCAAAATTTTTTTTGATTTTTTAACATTCTATTGATCCGAGGATTTCGCAAAACCCCAGATATTCAACAAGTTTTCCTTCTTTTATTTACAAATCCTTCGGATTGAACCAACACCCTAAAGCGTGCCAAAAAATATTTCATTGTTAAACCTGGACATTTAGTGTGCGAAAATAATTTTTTAAAGGATTACATAAAAGCATTGATTTTCATATTTTAATATATTCTTTTTGTTACTGAACTTCTAAATTATTGTGATAGTGTGTAAAATTATAGTTTCAATAGTTTTTGAAAGTTATAAAATGTTTCAAGACCCTTACAATCGGTAAGAAAAATGTAAAAGTAACATCAATGACAGTGTTGAATTATCGCTGAGTTTCAACAATTATGTACAATTACATTTTAATTTATTAATAAATTCAAGCATTAAAGTAAATTAAAATTGTAACATAATCATTTTTTTGCAGTCAGAATGGTTTGATAAACATAAATTAAAAATAATCTAAATGTTCGCCAACAACAAGAATAGCTCAAAATTGAAAAATGAATTTATACATGAACCCGTCAAAGCCATTCGTTTATTTTAGGTTAAACGTTTAAAAACGTCATAAAGGTTTAAACGTTTAGGTTAAATGTCCAGATTTAAGAATAAAATCCCTTTTTCATGCTTAATTGATTGTTACCAACGTTCAACCTCATTTTTTAGAACGGAGAAAAACACTTTTTACTCCGTTTGAGCGGGTTGAGTCGTGCCCTGATTTACAGTTCGGATCTATACTGTTAATCTTTTCATTATCTTGATGATCAATACAATGTTCTACATATTAAAAATAATAATTTCTGTTCTATTTTTACTATAATGTAATACTACATTAGAATCATTCAAGTAATTAAAAATATAAAAAATATAATTTATATCAACATTTCAGGACTTTTAGTTTATTTGCTTTGCCCCTTGAAGACGTATTCTTTACATATTATCATTTTACTCTGCTTGAATATTAAAATCCGTAAAAAGACATTTCCAGTGTTCCCAGTGGGCACAAAATTTGGCGACGTCTTTACGACATCGTTACGACATCTTAACGACATTTTTACGACATCCTATGTCCGTATCGTTTTGGTGTCTTGATGATATCGTAAAGACACCTTAACGACATGAACATAGAATATCATAAAGTCGTCGTAAAGATGTAACGATGTCATAAAGACGTCGCCAAATTTTGTGCCCACTGGGTTTTAAGGTGTATTTTTTAATCCTCGATATTTTTTTAAAAATCTAGAAACAGTTAATCTTGGCTTAATTGAAATTCAAAGTTTTTAAAATATCCACAAATGTTCAAAATATTACAAAACCTGAGAAAAATACTACATCTCAGATGCTTCTTGTCAGCTGCAATTCAAATGTAGGGCGTGGCGCTAGTGGCGCCAGTGTTTCATCTTCTGCCGTCCTTCCAAATCTGACTCAGTGCATTTTCATGGCGAGTCACCCCCTTGCCCGTACAAACTTTAACATTTTTAAGATTCGGTTAATATTGCAGGACTTTAGAAAAAAGTCAAATATATAGGTTAGTTTTTCATGTTTGATTTTATTTAATAAATTCTAACCTAATTTAATTTAATAGATTTTATATAAATTCAATCTGTGAGTTTTTAATGTTCAATTTTTCACAGATTTAAAATGCTCAGAATTAGATAACTTAGGGTTCTGAGGTTCCAAAATTTTTGATAAAAAAATTATCCAATGTTTTTATTTACTTCCTCTTCATTTATAAGCCCGTTTATTAATAAAATGTTAAAATAAGAAATTTCGATGAACGGGGACCAGATATTTTTTGAACGGCCCTGACGTACTCGTACTTTAACTTTTTGGCCGAGATTTTTTTCTCGATATTCTAAGTGCTAAGTTAGCCGTGAGGTCTAGTCGTTATCGATCGAATGTGTTAAACTTAGATTAGGTGGTTCCCAACCCGTCCCAGCGATTTCGATTTTTAAAAGCGTCAATATCATTAAAAGCATGCGACTACACTGAGAGAAATAATTCGACGATACACGCATAATTGTGGTTATTTCAACCATCATGCATTGCTCGCTCAGCTACAGCGATACGGTTTGCGTATTTCACCCGTACCGTAGTTACTGAAGCAATATTACTGCTTCAGTCATATGTTCTAATAGATATTTCTATACATAAGATGGCTGTAGTAGAACGAATTTGTACAGCTGCGTCAGACAGAATTTAGTTGGGGTAAATCAACCATACGCACGGCTCTCAGCTGCACCTCCCATTGAGGAGATCTAAGAATAATGGTCGCTTCCACCAACCTCGGTTAAAAATTTAATCCTCGGTTAAAGCTAGTTACGCGTTCCACCACTTTTTAACAGCCGGTTAACCCGGATTAACCACCGTTAAATCGAACCGGTCAAGATTGGTCGGTTAGAAATGCCTAAAGTTTTATCAAATTAAACTCTTCAGAGACGATTTATTTAGAAAATTTCAATGGTCTTGAAAGAACTTTGAAGATCTTGTTCTTAAAACCTCCTTTGTAGCATTTTTTTAGGTAACAGGGAATGTGACGTAATTGTACACCATCTCTAACATGTGTTTCTAGCTTTATCCTTTAAGTCAGTTTCAAAAAGACTTCAGACATACCGGACGTGTACCTCCAGAATGGGCAAAACCCAAATAGAAAATTCTAAATTTGGAATATTTGTTCTTTTTAAAATTGTGTTTCGTTATGCAGATAATAGAAAACCTGAAAACCGACTTAGAGATAAGTAATTTAAATCCATTTATTATAATTTTTGGAAGAAATTTTAAACCTAAAAACTACAAACAACCCGGAGATTTTTGTTCGAGGGGGGATCACATAAACTTCCATCTAATACAATGCTGCTAAAGGCTGGTGACCTTCTCAGCATACAAATATAAACCCAAGACGACTCTCTCGGTTCCTGTTCTGACCCCCCCCCCCCCGTTTCAACCCTCCCTTATTAACTAAAGCTATATGATGCAGGCGGCATACTAGAGGCTTTCAGAGACTATTTTAGGGGACAATTCGGAAATTAAGCTATTGGACACCACAACTGCGATGTTGAACATGATGCGTTAGACAACTCAATTGAAAAAGTCTGTGTCGCTGAGGTTAGGGATATAATTAAGGACTTAAAAAACGGTAAGGCTGTTGGGGTAGACTGTACTAACGCTGAAATGTTTAAACACGGTGGCGAGTACATACCACATAGACTGTGCGAATTTATAAATTTATGTTTTGAGATGGGAGACGTCGCAGACAATTAGAAAAAAGCAATTATCGTACCAATATACAAAAGAAAGGGAGATAAAAGTGACTTCAATAATTACAGAGGAATCAGCTTATTAAATACCGTTCGCAAAATATACTCAAATGTACTTATTCGTAGGGTAATGAAAATAACAGAAGAAAAGATTTGGGAAGTCCAAAATGGGTTTATGCCAGGAAGGTCATGTATGGATCAAATATTTAGCTTAAGGCAAATCACAGAAAAAAGTTTGAGATTAGGAAGAAAAGTTTTCTGTGCATTGTTTTACCTAGAAAAAGCTTTTGACAAGGTGGATAGAAGTAAACGTTGGGAAGTCTTGAAAGAGTACGTAGACAATGGATGGCTCCTACTAGCTATAAAAACAATATATACGGGTAGAAAAGCAAGTGTAAGGGTAAATGAGAATTTGAGTGACTGTTTCAATATTATTCAAGGAGTAAGACAAGGATGCGGTATGTCTTCATGGTTATTTATATTATTTATGGAGAAGTGTTTAAGAATGGCTCTTTTCGACGAAGAGGGTTTGGATCTCGAAACAGTAAAGGTACGTGGGTTAGCGTTCGCAGATGATAAGGTTGTAATGACAGAGTCCATGGAAGACTTGCAAAGAATGTTGAATAAACTGAATGCAAGCATGAAGAGCATGGGCTACAAAATTAACGCAATTAAAACAAAAACTATGGTGTTCGAAGGAAAGAGTGAGAAAACACTATGCAATATTGTATTAAATGATGAGAGAATTGAACAAGTTGATAAATTCGTGTACCTTGGTAGTTTATTTACTAGGGGCGATAAGAAAGAGGAGGAGTTAGATAGACGCATAAACGAAGGTAAGAAGGTTATTGGTAGAGCAGGGCCGCTTATCAGAAGTAAAAATATATTAAATAAAGCTAAAATGGCAATACATAACTCTATATTTGTACCGACTGTACAATACGGTACCGAGACATGGACCTACCAAGAAAAAGATAAGAGTAAAGTTAATGCAATTGACATGAGATTCTTGCGCATGATAAGCAGGAAAATTCTGATGGACAAAGTGAGTAACGAAATAATTTTCAAAGAATGTGGTGCAGAAGAGACGTCCCGGTAAGAATGAAAGAATTAAATAGAATAAATATGTATACACATATCGTAGAATTTGAACAGTTTTTAATGCATAATCAATCGTATATTTGAAATATACGTTTTAATACCTTTTATCGGAAAAGGATTGTGTCCCATTTCAATTCCCATTAATGTGGTCAAAATTTCCACTGAAAAGTGTATATATTTTAATAATGATTTGGACGATTAACATTGAATTCAACTTAATAGTGTTTAATAACGTGAGGAAAACGCGAAAATTAAATATAATTTAATTCTCTCCAGCGAGTGAAGATTGGGAACAAAGCAATGCCTTGAATTGAATCAGTTGACCTCGAAAGGTGGAGTCATTTGAATGCTATTTGCCGACTATAATTTTCGAGCAAATGAATGGTAATTAATTGCACACACAGAATTCGGTAAATGAAGTCAATTGAATTGCTTTTGTGGAAGTATTATGTTCATTAAACCAATGTTATTGAATAGTATCAAAATTTGATAACAATTTAATACGTTCTGATGAGTGAAACGTTGGCGGTTATAATTCGAACTGTATATATTCTACTTAAAAATCATGTTTGTTGCAGATTTATTAAAATAACTGTTAGAATCATAATAAAATAATAATTAAATAAAAATGAATAAATTTTTTCACATAAAAAGGTATAGTTTGTGTACAGTGGTGAAATGTGTTCGAAAGATGGTCGTACGTGTATCAAAAAGCTAGAGAATGAAGCCAGAAGTGACCATTTGGTGGCGTGACCTTACTAAACCTATTTATTGCCGCTTAACGTTTAAAATTACAAAAGAATTATATTAAACACGCCAAATTAAATGTTTCTTGTTAAATTTCTGACTAAAGAGTAGTTAAAGAATAATTTGTTGATTAGTGAAACAGAAGTGAAGTGAACGTTTGAGTTGAATTTGTGAATTGTGAAGAAATAATTATATGTTTATGTTGAAACACCATGAACATTAATAATTTTATAAGAGAGAATGTACACTTTTTTCCTGAAAATATTCCGAAAATATTTTTTCTTACTGATGATAAGTGTTGAGGGTCACGGGTGGTAAGGTTATGTGTGTATACATACAATTTAACAGGTTGATCATTGTTTTGGAGATTATTTTTCAGGACGAAAGTAAATAAATAAGAAAAAGATTGGTTGTAGACAAATCAAAAATAGAAATGTTCACTGATTCTAAAGATTCTCTAGGGTCAGAAAAGCTTAGAAAAATT
>NC_046659.1:18784942-18799435 GCF_010883055.1 Belonocnema kinseyi | reverse complement strand
TAGTTCTTTTAAATGTTTTAAAGGCTTTAAAATGTCCTTTCCGAAATTGAAATAGAAATACGATCATAAATAACAAGCAGAGAGGCTGAAATTGAAATAAGAGTTTGATCATAAATAACAAGCAACAAAAATAAAGTATTAATAATTTGCAAATAAATTTAAAAAGGGAGAGTCGGATTAGCGACGGCCAACTACTGTAAATAACTCTGACCGCCCGGTACGTGACGAATACAAAAGGAACATTATATTACCGTCGAACCATTTTTAAACGGACCACTAAAAGGACCTTGAAAAGGACCCAAATCTCTCAGACTATCTCAGAGACTAAAAAGTTTCAAATCGACTCTGCCTATAGCCTCAAATGGGCCAGGCTATTTCGCTGGAGAATACTCAGAGTTTTCTATCGGTAGGGCATTTTTTGAAAAAATGTGTTCATGTTTAAATGTCATAAATATTATTAATTGTCTTAGAAGGAATGCACATTTTTTTCCTGAAAATATTCGGAAAATAATTTTTCTTTACAGGTTTTGAAGATGAAAACTGGTAAGGTTATGAGTGTATAAATAAAAGTTGAGAGGGTGCTCATTGTTTTCGAGATTACAAGTACTGTTATTGTCTTTGAGAGTTACGTATGAGTAGGTTGTGGTTTTCAAAGTAAATACTCATAAACGATACTTACCTAATCAGTCGTATTTTGATTCATTGTTAAACAATTGATCCCCTGGAAAGCAGAACGCCCTGAGCGCGCGTGACGAGTTTGTCTAGTAGGTGAGGGAGGGGATAACGCTTTGCCGGGCCGCATTAATTCGACACAAAATTTTAAAATCGCGATTACTCCGGTATTAATGGTCATATCGAGATGATTTTTGGATAGAAATTTTCGACAGTCTCCTTCTGATGAATATAGAATCATAGCTCATTCCGTATAAATTTAATTCTCAAACTGAGCACGAATTTTTCACAACTTCGAGCTCAAAAACGTCGCTATAAATTTTCGAATTGTCCAAAACGATCCATACTTATCAAGTGCATGTACATTAATCTATACTATATGGAAAATGCAGCTCGATCTGATTTGATGTGTAGAAATGAAGAGCATAAATATGTTTGCCTTTCTCGCTCAAAAATGCATAAATATGTCAAAACTCGACCAAGGTCACGCCGATAGTCATTTGTTTGTCAAAGACAAAACAAATGCGAATCTATGGAATGTTGCCGATTCTAAAAATCCCTCGGCGAACGATGTAATTGACATATGTAAAGTGATATATTTCAAAAATGTGGTATCAGAAGTTTTTTTTTAACAGTATTTAATTTAATATTTTCAAAGGTATTGCTGTGTTGTATATAAAATATGTTCCTATATTGATACTTCTTCGCAGTTAATTGCTAACATTTATTGAAAAGTTGTAAACAAATAATAAATGAAAAGTAAAAAAAAATTATACGTTTTACATGAAATTCCATCGCGACGCGTTGCATGCATATGACGGAATTGCAAAATCGGCGCGACCTGGGTCGAGCGTTGATATATTTATGCTCGTCATTTCTACAAATCAAATCAGATCGAGCTGAATTTTGGAAATAGAATAGATTAATGTACATCCACTTGATAAGTATTGGTCGTTTTGGACAATTCGAAAGTTTATAGCGACGTTTTTGAGCTCAAAGTTGTGAAAGTTCGTGCTCAGTTTGGGAATTGAATTTATACGGAATAAGCTATGATCCTATGTTCATCGGAAGCGACAAAGACTGACGAAAATTTTTATCCAAAAATCATCTCGATACGACCATTAATACCGGAGTAATCGCCATTTAAAAATTTTGTGTCGATTTAATGCGGTCCGTAGCAACGCGTTATCCCCTCTCTTACCTACTAGGCAAACACGTCTCGCGTTTTCAGGACGTTCTGCTTTCCAGGGGCTCAATTGTCCTCGTTGTTTGTTATTTCTTTTTTGGGCTTTCACCGAAAGGTTTATTTTCAATAAATACAGTTTAGTCTGCCGGCGCCGGCAGCGCAACAATATTGTCGTTGCCGGCAACATTGCTTGTTGCCGGCTTTTTTTCGCCCAGTGTGAAGTTCCGAAAAGCGTGTAGTGACGTATTTTTTATATATTGCTTACGAATATGGTCATGAAAACTGAAAAAAAAATATTTTGAAGGTCAAATCTTGAAAAAACAAGGGACTGATACTGGTGTATTTCCATGCGTTTATTATGAACAATGGACATGGAAATACCTGAAAACATAATTTCCAATGTTAAATTTTCAAACTGTATGTTTTTTAAAAAGTGTAAACACTATTGGTTGCCGTAAAAACCATATTTAAAGCACGCGGCAGCGATTATCTGGCAATTGTAGAGTAAGGAATTGAAATTTAAAAGTTATTTTGTCAAATTTTGGCTTTTGGCGCTATCCAATACAACCCCAACCTCCCCGCAGCACCCCTAATATGACCATAATCTTATTTTCTGATTGAAATTAAATATTTTATCAATACTTGAAGTAGTAAATTTTTCTAAAAACATTGTTTTTAAATAAGTGTACTTCTTAATTATTTAATAATTTTAATAACTGTTTCAATTATTGTGTATTATTTATTTTCCAAATTTCGAAAAATTCAGACAGAGAGGTTCACCTTTTTTAAAATTGTTATCTTATGATATTTTTTGTTGAATTACTACATAATTTTGATATATTTCTTGTAATGTTTAGCAAATGTCTGTTTCTTTAAACAGTTTTTATTGATTTAAGCAATTAGTTTTCGATAACTAAAAAAATAAATAAAATACGACAAATACTCTTAATATTTTTTAGTGTCAAAAGAAAGCTGATATCTCTGTCTCGATTTTTAGAAATTGTGAAAATAAACAATAAATAAATGCTTAAATGAATACATAATGTTTTAAGAAAAATTTATTGCTACAAACAATGACAAACAATTACATTTCAATAAGAAAATACAATTCTTTTTTTACATTTCTTGAAAATAAATAATTGCTGAAATAATCTGCATTTGGTAAAACAATTCGAAATTGTTTAAAAAGTCATTGTAAATATTAAAATGATCCATCAGTAATTATTTGTATGCAAAAGACGAGGGAACTTGTTTAAAAGTTACAATAATATGTAAAAATGTACTGAGCAAAAAAAGTACATAATTTAAGTCGAAAATTGGGCTTATTTTAAGGTGTCACAAAAAGAAGCATAGGCAATCTGAAATTAAGAATGACATCTGAACATTAAATTAAGGGAATTAGATTCCTGAAATTCAGGTCGGGACTATTTGAAATTCAGGGAGGCATGACCTGAAATTCAGGTATGCTCGCTCTTCAATTAAGAATATATGTATACTGATAGTAAATGTAAACTTAAGTTCATACACTATCCTAACTGAAATTAAGGGTAATATTCTAACTAAAAACCAGGAATTTCTCACGTCCTACCGACACTCATCAGCTGTTCTTATATAATAGTTATTCGTTTTAGAAAATATACAAGTTGGGTTCAAACTTGTAAGAAAATACAGGAAAAGTAGGGCAAATGGAAAAAACGGTATATTGGGGGAAGGTGCGGTCTTAAATCTTCAGACGATTGCGTTCCATAATGTATTGAAAGGGCGCTCACGTTGTGAAGTAAAAAGTTTTGTAATAATTTAATTATTTTGATGGGTTTAATAATCCAAATATTGGCTGATAACTGGAACTGATTTTGCTGTAGCGCTTTTTTAAATCTGTGAAACGAAAACTCCTTGAATTATGGAAACATAGTATCATAGCCTACACTGACCAACGCGACATGGAGTATTGGAGTAGGATGCGACCAGAATACTTTATCTGTATAGTAGCGCCAGCGTTCTGTAACGTCATGCAAGGTAGTACGAACCTGAAATTCAGGAAAGGTATATTCCTTTATTTTAGGTGACGAAAGCCTTACAGATTATTTCAGGTTGCCTTCAACTTACTTTCAGAAATGAATAATGAAATTTAGGAGGATACTTTACATTATTCCAGTAGAAAAATGCTGATTTCTAATTTAAGAAAAGTTAGTGCTTTATTCAAGATATTTTGCACACTTAAATTGAGGTACTTACTTAATGCAAGTCAAATCTGAAATTAGGCCGAAATAACTTTAAGTATTTATTTTTACTGTGTAGTTTTTTGAATTTACGGTCATATTTGGGGTGCTGTGGGGATGATGAGGATCGGTTGGAAAGAAAAGTTATTAGTATGGTTTTATTTCGTAGATACTCCTCTTCAATCCCTGCAAAATTTGGCATGTTTGCATGAAACCCTGGAACATGAGTTCAATTTTTTGAAAATTCCCAATTTTCCCGTGTAGATCAAGAAGCGTTTTTTGGACCACCCTAATATACATACAACTTTCGTTTGATAGCGTGAAAAGCCAAAGATTAACAAAATAACTTTTAAGTTTCAATGCCTTACTCTATTGCCAGACAATCCCTTCCGCTTGCTTTAAATATTTAACATAGATAAACGTTTATTTTTCGGGCTGCTGACCTTAAAAGATTGACTTGCTAACACTTCCATTTTTTTTACAGAAGTTTCTTAAAACTATCTCTTAAAAATTAACATTCATTCACACCTTATAATTATATAATCCGCTCGCTTCAATAGCCTAACCTTCCTCGCTGCGCCTCTCTTCGCACGCATGTCGCTCTTTTCTCGCTATGCTAGTTCCATGTCCATTATTCATTATGAATGAATCGATATACACCAGGATCAGTACGTTAGTAACGTAGTTTTTTTTTTAAGATTTGACTTTAAAATGTTTTTTTCTCCAAATTTCATGACCATATTCGTAAGCAGTGAAAGAAAAATACTTCCCTACACGCTTTTCGGAACTTCGCACCCGGCGTAAAAAAAGCTGGCAACGGGCAATGTTGCCGGCACCGACAAGATTGTTCCGTTGCCAGTGCCAGCATAATTGCTTCGTTGCCGGCACCGGCAGACTAAACTGTGTTTATTTAAAATAAACCTTTCGATGAAAGGCCCAAAAAGAAATAACAAACAACGAAGAAAATTGTTTAACAATGAATCAGAATTAGTGTGATGAGGTAAGTATCGTTTATGTAAGAGTATTTACTTTCAAAACCACAACCTACTCATACATAACTGTCAAAAACAATAACAGAACTTGCCATCTCGAAAACATTGAGCACCCTCTCAACTTTTATTTGTACACTCATGACCTTACCATTTTTCATCCTCAAAACGTGTAATTATAATGAAAACTTATTTTCCGAATGTTTTCAGGAAAAAATGTACATTCCTTCTAAGAAAATCAATAATATTCATGACATTAAAACATGACCACATTTTTTTCAAACAATGGCTTCAATATTCACGGATGCAGAGTCGTCAAATTCAGTCAATTAAAACCTTCACTTCGCTTCATTTGCATAAATAAACAATCTATTCTTCAATTGCTTTTCAGTGAACATTTATTATTTCATCTGATACATATAATATGGCGCTGCTTCGCAGCGGTGGACGCGCGGAGCTTTCAATTCACAATACGCGTATCGTAATTTCACTTCACAATACCAAAATTGTAATTTCACATTACATTTTGTGTTGTGATGTATTGTAAAATCAAAAACATTTTTTACAGTGTGTGCGCAACGTGTGAAATGAAGTTTTATACCCTTATTGGTTTCCAGGTTTCGATGCTTCAATTTTGAGGTTAAATTTTTTTGGAAAATGTTGTGAATATTCGAATTGTAAAAACAGATAAAATGATAACGTGAATTATCAAAAAATTGTCCAAGTTTTTCTTTAGTGTGCGATATTGTTTAAACTAAAAAAAGGTAAATATTTGTATTATAAATCTATCTGTTTGTGTTTTCTCACAAAATTTTGATTTCGATGATACCAATATCAACTTCAAATGTAGTTGCGATGAAGCTGGTGTACCTGGTCATGCAGCAGGTTGCTAAAAGCATCTTCTACAGGAATTCTCACAAAATTTAAAGATCGATGATAAAAATATCAACTTCAAATGTAGTTGCGATGAGGCTGGAGTACCAGTCCATGCACCAGGTTGCTAAAAGCATCTTCTACAGGAATTCTCACAAAACTTAAAGATCGATGCTAAAAATATCAGCTTCAAATGGAGTTACGATGACATTGGTGTAGCTGGTTATGCACCAGGTTGCTGAAAGCATCTTCTACAGGAATTCTCATAAAATTTCAAGTTCGATAATAAAAATATCAAATTCAAATGTAATGGCGATGATGCTGGTGTACTTGGTCACGCACCAGTTTGCTAAAAGCGTCACCTACAGGAATTCTCACAAAATTTTAATTTCGATGATACCAATATCAACTTCAAATGTATTTGCGATGACGTTGGTGTACCTGGTCATGCACCAGGTTGTTAAAAGCATCTTCTACAGGAATTCTCACAAAATGTAAAGATCGATTATAAAAATATCAACTTCAAATGCAGTTGCGATGGCGCTGGTGTACCTGGTCATGCACCAGATTGCTAAAAGCATCTTCTACATGAATTCTCACGAAATTTAAAGATCGATGATAAACATATCAACTTCAAATGTAGTTACGATGACGCTGGTGTACCTGGTCCTACATCAGGTTGCTAAAAGCATCTTCTACAGGAATTCTCACAAAATTTCAAGTTTGATGACACAAATATCAACTTCAAATGTCATTGTGATGGTGCTGGTGTACCTAGTTATGCACCAGGTTGCTAAAAGCATTCTCACAAGATTTAAATATCGATGATAAAAATATCGACTTCAAATGTAGTTGTGATGAAGATACTATTTGCAAGCTGGTGCTGACCAGGTACACCAGCGTCATCCGAACTACATTTGAAGTTGATATTTTTATCATTAATCTTCAAATCTTGTGAAAATTCCTGTAGAATATTCTTTTAGCAACCTGGTGCATGACCAGGTACACCAGCGCCATCGCAACTACATTTGAAGTTGATATTTGTATCCTCGAAAGCAAATTTTTGTGAGAAAACACAAGCAGATAGATTTATAATACAAATATTTACCTTTTTTTTTTAGTGTAAACAATATCGCACACTAAAGAAAAACTTGGACAATTTTTTGATAATTCACGTTATCATTTTATCTGTTTTTACAATTCGAATAGTCACAACATTTCCAAAAAAATTTAACCTCAAAATTGAAGCATCGAAACCTGGAAACATTAAACTCCCAATTTCTTGATTTTATTTTAAAGCGGATCGAGATATAAATAGAACCGCCGAAGTTTTCTGGCCGGCAATCGTGCACCTTCGAGTTTTCAAATTCAGAAGAGAAATAGGTTGCGCGCGCAGCCCAGTCATGTACATCGTCTCCTACTATATTAACACGGACATAGACCTGTGATAAAATTGGAGTTCACCTCGTTTCAGATAAGGGATGTTCGATTCTCTTTAAAAAATCGATTCTGAACCGGATCATAAAGAATCGATTTTCTAAAAAATCGGAACGAAAGAATCGATTTTGCAATAATCGGGTGAAAAAAATCGTAAAAAATTATTATTTTTTAATGGACACGAGAAACTTTATCTAACGGGTATATTATTTTCTTTGAATTTTTTGCTGCTATTTTTTTAAATTAAAAATTGACGCAGAAAACAGAGAAATAAAATTATTTATGGTTTTACTTAACGATACTAAAGTAAGAAATTAAATAATAAAATTGTAAATTGTTTCTATAAATTTATTTTTCGTCAATTTTGCGTCAATAGTACGGTTATTTTTTTTAAACACTTAGAAACAATACTTTATAAATTTCTAGTTATAATAAATTGAAGTTTTAAATACATTCATGTAAAATATCATGTTTAAGTTAGGTTATATAAATAACTTACTCACCTTAAATTCTTTTGAAAATTGATTGAAAATGCTACAATAATAATCATTTTGTGAGATCACAAGTAGTGTAAAAAGTGTCAGAAATTTGAAAAATAGTGTCATACAATTTAAAAATTTGTATAAATTATGTGGAGTCTTAAATCCAAAAGTGTGCAAGGAAAAATTAACTTTATTTTTTAACAAAAATATCCAGTTTTCTCACCTTATATTTTAAAACTATTAAAAATGAACTTCAACGTCTTTACAACGCCCACAAACTGCACAGGCTACCAACATTTTTAATATTTATGTACACTAAAATATAATTAAATAAATTCTGAAAGATACAATAAACATCACATTATTGGGGTATTCGCAATACAAAGCACGGCCCTGTGCTTCATCAAACTTCATAAAACGAAAATGTTCTCGACCAATCAGCTTTATCTAGAAAGAGACAGGTGTACGCCGCATACATTGTTTCTCTCTCTCTAGAACCCATTTCTATTCTTCCTACTGCTAGAGATCCTCAAGGGAGAATTGAGACACGGGGTACTCCAAATCGGATTGGATGTGCAGTACCAGAAGTACATTAACTTTTATGCATTTTGATTGGCATAATTTAGCGCTATTTTCCAATCACAATTTTATTTTCAAACGAATTTAATACAGAATAGAGACAACAGTCAAACAAGAACATTATAAATGATTGGAAAGGTTATTTATTAAGGTTAGGGAAAGATAATATTCACTTTGAAAAACACATATACTTCAAAATTTACATAAACAAAAAAATTAATAAAAAATAAAACTGTTTAAACTTTCGCACCCAATGAAAATATCACATTTCCGGTACAGCGGCGACCATTGTATGGGGAAACGTGTCTCAACCAGGGTTGTGCACGTAATATACCTTAGGTAAATTACATGAGGTTTTTGACGTAATTTACGTACGTTTATTACGTCCTCAGTTTTGTACAAAACGTAATATACGTTTTCAAGATGGCGCCGACATTATTACATTTCGTTTCATAACTTTAAAATAACGCCGGTAGCGGCAAAGATATTATACACCTACATGCGGCAAGTGGCGGCGGAGTGGGGATAGAATTATTAGTAGGTCATGATAAATGTAGACGGCGCTGTCGGCGAAAATTTTGACCCACCCCGCTGTGCCTCCCAACCCGCACAAGTATACATCCCCTCTTAAAAGTTGTTGTGAATAATATCAGCGAAAGAGGCGCTGTCGCCGAATAGATTTTCAGTCGATAATAGAGTTTTCTGACAATATTAATGATCACTTGAGCAATTAGAAGTATGTGTTACCCAACGATCAAAGAAAATAACAATAACAAATTCAAAATTTTGTAACTCCAAACGATTTACATATATGTAGGGACCCTGTAGTAAGGGACGCGCCATGTGGCCATGTGGCCATGTGGTGAGGGAAAATGGAACGGAAGTTGGAGCCAGCGGTATAAGGCGCGAGGTATTCAAACGCCAATAAATAATATACCTGAATCGTGCATTCCATCGGATTGGGAAAAACAAAGTAATTAATAGTTTTGAAGTTAAAAAAATAGACAATAGTAATATTTATGGAATAAAAAATTGAATTAAAAAGAAAAACAGTATTATGAACCCATACACCCGAAAAACGCGTAAAAAAATGAAAATTCGAACAATTTAAAGTATGCAGCGTGAACCCACAAGATAAGTAGAAGAAGTTATTAAATAAAAGCAATAGTAATAGAAATTAGTACTGTAAATAAATTAATAACCCGCTGTGTAACTCACGCAGTAGGAAAAACTGTGAAAAGGAAAAAACTGTAGCTATGTAATTATGTAAAGTAAACAATATACGAATGATAGCGCCAAAGGAAAATGCTCCTAAAGCAATAATATTTATTTTGATATCGTAAGGTACTTGATTACATACATAATTAATATATTAACAGAAACATTTTAAGTTTAGAAATTTTATAACAAGAATTCATTTATAATGAATACTATCAAAAATGGTGTAATCGAATTTTCTGTTAAATAAATTGATTTTTCACGAAAAAAAAGGAATTTTTAACAAAATAATAGAATCCTCGAAAAAAAGATGAAAATTCAATTAGGATGTTTATTTTTCTATCAAGAATGACGAATTTTCAACAAGAATTCTGAATTTCCAAATACTGTATAAAAATAGATGAATTTTTTTCCAAATAGTTCAATTTTTAACGAAAAGAGATCGATTTTTAAACAAAAGGATTAATTTTTTTACCAAAAAACGAAGAAATTTATAAAATTGAATTATTAAGTAAAAAAGGTCAATTTTCGATTTAAAATATCAATTTTCAACAAAAATAGTAGAATCGAAATTTCTTTTAAAGAAATTGGATTTTGAGAATCAGAAAAGGAATTTTTAAAAATAAGTGAATCCTTAATAAAAAATATTATTTTCAACCAAAAATATTACTTTTACACCAAAAATTACGAATTTTCTACAAAATTTAGAAAGTTTTAAACAAATATATGATTTTGAACTTAAAAATATCATTTTTTAACCAAAAGTAATATAAATAGATTTCACCATTATAGAAATTATTTTTTTTTTAAATATATAGAAATTTGAAGAAAATAGTTGAATTTCCAATCAAGAAGGTTCGTTTTAAACCGAAACAGATAAAGCTTTAATTATGAACTTAATATTCAACGAAAAAATGGGATAGTTCAATTTTTAGTTTAAAAAATAATTTTCAATTTAAAGTAGTGTGATTAAAAAAAATATATCTGAGTTCTCTACCAAAACAGATTGTAATTAAAAATATCAATAATTTTTTAACTAAAAATGGAAAGTTAAATTTTAATTTCAATAAATTAATTTTGAAAAAATAAGAATTGTCCAAAAAATTGTTGAATCCTCCAACAGCAAGATGAATTTTCAAACAAGAAGATTAATTTTCTACTAAAAAAGACGATTTTCTAACAAAATCCATACATTTTTAAACAATTAGTTAGTTTTTCAAATAAAAAAAATCACACTTTATTTAAAAATTTTAAGTTTCTACCAAAAATTTCATAGTTGAATTTTCTGTTAAAAAAATTAATTTTCACAAAAAAAACAGTGTTATAAAAATTATTTCAAAGGTGATCGAATCCATTTAACATTAGGCAGGTTCTGCACTTCAAGTCGCTAAATCGATCAGGCAGGGAATTATATTGTTTTTAGATTAAATTTTAAGAGAACTATTTCGTTATAAAAAAATTCTATGTTGAGAAGATTAATTTTTAACCAATGAGATTAATGCTTAACAAAAAAAAACGAATTTTCAACCAATTACTTGATTTGGACATTCCTCTAATTGTTTTAAGGTTGAATGATCTTTTACAAATTCATTTTTTTGGTTGAAGATTCATTATTTCACTTTAAAACTTATCTCTAATTAGAAATTAAAGAATTTGCTTGAAATGCACTTTTTGGTTCAATTCAGCCGTTGTTGTTTTAAAATAATAATATTTTTTAGTTTTTGGTTGAAAATTTATTTACTTATTTAAAAGTCTAACTATATCGTTAAAATGTTATGTTTTTGGATAAAAAAGTAACTATTTGGTTGCAAATTCGTTAATTTTTTTAAACTGAAAATTAAACATTTTCATTTTCAGTGTAAACGGCCTTGTTAAAAATTGGACTTTTTAATGAAAGATTTGCATTTACAACCGAATAGTTTAACTGTTAACCAAATAGTTAAATTTTCAACCTACAAATATAAATTTTAAACTGAATGGCCAAAATTTCAAACAAAAAAGATTAATGTTTAACCCTGAATCTTTAACCTTGAATCTTTAACTGTGAAGATTTTACGAATAAATAAGTGTTTTAAATGTTTTAAACAGAAGACACAATCGTTAAATAAACACATTAAGGGCATGTAACACAGCCAAATACTATATTACCGATCTCACTTTATTAGCTCAGTGAATATTTTTTTGAACTTAAGAACTTTTTTTGTAAATAAAATATCGAGCTGAAACGTTGGAAAATGTATAAGAGTACAATAAAGTACGTTTATGTACTGCATTTTGGCAGGAACTTCACTGAAAATTATTTCATCTTTTGTCTGAACCTCGACATTTTTTTAAAGTTCGAATTTTTTTTATACGTAAAAGATCGGTCTCAAACTTTGAGAAATGCAAGAGCCGAAAGAAAACTACGTTAAGGTACAAAGCTTAATAGTAAAAGATGTAAAAAAATGTGTCAACTATCAATTCCAACGGCATCAGCCGGTACCCTACCGAAAGAAATCTCTGAGTTTTCTTTAGCAAAATAGCTTGTCCCATTTGAGTCTATAAACAAAGTCGATTTGAAAAAGAATAGTCTCGGAGATCATTTGAGATGAATTTTCTCATTATACTTATTTATAATTATAACTTATATACTGATATACAATTTTCTAGTTGAATTCAGAAATGTTGTCTTTTTTGGCTTATCTCATTCCATTTACGAGAACCGTTCTATTAATTCCAATTTTAAGCATTAAGAAAAATAGATATCTGAAGTCATCGAAACCCATAGATTCTGAATTATTATGTTTTAGACTGTTAACTATGAAATTAAAAAAAAATCTACTTCTAAATTTTAATCCTAAAGCTTAACAAAGGACCCTTGAGTGTCGGCTACTCTATTGAGATAGCCTTTCTGCTTGTTATTTATGATCGTATTCTTATTTTAATTTCAGAAAGGATATTTTAAAGCCTTCAGACCATTTAAACGAGCTTCTTGGACCTTTAAAAATATCTACCTGAGTGCCTGCGGAGAATTTCTCTGAGTTTCTTTGACCTAAAGAATTTTTAGTATATACTCAAAGATTCTTTTTAGTAGGGTAACGTTGTACACGAAAATACAAACCCTCTAGAGCCTCGTGTAGTGGCCGCCAGGGTATACAGGGTATACAGGGTATACATTTTCGTATACAACGTTACCGGCTGATGCCGATGGAATTGATAGTTGAAATATTTTTCTTACACCTTTCATTATTAAGCTTTGTACTTTAACGCAGTTTTCTTTCGGCTCTTGCATTTCTCAAAGTTTGAGACCGATATTTTATGTATAAAAAAAGTTCGAACGTTCAAAAAATGTCGGGGATCAGAAAAAAGATGAAATAATTTTCAGTGAAGTTCCTACCAAAATGCAATACCTAAACGTACTTTATTGCACTCTAATACATTTTCCAAAGTTTCAGCTCGATATTTTATTTACAAAAAAAGTTCTTAGGTTCAAATTACATTCAGTGAACTGATAATGTGAGGTCGGTAATATAGGTATTTAGCTGTGTCACATGCCCTTAAACATGATTGCACTATTCGCATACTGAAGCGCAAAGCTGTAGTAAATTTTGGTATAGGATCTTGATATGGAACGGAAGTGTCTCTCTTCTCGCTCGGCCAATCCGCAGTCAGCTTCCCAGGTGGCGCCTGCCTTACTAAAGGGTCCCTACATATATGAAATTTCATACTTTTTATGTATGAAATTCTACTTTAATTTTTAGTACTTGAAGTTGATATGATTTGATTAGGAAATTTTTCATTTAGAAGAATTTCAACTATTAAGCCTTTACATTAAAAATGAAACAATTGCAGGATTGTACAATTATTCAATTTTCGACACTATTCTATTTTTAATTTTAGGCCCTTCAAACTCTAAAGCTAAATTTGTGTTGCTATTTTATTTTGACTCATACTATATATAATTTGTAATGTTTTCATGTTGAAACGGGTTGTAATTAAAGTTGTTAAATTGTAAATTGTCAATCCAATACATATTTTTTTAAAAGGATTTGTTCGAAATCTCATTTTTAATATAGTAAAATAAGACTGTTGGTGATACAAAAGCAAATAGTTGACTGTACTTGTATCCCATCTTCATATATATTTTTTAATTCTCTTACCTCTTTTTAACAGCTTTTTCTGGCCATATTTGTTTTCCTAAATTTAGTTAAAAACAATAAAATAATAAAACGCTTCTTTTATAAGGGTTTTTCTTTACTTAACTTTTTGCCATGTCATCAGAAATGATATTTGTTAGAATTATTATAATAATAATTATTATTATTATTAATTTACGAAAAAGCACATGCCTTTCTTCTCTTTATACGTATTTCAGCGACAACTCATATATTACAGTGCGAGCAAGACCGCGACACAAAATCTTTATTTTCCCGTAATGGATTAATTTTTTTGCATGAGCACTTTATTATTTCTATTCCGCTCCCCTATATCTACGTAGCAAGTTTTTCTTATTTTTTTCAAATTACAAAATTGATTGTAGTCTTTATCCAAAGATGACTTTCAAATCCCATAGAATTTGAACCTCGAAATTCTCGAATGATTTACGCGTAATTGTTTAATTTTTTCAAATCAAAATCATCTCTCAATTTAGCAACTCAACATTTCAGAAGCAAGATTTTACGTTTTATTTATACTGAAAATTGTACTTTTTATCGTTTTTTGCAAACGAGCCTTTTCCAGTTTTAGGCTCCTGTCACTTTGAAATTGTGGGTCCGGATGCAATAAGGGCACATAAAATTTTTTCGTGCGAAAACGAAGTCCCCTGGAGGCTTTAGAAAAAATTTTCGAATTTTAATTTT
>NC_046659.1:18781459-18784842 GCF_010883055.1 Belonocnema kinseyi | reverse complement strand
AATTAAAATTCGAAAATTTTTTCTAAAGCCTCCAGGGGACTTCGTTTTCGCACGAAAAAATTTTATGTGCCCTTATTGCATCCGGACCCACAATTGTAAACTTCTACATTCTGTTTCTCGAAACTAGATGTTTTTTAATTATACATTTCCTTGTTTTAATTTAAAAACACTTCATCTCAGGACCAAAGTTTTTTTCATCTTCAAATGGTGATTACGATTTTACACAATTTTACTTCGTTCTCCAGAAAACTCGGCTTTTGTTTTTTATCTTATTCTGTACTGCAGTCCTTCATTTATGAGTGACATTGAAAATGAAAAGATTACGATGAAAAGACAAAATAACTTTGCCATTTGGTTACAAATAATTTCAGTTTGAAGGCATAGTTCTACCATAGTCCATTGTTTGGTACCAAATACCAATAGGGCCAGAATTGTTTAATTTCTCAAACTTCCAATTTGACGCAATAAAGATCTAAGTACAGAAGCTATTTCAAGTTAAAAAATAAACTTCATTAAACAAGATTTTTAAATTTAAAGAAAATGCTCCTATTACTAGGCGAATTTCGAAAAAAAAATTAAAAATTATTTTGTTCTTACTTACTTTTATTCTACAAAGAATTCTCTACGAATCTCTGTGGTACGTTTTAGTTCTAAATAACTCTAAATAGTTCAATAATTTTAAACAGACATACTTATTCGAAAGTTCGCCTAGCGCAATCTTCTAAAGTTAGTTACAATTAACAATGGAAATATTTTCTTCAAGTTTTAAAATAACTTGTGAACTTGAGATAACTACTAAATAGTGTACAACCTGAAATAGAAATTTAGTTTCAATTTAAACAATACGAACATGTATATAGTTCTGAGCCGGTTATATTACTTTGAGAAACTCAACAAGAGTGAGAATATTACTGAGAATATAACTGAGAAATAAATTGTCTGAGAACTAATGAGAATCTCAGAAATTATTTTAATTAATAGAAACTTGCATTTTTCGTTAACTTTTCGGTTAAAAATTCAACTCTTTTTTTGAAAGTTTAGCTTTTTTATTTTAAAGTTTACCTGTTTTAGCAGAAATTTAATCTTTTTTCGGTAAAAATGCAACTGTTTGGTAAGACATTAAGCTATTATACTATTTTCTTGAAAACTTAACTCTTTCGTAGAAAATTTATTTTTTGTTTAGAATTTATATTTTGGTGTTGAAAAATGAACTGAAAACATTTTTGGATGAAGGTTCCACTCATAAAAAAAAATTTGTTTTCATGTTAAAAAATTTGTTTCATGTTAAAAAATTCATTGTTTGATCCTGAACACTCGACTAAAATCTTTTTTAAACAGAAAATTCAACTATTTTTTTTGTTGAAAATTTCTTATTTTGATTCAAAACTTCATCAGTTATAAAAGGAATTTCATTTTTTGTATGAAAATGCAACTTTTTGGTTAAAAATCGTTCTTCTGTGCTTGATAATTCAACTAATTTGTTAAAAACATTTGACTGAATCGCTTTGTTAAGAAATCACTTTTTGTTAAAGATTTATATTTTAAATTGAAAAGTTATCTCGTTGGTTAAAAGTTTAATTATCTTGTTATAAATTAATCTTTTTTAATTGAAAATCCAACTACTTGGGTTAAAGTTAAACTACATTGTGAAATTTGGTTATTGAAGGCTTATGTATGATTGAAAATTTAACTGTTTAGTGGAAAATACTTCTCTTTTTGCTTAGAATTAATTTTTTAACAGAAAATGGAACTTTTCCATTTTTTAAGATTTATATTTTTTAGTTAAAAAGTCGCGTTTTTTTGTTGTAAAAAATTATTTTTTAATTTAAAATTTCCTTTTTTTGCGTGAAACTGCATCAGTTTCGTAGAAAATAAATTTTTAATTGAACAGTCATATTTTTTCTTTCAAAATTGAATTTTTGTGAAGAAAATTTGTCTTCTAGTTTAAAGGTTCAATAATTTAGGTACACTTTTATTTATTTTTGGAGTAAAAAATCTTTATTTGTTGAAAATTCGTCCTTTTAGTTTCAAAATTCTTTTCTTTTGTTGTATAAATTTCATTGAAAATTCCAGTAGTTTTTTAAAGAGTTATGTTTTAAAGTAGAAAAAACTTTTTTGTTTTGTTCGAAATAAATTAATACATTTGAAAATTTTAAATTTTTATATGAAACACTGTAATTCCTGAATATGTCAAAGCTAGAAAATAATTTATATTCAACCGCTGATATATCCTGAATAATACAAATATTGTTAAAAATCATAAATTCCTTAATGCTCTTAAATTCTTTTAAACTCTCCTAATTTCTGTAATATTCTCGGTTATATAACTTGAACTTAAATTCTCGGGAATTTAAGAACTCCAAACATTTATCAGTAAATGCATGGTTTTTAATATTTGATCTATTAATTTTTTATCTAAAATACCACACTGCGCAGTTCGAGGCTCAGTTTCTTTGATGTTAATTTCAACCATAAACGTTTCAATTTTCAAAGTGTATATTTTTAATGACAGGGCTACGTGTACAGAAATTTCGGCACGAATTTCAGGACGAAGGGGTTCTATTTTCGGTACATATTTTGTATCGTTCACAGGGGTTGAAGCCTTTACGTCTTCCTTACAATTATTCAGAATTGTAGGTAGACATGGTGGTTAAAAGAAATTGAAAATATTTCATGAAAAACAACAAAATCTATGGGATCTAACAGCAGTGTCAGAAGTGCTCCGCTCTCTGGTCCCAAATATATGCCTGCTTTTCTTTACGTCTCTAGGTTTAATCCTTCAATTCAAAGGATGGGATACTCGGTAAATTTACTAAAGCTCACAGAAGATATTCAGTAAAAATTTCTAGCACACTTTCCTTCTATTACGTTCTCGGTTCTTCGATAGAATTTTAGAATTTAGATCTTTCAGACCATCCAGATGCAACTGATTTTTAAGATTTTCAAAACAGGCGTCAAAAATAATTTTCTGAGACTTTATGAATCTATACGTTTCATGAAAGTCTGTGTCGAATGATATATACTTTGAAGAGACCACTTTTTGATACCTCATATATATGCAGGCCGTTCAAAAAATACTTAACGCTTTTTCATGACAGTTTGGACCCCCCTCCGGTGGCTTTTTCTATATAAGGTCTGTGTCAGTTCAACATTAGACTGAATTTCGTGGTGCCCCCCCCCCTTCCCAGGGCGTTACCAATTTTTTTAACGGCCTCGACATATGTAATATTTATTTTTCTCTAGATCTTATTAAATCACCAACTGATTAAAAATGTTCTTTGTCATTACGAGGGTGGATTGATAAGTTTCCGGCCTGACCAAGAAAAACAACGTTTTTAAGAATTTTTTTTTTTATTTCTCAACATAATCTCCTCCAAGGCTGA
>NC_046659.1:18766578-18781359 GCF_010883055.1 Belonocnema kinseyi | reverse complement strand
GCTATCTAAGGATGGTACTATAGAACGCCACCTCAAGGTAGGCCTAGTGGCGCCATCTCTTGGTCAGGCCGGAAACTTATCAATCCACCCTCGTAAATAATTAAATCCCCAAGATTAACTATTTTTTGAAGTTCTTTAAGACGATATTGCGAAAAGAATTGAAATATTTAGATGTATTCTTAAGTTATAAATATGTAAATAATATATTTATCTTAAAAATGTTATTGTCATTTTTTTCTGGATAATGTCAATTTCTCAATTTATAAGAAAAAGCCATAAAAAAATAAAACTCGAAAATGATTTTCAAAAATTATGAAACTCAATCAGTGATTTAGAGAGATAAGTAGATTTCTTTCATGAAATATTCTTTCAATAAAGATTATAATTAAATCAAATGTTTGTAACTTCAAGACATTGAAAACCAGACCTTTATAATTGCACAATTTTAAATACAACCGGCTTGAAGTTGTCGTATTTTCTAAGTCATATCACTTTAATTTCAAATTTTTTTAAATTAGACTGTGTAATTTCAAAATTAAGAATGTATGTAAATCTAAGTTATAGTAAAAAGTTGTAAATGAAATAGTTACACGTTGTTTTTGTTTTAGAAATCGAGCACGATAAATATCCATATTAGAATCATATTAGAATATAAAATGCCAATATTGCGTCATGAGCAATCATTAAACAAATAAACATTAATCAATGTTTAACAAAATTGCATTTCATTTCTACTGTAAATATGTATTTATGAAAATATCAGAAAAATATTTGTCTTGAATGAAAGATATAATTCGTTTAACATAATTTTCTTTATTCAACTAAAATATACTTCCAAATCAAGGAAATCCTCTCCAATTAAAGCAAGATCTGTATTGAAACAAAGAATTATTGCTTTGAACTAAAGAAATGTCTTTGAATAAAATAATATCGTGCATCATTTTTGAAATGTTTGGAAATCATTAAAATATTTTTAATCTGGGTAAAATCTTTTAGATTTTATAAATCTGGTTTCCTATACTTGTTACTGTTTTGTAATATGGTGTACACTCAAAAACCGAGTGGTGAAACCCCTGAAAAGTCCGTTATATCTCCATGGCTTATTCTAATTTTGAAACTCAATTAATGTCGAAATTTTCAACTAATAATTTTTATAACTTTTAAGTTGGTTACCACAAAAGAATCATTCTATATTAACAAAGACAAAATTAAAAACGTATAGAATTATTTACAATATTTCAGTCTGTTCAATGAGGTCTATAAAATAATTGGTAAAATCTGACAAAAGTACCTAGAATTCTGATTATTTATTCTACAATGCGTAAAAAATAAATTATATCTTGAAAAACAAAAAACTTTTCAGTAGCAAGCTGCTACCTAAACGAGAGGCTGCTTTAATAATAGACTAAAATATTTAGATTACTTTTCGAATCTCAATAAGATGACTGTTTTAAAAGAAAAAAATTAATTCAAGGTTCTTGTGAAAAATTCAATGGAAACTTCTTTTTTGTCTCGAGCTAAATTAGAAAAAGGGTGAAAATTTTGTTGAAAAATTTTACTATGTTTCAACAAATCAGTGGTAATTTTTTTACTTCACCAGCTAGTGAACCATGCTTTTGTCCCTGAGTTTGTTAAGAACTGTATAATTTGGTCCCGCACATATATAAGGTAAACTTTTTTCTCACCCCTATATGACGGAATGTTGTATAAATATTGCTAGAATATTTATTTGAAACATTGGCAACATTACAAATAATTAGTGCTGCAACGTTCAAGAAACATTTAAATGTCCTACCCAGGCTATATCGGTCAAAAATATTTCTGCAATACTTCAAAAGAATCGTAAAATTGCGTTCGCTTTATGTGTGTAGAAAGTTTCCGCAAAATCTTTCTCAAATTTTGCCGCCTAATATTACTGAAACATTGGCTAAGATATTAATAGAATATTTCCGCAAAACGTTTTCAAAATATGTTCTTGAATGTTTCATTCTAAATTTATTTTTTGGTTAAATTATTTTGTATTAATTATACACCTATCATTAACTTATAAGACCTTCTTTAAAATTAAATAACAGAAAACAACCTATTTATATCTTTATTTGTAATTCCATTTGCATATAAATAAAAAATAACAATATTTTTTGTTCGATGCAGAAGAAATTCTTCTTCTGCACTTATGTACTTTTAATATTTTTTCTTCAATACAGACGAAATTATTCTTCTGCATTCATATATAGTACTTTTAACAGAGGTAAATTTTCAGAAAAATATATTGTGTCCAACGGCTATTGTGATTTAGGATTACATGAGCCATATATTTTAAATTTTGGCAATTTTCTCTTGAACCCTATAAAATGATTCCAAATATTATTAAAACAATAATTCACGAGATAGCATAAACTGGTCAAAATAGTAAGTTTTTGTTGTCGTATAGTCTATAAAATAATTATTAAAAAACTATTTCTATAAATATAAAGCTAAGTAACCTAGACATATCTTGCAAGAAACTAAAGATTGGGTTTGACAAACGGAGGATAAATTATATTGCCTGCATGCAAATTCTGATTCTGCTTAAGGCAATATCGTTGCTCTAGGAAACAGTCTTACTGTCGTCAGAAAGTTCACAAAAATTCACCGCAACAAAAATTAACCTTGCCGGATAAACTTTACATGAATCGAAAATAATTTTCGGTTTTTAACCTTGTCTGGATAATCTTTCGCCTTTTAAACGCTCCATTTTTATTCGAGATGTAGCGAGGATTGCGACGCCAGCGCTATCTATCGTCGTTTAAATTCAATAAATTGGAGTGAGCCGGGGATTCCCATCTGTCAGTTGCTTTTTGCGCTTTTTGCTGAATGGCATCAAGTAAGTTTTAATTCCGCTACAATAGTCTAATTTATTTCGGAGGAAATATGTCAGTGAGTACACATGTTTTTCGTGTTTTCTGTTACTGATTCTACATCTTTTACTGAAATTTTCTCACTTCCGCGTCACGCAGTAGACGAGATCAGAATTATTCTCCTAACCTTGGTGAAACTTTTCCCGAAATATTTTCAATTTTTAACCGTTTCAAGTCTTATCTGCAACACATTTTAACTTTTGTTTTTTCTGTGTCGTTTTAAATCTGGTGTCCCGACTTATAACTCGAATTAACTAATACATTGCCCGTTTCCCATTGCTGTTAAGGAAGCCGTAGCAGACGACAGCTTTTATTGCATCGCAGGTTTAACAACAAAGTTTAACTTCAGTTTTTTCTGTGTTGTATAATGTAGAAATGATCAATGGAATATTTTCTTAGTCTCGAAGATCAACTTTAGGCAGAAATATTCCTGTTTACTATGTATTTCATGGGTTATTTCCGTTTATTAATCATTCAATGTCAAAAATTGTCACTTTAAATTAAAACACGTGAAACGATATTCATATGTTCCTTTAGAATTTTTGATAGCCGATAAAAATTTCGCAGGAATATGGATTTGGACGTGAAAAATCATAATATAATGGCATGATAATGAAGAAAATAGTAATTTACAAATTTTCTTCTCCTACATTCCTATATTATCCATATCCAACTATTTCCCGTATCTTTGACATTGCCTTGGGCAAAATCACAATTTTCAGGCAAGAAGGTTAGATTTAATTCTCTGTTTTGCAACTCCAATTATTTTTTTTTTGAGATTCGTGAAATTTATTATAAAAATGTAATATTATGAGAAAAAAATCGTTACAAACTTTAAATTTTGAAAAACCCTTTTTTATATCAATATTGGCATCAAAATAAATTTCTAGGTTACTTAGTTATATATTTTTAGCCATATTTTTGTATCTCTTATCTCATAGGCTATAAGAAAATATAAATTTAGCATCTTTATCCGTCGAGAATATCTCATAAAATATATTTCTAAATAATATCCTTAAATATTTTACAGGTTTCAAGACAAAGAGAGCCATAATTGTAAATATGGCTCATGTACTGCTCACTCACAATAGCCGTTGATCACAATACTAGCAAAATTTACCTATCTTAGAAGTACAGAAGTTTCGAAGAATTATTTCTACTGTATGGAACAAAAAATGTTGTTATTTTTCATGAATGTTTAAATAGAATCACATAAACATAAATTTATAAATTTATTTTACTAATTTGAAATAAGGTCTTATAAGATATAATATACGTATATAAATATCCAAAAATAATGAATATTAACCTGCAAATAAATTTAGAAACAAACTCTCAAAAATATATTTTGAAAACATTTTGTAAAGATGCTCCATCAATATTTCAGCCTATGTTCTAGCAACATTGCACAGCAATATTTTAGCAACATTTCGTTGATACTTTTCAGACACATAAAGGAAGCGCAATTCAATATTCTTTTGAATTGTTGCAGGAGTATTTCAGATCAATATTCCCTATGTCGGACATTTAAATGTTTTTCTAACATTGCTGAAATTTTCGTTTGAAATATAACTAACGTTTCAATGAAATATTCTAGAAATATTTCTGAAACATTGAGTGTTATGAGGGCAGCATTTTTGAAAAAAATTGAACATTTTTTACGTTATACATAGAGTTTTTTCTAAAAAGCTTAAATCCCCCATTTAAACTCGGGGAAACCCTACGGAAAACCCTGCAGGCCAATGTTCTAGAATTTAGTTCGAACACCCCAAATATCCATGCTATAGTCCGCTGGTTTTATGGTCTATGTCTATGACTATACTGAGTCTATTGTAAGAAAACTCGAAGCGTAAAAAGATAATTGCATATTGTTATGGGCACACGCCAATTCCTACCTGGCAAACTGGGTACGCCCCCCCCCCCCCAAGGGCTACCGATCACTCAGCCCAACGGTTGCCGTCGATGCCATTCAGCGGCAGTAATGTGGAATAAAATTTTATATATAAAATTGTTTGAATTTAGCAGTTGCTAATTAATAAATAGAACAATCGAAATATGCGAATTATGAAGATTCTAACAATATGTTACTTGACTTATAATGTTGTAAATGAACTAATAAATTTTCAAATTTATGTGAAATTTTACTTCATGAAAAATACTTCAGTAAATTTTACACAAATTCACTGCAGCTGCTTAAATTCGCATTTCTCAAAATTATACAGAAATAATTTTGCACTTCCAGTTTAAAATTATAAATAGTCTCATTCCTAACTTAATTTTAAAGCTCAATAACAAACATCATACATTTTTTTTTAGCTGAACTAATTTTTTAATGAAATTTCATTAAAAATACTATTTCAACACATAAAAAGCAGAATATGAAGGATTTCCATGGAGTCAAATTAAAAGTGTTGTTTTTAAAATCGAATTTTAGACATTTTGAAGAGGGGACAAAGCAGAAAATTGGATTTGCTGAAGTGTGGACAAAACTTTATAAACTGATTTAGAAATTTTTTCAAATAATTATTCTTGCTTTTAAAAGTAATAAGTGTTTATTTTTTTGTGAAAAACTTAATGTTTTTGGTTGAAAAGTCAATTGTTCAAGTCAAAAATATATTTAGTTTTTTCATAAAAATACATTCTTTGTGGCTGAAGACTCATGATTTAAGTACAGAAATAAATTTTACAAGATATATTAATTATTGAAACAATTTTAATTAAAAAATTTAGAGTTTAACCTTTTTTATAGAAATAAATTTCTTTATGGGGTGAAGTAAGAATGTCTACCGGATGATTCTTTTCTATGTTGCTTTGCAAATTCACCAGAACAATTAATTATTTAAAAAATTTCCGTTAAAAAATTAATAATTTGCCCTTTTTTCTGTAAGTTCATTTCT
Organism: Belonocnema kinseyi; assembly: GCF_010883055.1. Taxonomy (NCBI): domain Eukaryota; kingdom Metazoa; phylum Arthropoda; class Insecta; order Hymenoptera; family Cynipidae; genus Belonocnema; species Belonocnema kinseyi. The sequence continues at coordinate 18,775,562 of NC_046659.1, read as the reverse complement.
TTTCGAAATCAGCTGAGAATATCCAATAGATGACTCTTTTCTATGTTGCTTTGTGAATTTACAAGAACTATTGATTATTAAAACAATTTTAATTGAAAAGTTAATAGTTTGGTTTTCTTTTTACGAGTAGGCTCCATTTTTTAATACAACCAACTAAGAATATCTTTCCGATGATTTTTTTTGTATGATGCTTTGAAAATTTACAATCGTTAATTATTTCAAGAATTTTAAGTAAAATATTTATAGCTTGGCTATTTTGTTAAGGAAGAGGCACATTTTGTTTACGGAGTGAACTAAGAATGTCTTTCGATGATCATTTCCTACGATACTTTGTAAATTTATAATAATTATTAATAATTTAAACAAAGTTCATAAACATATTAATAGTTGGGGTATTTTTCAATCAATAAACACAATTTGTTTACAAAGCTAACTAAGATTGTCTTTGCGATGATTCTTTCTTAAGTTATTTGTTATAGTTACAAGGATTAATAATTTTTTAAAATTATTTTCATAAAAAATCAGAACTTAACTATTTTTTAGATTTTGAACTTTATAATGGTAAAAACTTTCATTTACATTAGTTTCAGTAATTATTTATTTTTATTAATTTCTTTAAGTAATTTCATAATAATTTCAGTTGAATATTTTGCTTCATCGAAATTTTCTGTAATATATTTTCTCTTGCAATATACTTATCCATATATTTTACTGTGACTAATTACTCGTAGTCAAACATATAACCAATATTATTATTAACTATTGTAATATATGTAAATTTGTACGCACCGACATTTTTATGTTTTTTCCAAACTTACATAAAAATTTGTAGTGTGGCACAATAATTTATTCTGCCTCGTCAGAGGTTACCCACACGGAGAGACGTTTGATATCAATATTTGATTTATTCTATATGTATAATTAAAATAAATTGTAAGAATTTAGGGAAAATCGTGGTACTGCTATAAAGATCCTTACTATGATAAGAGACATTTAAAAAAAGTCTTATTTACTCTATGGAAATAGTGAGTACATCTGACCGACTGTACTGGGCTCATGACTTGGGATTCCCCGCCAAACCTGTCAATCATGCGTGCGTTTGTAGTAGAAAAATGTTCGTAACTAGTGAAATTTAAATTAAAGTTTAAACTAATTTAAATTTGGAAATCTTTTATTTAAACTTTCAATAATTGACACATATAAAATAGAAGCTTTTAACACTTTTCAATTAAGTGCAATTAAACTGAAAAACCTAAACCTTCACACTTTGATAAATTGAATTGTACAAAGAACTCTGGTTAAAAAATATGAATCCGCGCTATCGTTTTAAATTCTCTAAATTAACACTTATCCTTAACTTCAACTCGCATTAATACAAGTGTGAAGAAATGAAACATGTCCATCTCCCAACTCAATAGAAACATTATAAAAAAAATTTCCTTGGCAAATATAGATTGCAATGAATTTAGATCAATTAAAATATCTAAGTTAAGACGGATTCACATAGTCTTTTTGATAAATCCATTTACTCAGTTGGTTACAAAGAATAAAACAGCTAATTTTTATTTTCAATAAAAAATAAATTAATATCGTTTAAATTAATTGCAGAACACAAAAATATAAATACGATCGACCCTAATGTCAATGAAAATTTACAAAAAAATCTGTATCTCTTTCAACTTAATAAAAACTTTACAGATATAAAATATACTGCCAATTTAACAAAAATTAGAAGTTTATCATTTCAAGGTTGATAAAAATGTTAAAAATACAATACTTCACATTTCAAACGATTCAGTTTTAAATTGTTAACTTTTGAATATTTGTAATAATATATACACACACACACACACACATATATATATATATATGTATATATATATAATATGTATATATACAATAATAATAAAATAATTTGTTATTTTTATATTAAAATTATTTTACAAAGTTTGCATCAGCACATTTCAATTTGCTTAATTATTGGGGCTTTCGTATTGAGCAAGTGGAATTTTTAACGTCAAAATCAGTAAATTGTGTAATTTAAAACCGATTTAGAATCATATTGTAAAATAATTTTTGTACCATTTTTAAAACTCGAAATATAGTTTAGTTTTTGAAACCATTCATTAATTTATATTGTTTTATTTTTAAATCCTTTAATTAAAAAATTGACGTTTAAAAATGACGATACAACATCGAAAAATTGTCAAGTAACAGATTGTTGAATTAGCGTTGTGAAGTAAATGATGTAGAAATGAAAACAGTTAACAACTTTGAATTAAAAAAAAATGTTAAAATCGAATTTATTTTTAAAATTCCTTGTAAATAAATAAATTCACTATCATACTCATTTCTCGACTTTTTCGGTTTAAAAAAATTCCCGATCATTTCCCGGTTTTCCGTCCAGTGGCTACCCCACAAATGATAAGTTAACAAAGCTTCAGATATAAATTATTAAGAAGATAAAATTCAGTAAATGATAGTTCTACATTTGCTCTAAGAATAAGTAAAATATTGCAAACTTAAAATTACGTTGAAAATTCAGAATATGGAGGTTCACGTTGCCACATTTATTATTTTATTTTAATTACTTTAAATAATAAATAATTCTTTTTTCATCTTAATTTTGAAGGGAAATGTTCAAAATTGTTGTCTGATATAACTGCATATTTTTCAGGATGTTCGAACAGAATTTCTTCCTGAATATATTGTACTGAAAATATGAATATGTTAAATATGCTCCGAATTTTAAGCAACTATTAAAAAAGTACAAAGAAATTTATTACAAAAAATGAGGAAGCTCATTTTTCTCGTAGGCTCAAGAAGGTTAGAGTTCAATATATTAAAGGCATTTTTTGTTAAGAGTTGGATTTTTTTAGTGGTAATTATAACTTTCCTAAAAGCTTGTACCATTAGGGAATTTGTTGTCCTTTTGGACTACGCTTCATTTATTCCTATGTTTTTATCACTTTTAATAAACTTAGTTCACTACCATTTAACCATTCACAAATGGATAACGGAAGTTTTTTAAAGTATTATGTAATACTTTTCAATGGATGTAGGGTCAGAATTACTTTAAAGAATGTGATGTTTAATACTTGAGTGGCTCATTATTGAGGAAAATTATGCCTTGGGAAAATCTATAGATACCTGGCAACAACCTAGAATTGTCAGGGAATTTTTTTACAGAATTTGAGTAGGCGCCCTGAGATAATTCTAAGCATAATATATTTTAATATTTGTATTGATGTCTTTTAAGATATTAAATATATAAAGAATATACTAATTATTAGTATAAATTACCGTGTTTCTTTCTCAAATGTACTAATAATTACTTTTACATTTTATAAAATAAAAAAAAAACCTGAAAACCCAAAACTGTAGCTTAATACATGAAAATATATTTTTTAATTATTCTGTCTGTCTGTTAGTCTGCAGATTTTTAGTTTGTTAGCACGATAACTTTTGAAAGAGTTTACAGCTTGGCTTGGCCTTTGCTATATTTTTGAGTGTCATAAACTGAAGGTCAAGTTCTTTAGCCAGTCATTTTGGATAACAAATCAAAAAGTGAGCGCATTAGAACATTTTTGAGACAACTTTTTTTCAAGATTCCAACATTCTCTGTACGGTTATATACATTATTCAAAAAGACGAACAATTTATCCTAATGATGATTCGAAACTTCAAGCACATGCAAAATACGGAAAAAGTCGAGAGGACAGAAATTGTGCATTTGAAAAAGATGTATAAACTTGTTAAGAATCGCTTTTGAATAGGCTGCGTAGTTTTTATTTTAATCGTGAGAAACATAATAATAAAGAGTAAAAAAATAAAATAAAATCCGCCTGCTGCGTTGGAAAATTCTCATCACAACTTTCGTCTTTTAATTTCTTGTTTCTCTCGTGTGTGGGTTTTCAAAAAAATTAATTTTTTTATGCTTAAAAAAATTGCAAATCAGAAATTGTACTTTTTCATTCAACAATTTCTCAGCATTTGAAAGATTCCGAAATCTCTAAATTTATTTTCAATATGTGTGTATGTGTGGGGGTGGGTGTGTGTGATAAATAGTTAATTAAGTCTGGAGCACCTGAAATTTTTGACCTAGCACTATAAGTTTCTCACAAGTAGTGATACGTTTCTCTCGTTTGGTATATAAGGACCGAAAGAATGAAGAGCCTCATCGAAATGCGTGTGATTTATAGATATAAGATAGGTTTATATATGCGTATAGGTGTTAGGTAAATCTTCGTAAACAAACCCAGTGTAGCCAGCGAGCGATCATCAGGGCGTACACACACGAACAACACACACACACACACATTAAGAAGTTTATGAAGTTCATGTCATAGTGTGCATTCGTACACTTCTCTCCGTCTTGCTTTTTGCCATGCGCCAGCGTGAAACACATCACGTGACCCCCATTTTTTGTATAGTCGTTCAGAAAGATTGCAAGGCGTTCGTAACGAAATGCTTAACATTCTGTTTCATTACTTTCAAAGCTCTATACTAATTTTCGTTATTTGAATCCATTACAAAATTTAATACAGCGACTTAGAAATACTTTAAATTTTTATGTAAGAGTCTAAAATTCGTACAATTTATTCTAATCAAAGATATTAGTCTGCATTTTCATAGTCACTATTCAACTTTTTCTAACCGAACCTCGATTACCCCTAAATTCGTACACATTATTTGAATGATGGATATGCGATAAAAGAAATATTAATATCCAAAGTCTCTCCGTGCATGCGAGGCCGTGTGCAAATAAAAGATATTAAACCAAAAATGAAGCACACGTATGAGCGTCTACTTCGTTTTGAAAATTGGTCTGTTTTGGTCGAGACTCGAGGCTTAACCCATTAAGTCCCAAAACGAAGAAATTTCTTTCTTACGTTTGACCTTGAATAATTTCATAAAAAAGGAAAAGAATTTATTGTAAAATGCGGCTGAAAACCGGAAACCAAAAATTTTAAATTTCGTTTTATCGATATTTTTGGTTATTTTTTGGCTCGAATCATAACTATTTAATTATTTCAGTAAAAAGGTATTTGAATAGTTTATTTTTACATAAAATAAAAATATTTAGTACCACAGGTGGTGGATGTTAAACGGACATAAATGAAAGTTATGCAGAGATATGTATAAGCGCGAGAGGATATAAGTCAGAGAGGATGTAGTCACGGTTCCACTGTACTTCAATTATTATGCTTCAACTTCAGTGTTATACAGCAGACTCATGTAAAACTGTACATCAGTAAACGTTAACTTTTAATTTTATAACAATAATATCAGTTAATCACTGAATCGTTGAAAAAAACGATATTTCACTCACTACATTGGATTTTGGTATGAAAATGACTTAGGAAACAGCAATAAAATGATTTTTATAATAATAATATCATGATTTTACCTATTTAACACTAAATATTCTTCATTTGTTTAAATTAAACTATTAAAATGCCTTTTGACTGAAATAATTAAATATTTATATAATTTGAGCGAACAAATCACCAAAAATCTCGATAAAACGAAATTTCAAATTTTTAGATTCCGTTTTTTGGCCGTCATTTTGTTTGAAAAAATCGAAGATAAAGAAACTCAACAGATTTGAAAAGTACGGACATTTTGTGCACTTTTGTGTATATTTGCGACCTATAAAAAAATTCCTGCCCGCTCTATTTTTGATTGAAAAAAAATTGCTTAAAAAAAGGAATTTTTTAAAATTTGTTAATTATTTATCAAAAATAAATATTTTCCGTTTTTTAAACCATTACATCGTGTAGAGAAATTTCTTCGTTTTGGGACTTAATGGGCTAAGTTGCAGACAAGAAAACAGAAGTACCGATAGCAAAATGTCTGTAGCCGGCAATATCAAACATATTACTTTTAAAGAAAAGAATAATTGTTTTTATAATATTCCTAAATTAGTTTTAAAAAATTGTTCCACACTTCAGCAAATGTAATTTTCTGTTTTGGCCCCTCCTCAACATTTCTAAAGTTAGATTTTAAAAACCGCCCTTCCGATTTTGACTCCATGAAAATCCTTTATGTTCTGCTTTTTTGTGTTGAACTAGTATTTCTAATTAACTTTCATAAAAAATTAGTTGAACCATAAAAAATGTATGTTGTTTGTTATTGAGTTTTAAAATTAAGTTATAGGAATGAGACTATTCATACTTTTGGATTGAAGTGCAAAATTATTTAAGAATAATTTTGAGAAATGCGATTGTTTGAGAAATAAACCGAAAGTATGAAATTAATTACTAAGAGTTCAAATCTGGCAAAATTTTAGCTTCCGGAATTTTAAAACATTAAAGTCTCGGTTCCGTCTCGTTTTCCCGTATTCATCGGTATCGCCTCGGTTTTTTCGAGGAATTCGAGAGATGTGCGGTAGTGGAGCGTACAGCTGACGGGAACGTTCTTATGCCACTCTGACGCGCTAATGCTTATTAGCGTTCTTTAATAAATAGTTAAAGTTGAAATATGATTACATATTATGCTTTTTTTGTCGATTCTTGATTAATTTCATATCAAACACGGCTATGTTTCGATTTTTTCAAAGATTTAAGTTCACTGTATTAGTATTTCATTTTGTTCCGATGAAAAATTTATTTTGATAAGTATAAGAATAGAATATATGAAACAGAAAGGTAAAAAGATAGGTGAATTTTCAAGTCATTTGGAGTTTAAACAATTTGAAACTAATTTTATTTTTTTAAGTAGAATTTCTAAAGTTTGTTGCGTCTATTTTCTACGTTTCATAAATAAAATATATTTGTCGGGATATTTGTAAAATCTTATGTGCGCACGTACTTGAATCGCTTTGAGTACTATATAATTTCAAAATTGTATAAAATTTGAATCTATAAGAGGTGCATATTAGATCATTCAGTCATAAGACTCATTAACTCATATGATCATTTCACAGTCGGTTTTATAATTGTATATTCACGTATAAAAGTAATATATTTTGAACATAAGAAAGTTTTTTTATACTCCAAAAAGTATTTATAGAGCCTCCTAGACTTTTTTATTTTCATGTATATAGATTTTACATACTTTAAAAGATTTCAAAAAAAATTCACAAAGAAATGGAAATGTTTAAAGGATTATATAAACATTTCAAATATTTTATATTATTTCAAATTGTCAAAAAATTCACAAAGATTTCAAACTATTTAAAGGACCGCACATAAATTTAAAAGATTTTCATGTTTTCAAATTAATACAACAGATTTTATAAAGGTTTCAAAAATGTTTCAAAGAATTCATGAGGTTTTTTTTAAGATATTTCTAAACATTTCTTAAAGAAAAATATCGAGAGAGAAAGTATGTCTCGTCCCGTCTCGTACTTTTTGAGTTCTCGCTCGTCCGCAACGCTAGTCATATATATATAATCGAACTTTAATAAAAAATAATGATATCAGTAATATTGGCTTCAAGGATTTACAAAATAAAATTATATTTTTCTAAATCGTCTCGGAATTGCGGAAGGGAGACATACCCACAACTCGAGGTTGTATCAAATTCAGTTCAGGGGTGAGGTCCTATCGAAAGCTGGGCGAAAATGCGAGGTAAACGATTTTATTCCTGTTTCACATATTTAATTATCTACTCTTAATTTACCATTTCTGGAGGATGTCCAGGATAAAAACGCGAGTGGTAGTCCAATGAAAAACAAGAATAAAAATAACATTAAAGAAAATAATTGGGTTAGTGTGTTGAAAGAAAGTGAAACATGTGAACACATTAATAGTGACAGTGCGATGAAAAAAAATCATAGAAGCATTGGTGATAAAACCTTGTTGGACCAGAGATTTCAAACTTATGAAAAAGAGATTAAAGATAGAAATATTTTAATTGCAAAAATGCCTGCTGTGATAGAAGCACAGCAAGCAGCAATGCAAAGAATGCATCAGGAGCTCGAAGATGAAAAGCATAAAAATAGAAATGAAGCGGAATTTGATGTCAACGAATTTTTGGATGACAGAAGCATTACTAATGAGGCCCAAAGACCAATGATAAAGTTGCAACATAGGCCTTCTACGAGGACAGTGCTAAGTTACTCTGAAGAAGAGATGAATTGGGCCATGAAGCAGCGTTTTTATTCAGCATTAGGATGTGAAAGAATGAGGGAGGATGGCTTAATACTACCTCATAGTCGAACTGTTGAGTAGCGCGTTGAACTAACTCCACTAACAACTGGTTGTATACAACCAGTTTTGCAAAACTTAAAATAAAAGTTGCAAGAAATGCCAGAATGTGCAAGAAGGTGCATTGCAAAGTTCGACGAGATGGACATAATGGAGAAGTTGGAGTACGAATCTTCGAAGATATCATCGAAGAAATTGAAGCTCTTGGGCCACAGGGTAGGACTGCAGGTTGAGCAAATAAAGTGTTCGCTACAATTTTAAATAGTTCGGATACTTCTAATCCATGGCGAGCACTCGTTTTCTACGCATTACCGTACAATGGTGTTAGCGCAAAAGATTTGGTAACTCTGATCAGAATGTGCATCGATGAAGCCACAGAATGTGGTGCGGATGTGCAAATGATCGTATGTGATCAGGGAGGATTAAATAGATCAGCCTATACACAGCTTGGCGTCACTACAGAGAATCCGTTCTTTTATCACAAGAATACAAGAATCCTTGCCACGCACGATTTTTGTCACGCAGTCAAAAATTTAATAAGTGCATGGCAAAGATACAAGGAAATTGCAATCGACGGCGAGTACGTAGCATTCTTTCTAAAAAAAATCCAAAATGTTTTGAATATAATTCCGATTCTACGTTAAAATTTCCTTTAGAAGTTCACGGAATAATCGCAATAGTTTCTTTTTTGCAACGGTAAAATGTTTTAAAAAAATGAGACGTATAACGCCTCGGGTTGCGGATAGAGGGTCCCTGTACCAAGGGTTTCTGCTGAATATGGTTACAAAAATAAATAGGCAGTCGCGGACAATTGTCCAGGGGTGGTCCCAA
>NC_046659.1:18765469-18766478 GCF_010883055.1 Belonocnema kinseyi | reverse complement strand
TCCCGCGTGTGTTGGACAACTAGATAGTATGTGAGCTAAATGCTCGGGGTGTACATAGCACGCCCTGCAGCTATCATCGGGAATGTCTTGGCTCAAAATGTGGCGACGGTATGTCAAGGTGGAAATGACACCGTCTTGGCATCCAAAAATGAAACCTTCTGTACCAGACTTCAATCCGGGCGATTTAAGGAAAGCAAACGTTAGCTTACAAGACATTGACTGATCCTTCACATTTCTGTGGAAGATACCGTGCATCCTCTTATCGAGGAGCTGTTCACGAAAGTTTTTCTCTTGTGCTTTCTTAATCCGGACTCTCAGGAGTGAGTACTCGAGATAAATTAGATTTGATGCATTTTGCTCACCCCTAATACTGAAGACAAGTCCGAGTGTTTCAGCAGCCTCCTCCGCTGCTTTGTACAGAAATGCTCCTTGGCCCACTTCCTCGTGATTCCTGACCATTTTAAGAAGAGGGTCTCTTCCATTTACAACTCTATGTGCTGTACCCAGAATAATCCTGTTGTGAAGACATTCAAGACTCAATATTCCGCGACCCCCTTGACGGCGCGTGAGATGTACAGTCGCGGAACGGAAGACTTAAGATGCATGCGTTTGTTCATGTGCATAACCTTTCTTGTCCCGATATCAAGAGATCTGAGCTCGTTCTTCGTCCATGGAACGACTCCGAATGAATAGAGTAATACCGGGATGGCAAGCAAGTTCGTTGCAGGTACTTTGTTCCTCGCCGACAGTTCGGAAGACCAAATCTGTCGGACGAGACGTTTGTATCTGCTTCGGAGAGTATCCTTTATAGATGTCACATCCTGAATGCGGCTCTGTAGCACGCTCAGGTATGCATAAGTCTCTCCAGCGCAAAGGTGTCGTATGGCGCTTCTACCAATGAGCTCAAGATCTTCAGGGATGCCATTAAGTTTTCCTCGCTTCAAATAAACCTTGGCGCATTTGTCTAACCCAAATTCCATTCCAGTTTCCTTAGTATATCGTTCGACAA
>NC_046659.1:18759750-18765369 GCF_010883055.1 Belonocnema kinseyi | reverse complement strand
GTAGCAAAAAAAGTATTGCGATTACTCCATGAGTTTCCAATAAAAAATTTAACGTAGAATCCGAATTTCAACAGTTTAAAAGTTGATGTTGCTTTTTTTGAGTTTTTTAAAAAAGGAACCGAATGGGGACCCAATGGGGTCTTAAGGAGTACTTTGTAGAGGCTCGATTCTGTTCCTTCGGTCTGCCAGGGATCCGATTGTGGGGCACAACTAAGAACAACAAAAAGTTGATAAGCTTACCTTGTTTCAATGCACTTCTTGTGACAGTGAAGGGACTTTTGGAACTTTCCAAAAGTATGATTACACTTGATCTTGAATTTCAATTGTGTACAAGGATATGCAATAGAGATTGAGTAGAGCAATTGTTTTTCAGAGTACGTGGACGAAATGCATTTAATCCAAATCCCACATGCCGAATGGTCCGATTGACAATACGTGATTTGGTTGCTGTTAAGAACGTCGCATCTTCGAAGAAAGAGAATGCCGGCCCAGAAAATGGAAATTATTTCCCAGCATTAACTCTAGAAGAAATGCAAAAGGAACTAAAAGATGTGAAAGTGCCGGAAAGTACAGCTGCACAAAGACACATAGAGTGCCATGAGACAGGAAACGTGAAATCAGTCGAACATGACAGGTCCAAGGTGCAAGGTATATCACCATTTTAGGAAATCAGCGGAAAACTTGAGAGGTTGTCAGTGACATACTTTGCAGACTATTCAGCGTTCAAAACTATGGAAAAATTCAAATGTGATCGATGCTTGGAAGATATGCAGAAAGCTCCAGATGCGGAAGGAGGCATCAATGATCAATACATAGACTACCAAGAATATGTAGCAGATTATAAAGCTTACAAAATTAATCCGCCCTCCAGGGCTACGAAGAAGTTTCGCAATGTGGCAACAGCTAACTTGAAAACGTTTGTTAAAAACTTCGATATGAAAAAAGAAACGTCAAATGGATTGAGAAAATCATTAATAGAGGATGCTAAACGCGAAATGTTTGAAGTGGATCCAGAATAGTATTCCAAAGGACCTTGTCAGGAACACCGGGAATTTGCAACATATACATTATTCACTGCAAAAATCCACAGACATTGTACCTTGGAGGACAGAGCAGCAAAAGAAGATAAAAGTAATAAGAGACAAGTCAATGCCGCTAAAAAAAGCGAGACTGCCAAGAAACGTGAACTTCAGGCAAAACGTCAAAAGAAACCTTCCAAAGAAGAGAAAGAAGAAGAATAAAAGCACTCAAGGAAAAGGCGAAAACTTAGGATTATGAAGCACGAGTAGATGAAGTGTCCTTTTCAATAATTTTTTAGAAGAAGCTCGAATGCATTTCAAATCAAAGCGTCGAGAACTGTAATTTGGTGATTGTGAATTTTCTTGTTTTAAAGCTTCTACGGCTTTAACGAACACATTGTCAGTACGTATCTCACGCTTCGCACTTTATTTCGTTAAAAAAGCGATCTTTTCTACATTATGTTCAACTCTATTATATAAAATGTATTTATTTCTGTGCCTCCGCCTGGGGCTGTTTATTCAGATATTGAAAAATGAAGTACAAATCTCCTTTTTAATGATTATTTTAATATTTTTTTCTTGTTGGCTTTAAAGTTTATTCTTATCCACCCTGAAAAATGTTGATCATTTCAATAAATTTACATTATTACCATTCATAATATGTATTAGTAATGAAACAAGAGTATTTTTATTGTCTTATTTTTATCATTAAAAATAGTGCATTCTTTAAAAATAAAACTTACTATTAAACATTTTATTGCAACTGGTGTCATTTTTCTATAAATCTAATTTCTTAATATTTAATGTAGATGTCATTCAGGCGAAAAATGTTAATAAATAAAATGTCTTGTATCTTGTTTTTGTTTTTCCCAAAAAGTTTCTTTTTTTACTTTCAATATATTTTATAACGCGAGTTAATAGCAAACTTGTAGGTAGTTTTTGGTCAAACAACTTTTGTCTTTTAATTTTTTTCGTCTCTTGTGTCGTTTTTTCAACCAAAATTGTGTTTAAACCTAGTATCTTATTTTTTACGATTGAAATAGAATATTCTCGTCCTATCGAAAAATGATTAATAACAAATTTATAGATCTTTTCGGGGTAAAAAAGTTTAGTCTGTTAATTTTAATTCGTACCTTGAGTCGTTTCTCGAAAAATTTAATTTTAAAAATTTGAATATTATTTTGTACGATTAAAACAAAAACTATGTGTCCTATTAAAAAAATATCCATGACAATTTTAGTTAATTCATTTTTTCTCTCTTGCATAGGTGGACTAAAAAAATGGAATTTTTGATTTTGCATGATTTTTTATATGACCAAAATGTAAATTTTCTACTTTTCAACAAAATTCAAAAGGTTGTCATGATAATATTGTCCGGCTTTCAAAAATTAACATTTTCCTTCCCTTGAATTTTTTTAAACGAGGCGTTGTTTCGCTAAAAATGTTCCTTTTGGTTCATTTTTTTGGATTAAGAAAATTCTATAACTCTGCTCATTTTCTTTTTATTGAAAAAATGAAAAGGATAAATTATTCGAATTTCCGAGTACTATAAATAGCCTTACATCGAATTTTCAAATCTTGAAAAAACTAGTTTAAAATATTTTGAAATTGCGCTCACTTTTTAAATTTTCATCCAAAATACCTGGTTTACGAACTCGTTCTTTCTTTTTAGGCCTCAAAAATGTGTGCCAAAGCAGAATCCAATCTGATCAATTTTTCGAAAGTTATCGTGCCTACACGATATAGACGGCAGACTACAGGCAGACACATTCGTAAAAATCGTTTTTTCTGACTCAAGGGGTCTCAAAACGTGCAAATTGTATGAAAACCAACAATGTGAAATTTTACATAAAACCAACACCTGCTCATTAGGATGAGAATGTAAAAAAACATTAAATTAAATAAAGAGAATAACAAATTCGTACTAGGTCTAATACACTTAATAAGAAATTAATCTGCCATTTTATTTTCTGAATGGCAGGGTGGATAGGCCTGTGCGCGGAATACACGGGGATCACTGAAAAAAAAAACGAGTTGTAGCTATACATCCTGGGTGGCATGGAAACAAACGAAGATTGGTAGGAGTTAAATATAAGAAATGATTGATTTTTCATTATATCCTTGCCAATCTCCATTTTATTGCATGCCGAGAGAACCCCCAGCATTTGTACTTGAATTACTTTTCACCTTTTTTTTGCGATTGTATTTTTTATCGCCATGGAGAAAAAGTAAACATTGAAAATGTGTTTTTGAATAATAATTACTTTATCTCAACGTTTAATGCAGTTGCTTCTTCCTTAAAAAATCCGCCCGTCTCGTTGCACAGTCTAATGGCGCGTAATTTTAATTACAAGTTCTAATGTATTTTTAAAGTTTTTTATCTTAAAATTATTACTATTAGAACGATTTCTATTTAAAATTCGGAGTACTTATTTAAAATAAAATTTCCTAATTTTCATGGATTTAATTTAAAATAATTTATCATTGCAGACTTTTAATACGAAATTATATCATCTTTATCGGTTAAATTCGATTTATTTTATCTTTGCAAGCATTCTACATTTAATAGATCAATTTAATAAATTTAGAAATTATTTGATTTGCGTTTTTATTTAAAATATTGCAACCGTAGAAGTTATACGTTTGTAGAGAAAAAAAAGTTTCGAATAATACTGAAAAATTATTACAAGTTTATGGAGTTATTTGTAAATAGAATCAATTGGTGCAGTTTACTTCTAATCTAGAATCAATATTGATTAAATTGTATCGAATTATTTAATAAAAATTTGCCGCAAGGAATTCAAAATATAATGCATGTTTCTTTATCCATTTTAAATAAACATTTATATTATTTACACTTCATAGATCGCATTTGTGTAATACCAATTAAAGAAAAATATATTTACTTAATTGCAAAATTAGCATTAAAATTAATATACATAATATAGATTTAATATCCTACCCTTAGAGCAACGATTTTACCTACAGAGAAATAAGGAGCAAGGTAGTACGAAGATGGCAGTAGCGACGTACCCGACGAAAGTAGTAGCTATATATATTTTCTCCCCACTTTGTTACCACTTGCCGCATCTAGGTTACAATATCTTTGGTAGCGGTATTATGTTGCATGCATGAGATTTAAAGTGAATGGAAAAAAGTTATTAGTCCACAACTTCGACAATGAATAGAGGCGGCAGATCGAGGAATCCAGATTGGGAAGAATTATCCTTCCTTTTAAAAAAAATAATAAAAAGGTTGCGTTTTGTCAGGAATGCAACCGCGTATTATCGAATACGGCTAAAGAAAAGTTAAGAAACCACAGGTGAATTCTCAAACAATCCTAACTGCAAATATCTTAAAAAAAAAAAAACAAATCATTTAGTGATTTTCGCTGATTTCAACACTTTTTCAGAAAAAAATGCGTTATAATTATGAACGCACCAGAAGAAAACCTGATGCAATTAGATGAAAGCAGTCAAAATAATAATTCTAAAATGAGTGGTGTCAGTTTTGATATTCTTAGTGATATCTTTATGTCAAATGGAGTTCTGATAAACCACAACAATGTAATTCGGTACACATAAGCATAATTCAAAAATTTGAGATTATATGATGTTCTATCCGAGTCCACCACCTTGATTACGTTTATTACGTTTTTTACAGGTTTTTTACGTATAATACATTTTTTACGTATAATATGTCAGAAACCCTGAGTGAAGCGTCACTGAACAACCCTGGTCTCAAGTCTCCCTAGAGGATCTCAACCTACAGCGTTATCGGTCCATTTCAATATGTCGATTGTCTTCTTTTTTGTTTGCGGCTGTATTTCTTTGTCACAAAGCAGAAAATGAACAACGAATTACAGAAAGCCGTTGGCTTTCCTTTCGTCTTATAGGTGTTCCGTAATTGGCTGTTCGTTCTCTGCTTTTCGTTTTACTCGTGGAAGCTCACGTGGAGAGACAACCTAACTTGGACTGTAAAGTCTTAGGGTGGCGTCCCATGATTGCAGAATTGTGTTGTAATATCCCACCTGGGGTTACGGCGCGAACGCCGATCTTATTCAAAATTTAATTAGAGTTTAATTGAATTGAAATTAATTAAATAAAATAATTGAATATTCCAATGCTAGTTGATGTGATTTGAAATGATACACAAAAATATTTTAGTTTAAAAGAGAACTTAAACTAACCGTTTAAGTCTCTATGTATATTCTAGAAATTTAAGTTGTACAAGAAAATACAATGGTTAAAAAGAAAGATCAACTAGCTAGTCGGTGGTCGGATCGATATTGCCGATCGGCGATGCTGCGAAGATGCTCTCCGGCTCGTCGCGGCTCGCTGTCGTTGCTCTTGCGTGGAAGGAAAAAGGGCGGCCCTTCTGGTGCGTCAGCGAATGAAAAGCCGTCCTGGTTTTCCCCGTTCCCGCTTGGGCCTCGCATCACTCTTCTCCTCTCTCGCTGGCTTTTCCCGCTTTTATCCTCTCGCTCTGCCGATGTTCCCAGGAGGTTGACATGTGTGTCCCAGGCGTCGCAAACGGTTTGGACCCTTGCCCGAAAAGTCGTAAAACTCGAAGCTTGAGTTTTTTATATCGAAGGCGGCTT
>NC_046659.1:18744750-18759650 GCF_010883055.1 Belonocnema kinseyi | reverse complement strand
CAATCATATTCTATATCTATTTGAATATGCGCGCGGATAACTACTAAAGATTGACTACACCTGTTCATTCAATTACAACACGTGACGGTCCAGTACGTCACAGTGTAATGCGTCAATTAACTAGACATTTCAGCCAATAATATTCTCCTAGTTACTCAGAGAAAAGCTGTAATTGGCTGAATGTCTAATGATTTGACGCATTACACAAAACGCAACGCCATTCTGCCGTCATGGGCCGCCATCCTTAGGAGCTGTGAAAAATCTTTTAGATATTAAGCCATCTTTAGATTATACAGAATGCTAACAAATTCAACTGTAGAACGTAGATATCACAAAGATACAGGCAGTGCGAGCTGCTAGGAAAAAAACCTAAATTATAAGTTTTGGAAAAAATCGACTCTTCGATTCTTAGGGGAAAGAATCGGTTCACTTGAGAATCGAATAGCAAAGAATCAGGTGAGAAAAATCAATTTTTTTCAATAGAAATGATTTTTTGAAGAATCGAATCGGAATCTATCATTCCTATTTCAGATCTGTGATCACTGCTGAGAATGTACCATTCGGATAGTCTAATGCTATGCATGTACTTTGTCATTATTAATAATATAAAACTATAATTTCATCGAAAATTATTTTTCGAAGATACACAGAAAAAGTATAAATCGTCTTTGTTTTACATTGCGTTGAACTATTCAATGAAATGTGTTACAAAGTCCTATAAAATTTAAAGGCCGGGGTGACGTAAGCTCGATTAAAAGGCAGGGTATACGAAAAACGTAAAATAGTTCTATAAAATCTAAAATTCTAACTAAAATACAGTCTATATCGAATAAGTTTTAAAACCAATTGTTCGCCGAAAAAAATTAATCTTTTGTATTATTAGTTTATACTTTAATATTTGTTCACATGCTCGAGTACAGAATTATATTGTATTACACAATCACTACACTATTTATAATCGCACGCTATGAAAATTTGTATTTGCCGCGGGTTCGTACCCTATATGTTTCGTATTCCTAACGCCTAGAGCCTCGCGGCTAACCTAGCTTCTAGCATGAAGAAAAAAATCTGCAATTAAAATTCAGGATATTTAAATAGGAAAACAATCCAATGTAAAATCCCTTTTTAACGTCCAATAATCAAATTGATGAGAAGAATTCCTGAAAATCCAATCAAGAGTCTAACGACCAAATTTGGACAACCACCACAAAATGTTCCCATTGGAATCTGATAAAAAGGAAACACCCCTCCCCCTCCTTCCCCATAATAAAGAAAAAAAAGAAGAAAAGAAAATTATTCATCTTTACATTGGACGAAAATAAAAAGGAGGAAAGAAAAATGAGAAGGCAACCAACCAAATCTCCTGCCTTCTCTTTTTTATTTCTTTCGTCCTCTTTATTCTCACCATTATCAAATCCCAATAAAAAACATTTAAAAAAATGTAATAATCACCAACGTTTCGGCACTCATACAGCACCCTTACCAAGGCAAAAAAATATATGATATAAAATCAAATAAAAATTTTTTTTTTTAATTAAAAATAAATAAAATAAAAATAAAATGAAATAAAAATATAACAAAAATAAAATATAATAAAAAATAAATAAAATCAAAATTAAATAAAATGAAAATAAAAATAAAATTTGTTGCCAGCAGGAACAGCACACCTGCAACGATGCCATCTCACTGACAACTGAGAATCAAGTGAAAGTTTAAACGGCAAACCAGCCCCAAACAAACCTGAAATAAAAATGACCTCCAATCCAAGTCAGCAAAATTAAAATTCAGAATATTTAAATATAAAAACAATCCAATGTAAAATCCCTTTTTAACGTCCAATAATCAAATTGATGAAAAGGATTCCTGAAAATCAAATCAAGAATCTAACGACCAAATTTGGGCAACCACCACGAAATGTTCCCATTGGAATCTGAAAAAAAGGAAACACCTCTCTTCCTCCTTTCCCCATAAAAAAGAAAAAAAAAGAATAAAAGAAAATTATCCATCTTTACTTTGGACTAAAATAAAAAGGAGGAAAGAAAAATGAGAAGGCAACCAACCAAATCCCCTGTATTCTCTTTCTTATTTCATTCGTCCTCTTTATTCCCACTATTATCAAATCCCAATAAAAAACATTTTTAAAAAGATTTAATAATCACCAATGTTTCAGCACTCATACAGCATCCTTATTAAGGCAAAAAAATAATATAAAATAAAATATAACCTACAGCTGTGCAGGACCGTCTGCAAATTTTTGTAACCCATTCCATAAAAAATGTTGCTAAGCTTATAATAATATATTTATAACATAATAATTTTAGAAATATTAAAAATTATTATTGAATATTGTATGCAATTAAACAAGATTTAAAGTAAATTTCAAAATATTTCAAGAGATTTAACAGACTTTAAAGAATTCAAGAAAATTATTTATATTATAAATTACTTTAAAATTTTAAAACTCATTTAAATTCTACTGAAATTCCTTAAAAATTCTTCAAAATTACTTAAAATCTCTTAAATTCATTTAAAATATCTTGAAATCTTTTAAATATTATGAAATCTTTTGAAATTCAATTATAAACTTAAAAAAAATTTTAATAAAAAAACTCCCTTTAAATGCCTTGAAATTCCTCAAAATCTGCTTTAATACTTAAACATATTTTTAAATTACATGAAGATCCCTACACTTTTTTGAATTTTTTAAAAATCATTTAAAATAATTTGTAATATTTTTAATTCCTTTACCGTTTTTTAAACCATATAAAATTAATTGAAATTCTACAAAATCCCTTAAAATCTTTTGAACTCATAAAAAGTATTTTAGAGCCTTTGAAATCTCTTGAAATTACTTTACTTCATGGAATTCTTTAAAATTATTTGAACACTTTTGAAATTCATTTATAAAAATACATCTTTTCTAATATAAAGAATTTTTAAATCCCGTTAAACTATTTTAAAATTCATTAAAATTATTGTAAACACTTGAAAACACTTTGTAATTACACAATAATACGTAAACTTATTTGAAATTTCTTGACATGTTTTGAAATCACTTGAAATAATTTTAAATCATTAAAAACTTGTAGAGCGCAAAGGGAAATCGAGAAATGTCAGAATATTCGTGAAGATTTAGGGATATTTGGGAATATTTTGGAATGTCAAAAGAATTTAAGATTAAGAATATCAAGAATACCAAGAATATCCGGGAATATTGAAAGAATACGTGTATGGGAATATTTGGTGAATGTATCAGAAATGTTGGAGTGATCGACCCCTCGTCATATCGAAATAAATTGGTTTCAATAATATCGCATTTTGAAGTAAAAATTTTTTATTTGAAGTACATGTTACATTCAACTCTTTGGTATATATTTATAAGCGTCGGCGATCTTATTAATAGTGGTTACAAGTAAACTGTAATTAACATCTGGTTTTCGGAGAATAACGTACGAATAACAATCATTGCTGACCGAATTCATTTGAAATCAGGCGTAAAATAGCGAAATTACCTTAAAATCCTGATCCATTGTATACATAAAATTCAAATATTATTCTGAAGATACAAAAATGAAAGGCAAATAAATTTTAATTACATAATTTATTTAGAAATTGTTTAATAGAATATTTAATAAATCTTAATCTTGTACAAATTTTGGAGTTAGGTATTCACAAGCTTCTTCACTAACCTCATTCATTTAATATAAAACAAGTCTGAAGACGGTGACTAATGCCGAGTCGACGCACACCTCACCGGCTAATCAAACTCGTATAACATGCTCGGTACAATACATCGATTGGTATGGCTGGATCAAGCAAACAGCCGGTTGCCCAATGCAACACTTAAACGCAGTGTTCTTTCAAATAGATAGTTGATAAAAGTATACGTTCAATACAGCCATGATACCGAGTCATAAGATTCCCGTGCAGAAATGTTTGTGGGGCGCCGGTCGGGCCCCGATGGGGAAAACTGTGGGTCCGGTAGGGTAATCTGCCTAGCGCCAGACCGTAAATGAAACTCCCTACCCGACAAGGCCCAGATCTGGGCATCCAAAATGGGGGCCCGATCTGGTCCAAATATGGCCCCTTGAATTTTTTGTTGCTATACTTAGTAAAATTTCAAGTTTTTATATTAATATTTGTTCAACTTTGTATTTTAAAAAACTTCAATTTTTCAATATTCTACATCATATATCATTATAAAATATATCTCATTTTCAATATTCTACATTACATTATCTGTTTGTATTGCTTTAATGTATTGTTAAGAGTTTTGCATTTTGAAGAAAACTATTATGCTTTCATAAACAATGTTCAAATTTAGAGATATGACACACACACAAATGAATTTTAATCATAAACATTTTTGAATCTTCTTAATATTCTTTTGGGGTGATTTTTGTTTGATTAGTGCACATGGGGCACGACGAGTAAGATTTAAAAAGTGAGGTTATGTTCGAGAAAATATAAAAAGCTTTTAATATATAATGTTACTATTCCGCAAATTCATACATTTGGTATAAGGTAATCTGTTTTTCACAATATCACAATGCCAGCGAATTTAAGCTTACTTTTGGCTTCATTGCGGATATAAGAAATCTCACCAATAATTCTGTGATTCCGAATTCGCAATCTAATTTTTTTCTTTGGCATTTTAAGTTCTATGAAAAAAAAACAATATCACGAGGATAACAGAAAACTTTACATAATCTTCTCTAATCTTACCAGACCTTACGTGGTTCTGACGCGAGCCACATCATCTGCCCCCTAGCGGCCACATGTGGCAAATCCGATCGGGCCCAGATCGGAACTTGGGAATAAATTGGGCAATTTCTGCACGAATTCTTGTACCTACACTATAATATTTTGATATTTTAATCATATATCTAATACTATACACTTTTCCCAACTATCATTTCAATTAAACAAACTTGCCTTGTCATATCAGGCTTGGTTATTTTCTTATACGTTGGTAGTAAATCTCGAATTCGTATCACTTGTTTAAGAAAAATTATGAAAGGTTCTGTGTTATAAGTGGATGACCTTCCACGGAATCTGGTTGTTACAAGAATTTTTTTTTTGCTGACGCACGAAATTTTACATGACTGGGATGTAGACTTCACATGTAGAGCGGTAGACTTTGTTTTCTTAGATTGAAACTGTAACTAACATTTCGAATCACTTTACCTAACTGGTAGGTAATCGACATCTCATTTTTCCTAACTGTCAGGTAATCTTTATTATCTAGTTGTATTATTTCTTACTGAATCTCGAATTAAAATATAATGAATTTATATTAATAATTGATATTTTCATATCAAATATTACTCTATTTCATTTCACATGACTGAATGTGAAATTTTAATAAAATGCCGAAAAGCAGCATCTGAACGAATTTGGGGGAGGAGAACCTATGACCTCGCCCATAAAACGATTCATTTGCAAAACGAGATTATGAAACAGGTAATTAAATTGATTATAAAAAGTAATGCATTTCCATATATAACCTGGATATCACAATATATAATATGAAAAAGAAATAACTAAAATAATTTTATTAAAACTGAACAATGCTGCTAAATATGAACAAAAGGGTAAAAAAGGGATGCCTAAAATAACGTCAGAAATGTTAGGAATTGATTTAATATCACCGAGAAAACTGATTAAAAACAAAACTTGTACAACAGTCGGTCATAAAACGACTCAACATGCATAAAAATAAAACTCTACTCCAGCCTCATCGGTAATTGATCCACAAGCAGGTACTTCAAGAACTAGTTAACTCGGTGCATCAAAACTTGATATTAAGTACCATCATTTTCAAAAGGTTTTCAGGTATAATTTTATTTTCAAAGTAAAGGTAACATATAAAACCAATTGAGGCTTAAACAGACACTTTTTTGTACTTTTTTTTTAATGAATTTATTTACTATGAAATCATCGTAAAACAAATCGAGGCAAGACATTTTTGATGTACAATTGTCTACATCGTTTTTGCTATATAGCGACCGATTTTTGTAGTCAAATTTACAATTTAAAAAAATTTATTTTTGACAAGTACACACTTTGAATTCTAAAGTGTACAAATACTTTACGAAAAGTATCTTTTGTTTTGTCGATTTATATTTTGACGAAACTTTTATTTCATTCAGAAGTTTATAACTATTCAGACTGTAACTGTTAAACCAAAAATTTTATAAAATTTCAAAAATTTTATCTGAACAATTAAAAATAATGTAAAAATTAAAAAAATGAATATTCATAAGTTAACAACAGAGCTTTAAATTTGTTATTAAACTTATAAATATAAAATAACTATACAAATTTTAAAAATTTGAGACCCAAAACCGAAATCGACTTGAGACAGAAAAAACCTGACAACACATTAATTAATAATGTAAAAATATATACATTAAGAATAAACTTGAATAATTTAGGTGGAATGAATTTTGAACAAGTTAGTGAAAATTCATTAACAGCACTAAAGAATAAGTTAACATCCGTTATTGGTGATTTTGAAAAGGATGATCTTGACTTCTTAAATAAATATGAAAGTAACGTAGTGAAAAATATAGTAACATTTTATTTTTTGCATCTAAAACGTTGTTTTGATCTGGGTGACCAGACGTCCTTCTTTGGAAGGACATGTCCTTCTTTTTTTATATTTGTCTTTCTGTCCTTCTTTTTTGTCTGATGTCCTTCTTTTTCAAGATATTTGCGATATTTGCAATTTTTATTGCGCGGACCTAAATTTTCTTCACAACTTCTACCATCAAAGCCTTAGCTCGAGAGGAATAAAATTCGTCGCTTGACCAATGACAAATTTACTTAGATTAACCTCATTGTTCACTACGTTTGTGTTCGCGCAGCACTTCTCTCTAGGAATTGTGCTTGTTGAAACTGCGATGGGAGTCCGAGATCGTGTCGAAAGCTGAAAAACGAATAGACCTCTTTTTTTAACGTTCGTCGATGGAAAAAGAAGTCCGTTAGATTTTCGACTGCGAAACGGCCCAGAGTCCTACTACTGATCGTATAAAAAGCCATAACCTGCTATATATTCGGTTTGTGTTTCCCGTTCCCGTTCTTCATTTTACTATTCCGATGACTGCAAAGGGGAAAGTGTTCCTATGTCTCTGTCACTGTACAAATCTAACGTAAGTACCATTGGAAGGTTATGTTTAATTAAATTTTTTAAGTTTTATTTTGAGTTTCTTAGTCTCGTAATTAATAATCTGTCGCTGGGATTTTCATTTTCTATATTTATTATTCACAGGTTATAATCACAGGATAATCACTTTTAATTTTCAAATAACACGCCAAATTGGGCTTGGGGCGGAAAAGAATTAATGGTGGGAGGTGGTAAGGAGTGGGGTGTCCTGCTTTTCCTACCCAGTCATCTGGTCACCCTGGTTTTGAATAAAATTAAATATTTCAAATGAACCGTCATAGATAGATAATTCACGACCAGAAATTTCAGCAGCTAATGCATGAATATGGTACGTTAAAAATTATTAATAAGTCATCTAATTTTCACAAGTTGTTTAGTTATAATTGCATATTACTTTGTCATAATTGTGTTAATACTTAGTTACGCACCAGTGAGTAGGTGGCGAAATTAAAATTTAAAAATTTGGAGTAGAAATCAAGCTCCTTGCGGACTGAATTACTGACCATTATATTTAATAAAATTACTCTTTCAACTTTAATCGTGTAGTGTTTTTTAAGCTCAAAATAAAGGCGATTCGAAAGGCATTATGGCAGATGGTATTAAAGATGCACGTCCGAGCACTTTAAAAACAAATGACAATGCACGTCCATGGTCTTCAAATGAGTACAGTGCGTTAAAAATTACTAGTAAGTAAGATAACCTTCAAAAGTTTTTTAGATATGATTGGCTACTCATGTTACATAATATTTGAATCGTAAAATATCGGGCGGAAATAAAGTACTGAATTACTGACATGACATGTACCTTCAAAAAAAATTCCATCATAAATTTAATACTTTAATGTTTCTCAGCTCAAAATTCATTCAAACCTGAAAAATTTATCGAGTTACCAATAAATGAAAAAATAAACGTACTTGGATGTAAGCAAATAATATTTTCAAATTATAACAATGAATAAGATCTGATAAAATAATATATACATTTTAGTGCAACAACAACATATAATTGCAAATCAGTATAAGTTAGCAGTAGCGATTGATATGAAAAAATCTCAGACTGCTACTGTAAAAAATGGTTTGACACATGTGCGAATTGACCGTCGGCCCACAGTCGGGCCCACCGTCGGACGGTCGATCCAACTTTGTGCGCCACTGGTCGGGCCAACCAGCTAAATGATAACGGTCAACCGTCTTTGGCTTCTCCACGTCAGGCCGACATTTGGTCCCATGTAGGGGTCATCTATTAAGATGACGCCGGCCCAACCTTCGATAAAAATTAATATAAAAAGAGTTATTTTTAAAATTATTATTATATAATCTTCATTTTTCTTATCATTTGCAAATACTTAATTCGCAAACACGGTTAATTACACTAATAATTGCACGCTTTAACGATCTAAACAATTTTACTCGCACAGGATTTGAACCCTACATAAACTACCTAAACTAAGTTATTTTACCGCGCACTCTAACCACTCGGCTATCGAAGTACTTAAAGTTTGGTTACAAAAACTGGGCTGAATAGTTGGACGCTCCCGGTGCTCCTCAATAACAGAAAGATTTTTGAAATCGCCTAAGTTTTATAGAGTCTTATTATTTTAAAATATTCCAATATTATATAATAAAAAAGTGTATAAACAAATTATTTGTTGCAAGAAAGTTTCCTACTATTTCCCATAATTTCTTTTTTTTCCATTTCGATTTTTTAAAAATAAGGAACTTTATGATAATTTTAGAAAAATTCGTAATTTATTGAGTAATATTATTCTTTTTTTAAACAAATTTAATAAACAAATGCATTACTCAGGCATTTATTAGCAGTAAAATTATTTTTCTTTCAATACCACTCCTTTTAATTGGGAACTTTATGACGATTTAAGTAACATTTATAATTAGTTGATAGATTCAATGATTTTTTTAAACAATTCTAATTATAAATGCATTATTCAGACATTTGTGGAAAAAAAATTCGTTTTCTCGATGTCAACTTTATAACTAGGAACTTCATAATAATTTCAGAAAAATTTTTAATTTTTTATCCATTTCATTTTTTTAACAAATTTAATAAACAGATTCATTATTGGGACATTTGTCAACGGAAAAATTCTTTTTTTTCAGCTTTCAGACTTTCATTGGAATCTTCATAATAAATTCAGCAACATTTATGATTAATTGATATATGTTATGATTTTTTAAACCCAATTTAACAAACAAACGCATTATTCGCGCAGCTGTGGACGGAAAAATTCTTTTTTTTATCAGTTTTTTTATTTAGGATCCTCATGATAATTTCAGTAAAATGCATAATTAGTTGATACACTCTATGATTTTTTCAACAAAACTAATAAATAGATGCATTATTTGGGTATTTGACAACGTAAGAGTTGTTGAGAATGTTGAAAAAGTCGAAAAATGCCTGATAAATGCATTTGTTTATTAAATTTATTTATAATATTAAACATAATAATTTAACGAAGAAATCTCTTCATCATTATATTGTTTTTATCCAAAGTTCTTGCAATATAAGTTTAAAAAACGTTAACTTATGGAAAATCGTAGAAAACATTTTTTGAACAAATAATTTGTATATAATAAATTTGCTTGTTTATTATATAATATTGGAGCATCCTTAACTAACATTACTCTGTAGAACTTAGGGAATCTCAACATAGAAAAAATGACCATTTTTTTCGTCATATTTTTTTATTCATAAGAAATTAAAAACCTGATTTAAAATATAAAAAAAGATGATTATGATTCGAATTTTAAAGTTTATAGGTTATTCACTTAAAAATATTATTTAATAGGAAATTTAAATTAATAAATTTTGAATGTCTAGTTCTCGCATGATTTTTTTAAAGGAAATTGTGTTATTTTCTTAATAGATTAATTTGGAAAGAGGCTTGACCATTTGGGAAGCTAAACTTTGAAAATATTCAGTGTTCAATGCTTTTTTGGAATCTTACAATTTTGCAGGATTTAAAATTGACTTTATTATATATTAAAATAGATACGTTTTGAATATGTAGCAATATTCAATTAATAATTTTGAATGTTTCATTTCAACATTTTAAATTATGATATTGTGTTACAAACTAACAAAATTGTTTCATTTTTGTTAATTCGAATCTAAAGTTGATAATTTAAAGGATACCTAAATAATAAATATTTACCCTTAAACGTTCAAGCAGATCATCTGCGGCCGAAAGCATATCCATCGAAATGAAGTAAGTTATCTGCACCCAATGTACGACCATGGAGTCTTGAAAACATCTTAGTCGGCCCAACTCTGGTTATCGTAGATTGATTACCATAGCAGGGCCGACTTTGGGCCGATGGTCAAGCTCTGGAATCCGACCGAATTTCGCACCTGGGGAGTATGCATGAGACCTTATTAATTAAAAAGTTTTTCCCAATATCAGATCCTCACGCCTTTGAATCTTTTGACAATAATTTACGCAAACATGAATCCTTCAGAGAGAAAATAGTAAGTTTTTGTACATACTTTGATTAAAGTTATTTTCACTAATGAAAAATTTTAAACTATGCTGCATCATACATTTCTTTAAACATTTGAATTAGTTTATATTTTTATCATTTATAAATATATTCGCAATAGAAGAAAAATATGATTACTAATGAGTATTTTTCTTGTGCAAAATAACTCAACTTTTCTAAAAATAGATTATTGTGAACTTGTCTTACTTGTTATTCATTATATTATTCTACATATTTTAGTGGTAATATTGACAATGTAGTGTGAATTATGAAAATTGAAGAGACACTGTACGCAAAATGATTGGTGAAGTAATGTGCGATGGCTTGCAAGCACTGTATAGTTGTGCTGGGCTGAAGGGAAAAATTCCTTTTAAATAAACATTTTTATATGTACTTGTTGAAGGTAATTTTTATGCAAAAGAATTATATGTAATAATTTTTATGATAACATTCAGTTATATAATTCTAACAATATTTTGTGGAAAAGGTTTATCATTTTTTTAGTTGCTGCTACCGTTGGAACACCAAAAAAGTACCGAGCAACGGAAAAAAGACCTATGTCAGCGATTTCTTAAAACACGCTAACACTCGTCTAGGCCTTTTTGGTAACTTATCAATTTTACTTATTCGACAAATTCATATTTTGAAGATATTACTCAAATCAAACTTTTTTTGCAGATAAAGAAAATGGAAAGGTTAAAAAAGGAAGGAAAAGAATGTTGACAAAGGAAAACGTCTACAAGGTAAACAAGATAGAAAAAAGGCGAACCTTGTCTCTTGTCAATAATGAATCACTTGACGACGAAGAAGTAGACGAGTCTAGTTAATTACATTAAATTTAATGTATGTGATTAAAAAATGTAATCTTGATACTGTTAGGGATTGGATATAGCTAAAATTTCATAGTTAATTCTTTACGATTATTAATTTTTCAAAATCTCTTAAAGGTAAAATGTATGAGAAATTTTGTTTTTTAAATCATTTATTAGAATTATTTATTATAATCGATATAATTTAGATTTGATGTAAATTTAGGCACGTATGTCAAAAATTAGCAGTTATCTAAAGATATACATAATTACAAAAGATATATCCAGATAAAGATTCGAATTATCCGCTAGAAAAAGTATTTTTGATCACTCGTATCTTTAACAATGATAATTAATGCGAGACAAGTTTTTTTGAAATACATGGAAAAAAGTTCAGTTTCATTTATTTGATAAAACTTTTTAATGTTTTTACTAAATATGTATACAATATGTATATTAGATCAATTTTAGAGGTTGTAAATTTTAAATTCTATGCTATAAAACCGAAATTATGTGATTGAAAAAATTCTACTTAATTCTACTTAAGAAAATTCTACTTAATAGAAAATAATCCAACTTAAAAAAACTGTAAAGAATAATTCTTTGTAAAAACGTCTTAAAAACTTTTAAAAAACGTTATTTAATTTTATTAAAGACGTTTAAAAAACTTCTTTAATACGTGCCTATCGCCTCTGTTAAATTTTTTGAAAAAATTTTGCGGCCAAAATAAAGTCTAAAATACGTTTTTAAGACGGTATTATAAACATTGAAAAAAATACGCTTTTCCGTGTTTTTTAAAACGTCTTTATAACGGTTTGTGTTAGCAGAGGTACGGATAGAAAAAGATAGAGATATTCAATCCTTCCCGAATGCACGCTTTGCATCCCACAGACACTATCTTTGTCTTTTCACGCCCTATCCGTCGCATTACTTAAATCTATCCCTTTGTATCCTTGACTCTATCCCTTACAGTCACAACTGTCTATCTTTTTCTATCCATGATTGTTCAAAACCGTCTATCTTTCTCAATCACTGACTCTATCCCTTGTTGTCCCATAGGCCTATCTTTTCTATCTTTGTTGTTCACAAATTCCTGTCTTTATCTATCCCAGACTATCCACTATCAACGACATATCGTTTTAATTTCTATTTATTTGAATCTATTAAAAAATGTATTATTCTTATCAGTTTCGTAAACAATAATATTTTTTGAATTTCAAACTCCCACAAAATAATATTAAACCAGCAAGGTTAATAATATTAAACCTGACAACAGAATTCCCCATCTTAGGACTTACTAGTCAAAGTTCAAACTCTGCAAATGCGTCTGCTGACCCTCCAGTTATAGACGGTACAAATGATTTGACTTGTGTCTGATTTTTACAGTCAACCACCTACTGGGAACCTGCCGTGGACGTGGATAAGACTGATACCGGTTCTTTTTCCCGTCAGATACTATTTCTATGAAATGGTAATCCGATGGGAACAAGAATCGGCTTTCTTTTCTGCGGATTCACTGTTGCGACAATGTTGGCCATTTCAAATGTTTCGCACCAGCGACACTGGTGCCTTGCCCCTCCACCCGTGGCGATACGAGCGCGCCGGACGAGTGAGGCCCGTCGCCGAGACCAGTCCAGTCGCTGAGCACGAAAGCTCAGTATAGACCTCGCCGTCGAAGAGCACACATCTCGTTCCGCTCTCCGATAAATATCTGAAAAACGTGAGTAAGAGATCCTTCACCGCTGGTTAAGGATTTCCTCACGTTCATTTTACCCCACCCTCTGAAAACTATCAGTGTAAGACGAAACCCATCGGGTCTCTGGTCGTGCCACGGCAGTATTAAACAAGCCTTCAAACCGCGAGGGTCTTCGCGTCAGCAAAACTTCACCGTGAAGTATTTTCGAAATTCCCTTTACATACCGACAGTTTTCGTCTTATCGTCATAAGATAAAATCGCATTTAGTGTTGTTTATAAGATAAAACCGCATTTAGTGTTGTCTATGCATAGTTAGTTTTTGTGAATAAAGAAAAAAAGTCATATTGTTAAAGAAAAAACAGTGACGAAGTGTATCCCAGCTCCCTAATTTTTGTCCTTGGAAAAACCCATCCGGAAGTATGAACAAAGAAATCGGCAAATCAACAATGGATCCTCTGCCCGAACAGAGCCTGCCCGCCGAAGTAAGAACTATAAACCAAATTATCGCTCAAACCCATTGTAATCAAAATAAACCATCTACCCCAAAATCTATAACTGACTGAATGAGTGAATATCAGTAACTGAATACATTGGGTTCCTTTCTCCTGAAAGGATCCCTGGTTCTGATATTGATCCATTACAAAAATCATTAGTATAAACTTATCACTCTACAAAAGATATAAATAAGCCTCGTCTAATTTAAATAAGGTTCTCTAAAAAAAAAAGATGTACTTAGGTCTTGGTTTGCTAGGTGAACAAGTATCGATGACTGACCATATTGGGTTCCTTCCTCCTGAAACGATTCCCGGTTTCGATATTTATTCATTGCAAAGGCAAAGCACGACTTGAACAAAACAAAAACTCTAAATATAACTAACTGTTAACTAATTTCAATCACAATTCTCAAAAACGAAACCAAATTTAAGTCTTGGTTTGCCACATGAATAAGTGACGGTAACTGACCATATCGTGTTCCTTTCTCCTTAAAGAATCCCCGGGTTCGATATTTATTCATTGCAAAGGCAAAGTATGACTTAAACAAAAAAAAACTCTAAATATAACTAACTGTTAACTAATTTGAATCAAAATTCTCAAAAACGAAATCAAATTTAAGTCTTGGTTTGCCACATGAATAAGTGACGGTAACTGACCATATTGGGTTCCTTCTCCTAAAAGAATCCCCGGTTTCGCTATTTATTCATTACAAAGGCAAAGCATGACTTAAAACAAAAGAAAAACTCTAACTGTAACTAATTATTAATTAATTTAAATCAAAATTCTAAAAAAGAATCATATTCTTTAGGTCCTGGTTTGCCAGGTGAAGCAAATATCGGTAACTGACCATATTGGGTTCCTTTTTCCTGAAAGGAACCTCGGTTATGATATTAATTCATGACAAAAACAAGCCATGACCTATAAATTTAAATCTGAATAATTAATAATAAAGAAAAATAAAAAAACAACAACCCCTATCAATGGCAACCAACTTGGGTTCCATTCTCTAGTTAGGATCCCGAGTCATTGCTGAGGATTTGAGTTTAAAACTTATCAAAAGTCGAGCCCCTCGAGTTTCTGCTCTGAGGGATCCACATCGGACAACGTCCTCTCTTTTTTTTGCCCCTTCAGGAAAACGGAATCAAGAAAAAAAGATTTAAAAATAAGAAGAGCCAGCAGAAATGCTGGACTGAAAGGCGCTGCCGCGCCGTATCCGAGCGGCGAAATCATCCGGA
>NC_046659.1:18740987-18744740 GCF_010883055.1 Belonocnema kinseyi | reverse complement strand
GGCGAAAAAGACACCACAAATGCCCGCCCCACAGTATACCGGAAGTAACGCCTACTTTCATCATAAATCCAAACCTAATTCAGCTAGCCCCCACTGCTCCCGACAAAGATCTATCGAGCACGATACCCCTAAATAAAGCTCTGAACGCGCTCGATGCTACGACTCTCGAGGAGGCACAAGTATTCCCCTCTGATAAACCTGAAGAGATTTCTCAAACCCAAGAAGAAGAGGATATCTTAACGCTACGAGCCTCCCCCAAGGATTTTCTCCAGAAAAAGGCTCTTCTCCAGGGAAAAAGAATACTCCTCCCCCTACAAAACATCCTTCTCCGCCTGACATTTCTAGTCAATGTTTCTTGAGCCGGAACTACCATGCGTTACGGAAGGTCGAAACTCAGCAAGATAAGACAGTGAAGGAGCGCCTCAAAGAGGCCTGGGAAGACGCACATTTAGAGCGTTACCAATTCGACCCAGCAGGCAGGGAAAGACCTCGCCCCCCTCCCCGTCACTCCCCACGAAAATCAAAAACCAGCAAATCAACGAGGTCTGCAATACCAAGACTTCTAGCCAATAACCGGAAGGTGTCTTCTCCCGGAAGATGCTCGCCACATAAAAGGCGTATACAAACCCAGTTGTATCAAAGAATTCCAGGATCTCCCGCAACCTCCGTACGCTCCCCACATACCCCGAGTCGACGACCACCTCATCATAGTCCACGACGACTGAAATCCGCGATTGGCTACCCACCGCCGATCAACAAAGTTTGCCGCCATTTATTTTCAAACCCCCACGAGAGACTCAGGCTCCGCATAAATCTTCAGAAGAAGGTAAGTCCCAATTAATACCGACAAACTGCTTCATCCATTTATTTGTTTTCTTACATCTCTTAAATATTTAGACCTTACCTTGGTTTTATGTTTATTTACAATTTTGATATATATTTCATAATTGATTTGTATATCAAGACGTGGACAAGCGGAGGATTCGTTTGGATAGAACGACTAGGATTCAAGAAGATAGGGTTATCTCATATTTAAAAAAAGATAGAAATGTATTCATTTCGATAGGAAAATAGGTATGAAGAAAACGAAATTTTGGTTTATCCAACGAATAGAAAAGGATAGAGGTGAATAAGTGGAGGATTCAGTTAGATAGAAAGACTGAGATTCAAGAAGATAAAGCTATCTCATATTTCAGAAAAGATATAAATGGATTCACTTGGGTATGAAAATAGGGATTAAAAAAGATCGACGAAATTTAAGATTGCCCAACGGGTAGAAAAGGATAGGGCTTGATAAGCTGTGGATTAATTTAGAGAGAAAAACTAAGATTCCAGAAGATAAGGCAATAGTATATTTCAGAAAAGATGGAAATGGATTCACTTGGATAGGAAAATAGAGATTAAAAAAGATAGACGAAATTTAAGATTGCCCAACGGATAGAAAAGGATAGAGGTGGATAAGCCGTGGATTTATTTAAATAGAAAGACTGGGATTCAAGAACATTAAGCTATCTTAGATTTTAGAAGAGATAGAAAAAGATTCAATGAGATAAGAATATAGGGATAGAAAAAGAAAGGCAAGATTTTGGATTGCCTAACGGATAGAAAAAGGTAAACGTGTATAAGCGAAGGATTCATTTGGAAAGAAACACTAGAATAGGGATTGGGAGTTGAAAGAAAAGGATAAATGTGGAGAAGTGGTGGATAAACATCGATAGGAACATAGGGATTCTGAAGAATAGAGTTGATTGTAGATTGAAAGAAAGATAGAAAATGATTGAAGCAATAGACCTGAGATCAAGATGGATACATCGGTTCTTTCAATTTCAATCTTTAAGATAGAAAACTATTCAAACGGATAAAGAATATCCATTTACTTCCAGCAGGGTATGTTGAGCAATTAATTATTTTATCCTAGCTTTAATAAATAAGTTCGCATATTCATGTGTCTAACCCTCATGACGGTATAAATGGTCAATAATGAATCAGGGGTAAAATATTTGACACACAAAAATTTGATTTACCCTGGCGGACCGAACGAACCAAAAGAAGTCTCTGCAAAGTACCTTTAAAGACTCCTTTGAGAACCCCTTCGGTTCCTTCTTTAAAAAACTAAAAAAAATAGCAAGATGAACTTTTAAGCTGTTGAAATTCGGATTCTATGTTACATTTTTTATTAGAAACTCACGGAGTAAATGCAATACTTTGTTTTGCAGCGTTAAAAATGTTTAAAAATGTCATCAATTTCTGCTGAAGGTGACTTCAAGCGCATCCATAATAGCTCAAGTAGTATGTTGCGTGTGAAGTTTAAAAATAAAATTCAAATTGGCTAATAACTGTTAATAAATGTTAATAAATGTAGGTAATAATTAAATTAACGTAAAAAAGAAGTCAATATTTAACATTAGCTAGTAGATTGTAAAAATTTCGATAAGGTCGTTGAATTTTTCATTTTTACATTTTACAGCATCCAACTTTATCGACTGCAGTAACATACGACATAATGAAAATCAAACGCCTAAAAATAGTTATAAATTATTTGTTGATAGGATAGATATGTTTTGTTTTATTAGCAAGAAATATGAAAAATAAAAATAAATTTTTGGAAGAATGAGACAAAGTTCGAAAAAAAATTAAGAAACAAAAGTTTATTTTAAAAAAATTTATTATGTCTACAAATTTTTATACATGAAAACATTTTTTAGGTTAGCGCTGAGAATACAAATTTACACAAAATAAATTACGAATAGTAACTAGAAAAAATCTTTTTATACATATGAAAATGAGTGATCATGACATTTTTCAGATTTTGAAAACGATATCTTCAGTTAGCAGAAACTTGTGGAAGTTTGAAACTTTGAAAACAGTGATATTTTCAATATATTTCAATGTTCGCTCACCATTTGTTCATGGAATTAGCTTTTATTGTAAGAATTTATCTCTTTAGATGGAACAAACGATTTCCAAAAACTGTTAATGTAAAAAAATTCTGGTGACCAATGTAGTTACGTAGAATATAATTTTTATTTGAAAATCGAAGTTTCAAAGATAACCAAAAATGGTAAAAAATCATAAAAAGATTTTTTTATATTCTTTTCAGGGGCCTTTTAGGACCTGAACATACATTCAATGTTAGAAGGAAAAGACAAAATAACCATAATTTCGATTTTGGCGTATCACTAAGTGAAATAATATGTATCCAGCTTTAAAGAAAGTCTTCGCCATGAGCTATTGCAATGTTATTTCGTATTACTTTGCAGATTATTTTAGTTTTACTCAATTTTTGCAGCTCTTTGCTTACTTACACAGTGACCCAGAACTTCCCCTTCTAACTTATATTTATTTTCAGACCATACCATCTTTAATTATCTTCGAAATTTCGATTTTCAAATTAAACTTATATTCTACGTAACTACATTATTCATCATCAGAATTTTTTTTTGCAATAACATTTTTCGAAAATCGTTTGTTTTATCAAAATAAACGAATTCGTACACTAAAAGCTACTTCGATGAACAAATGACAGAACATTAAAATATATTTAAAAAATTACTGTTTTCAAAGTTTCAAACTTCAAACAGTTTTTTCTAACTAAAGATATCGTTTTAAAAATTTGAAATAATCATGGGCACTAATTTTGATATGTAGAAACAGATTTTTCCTAGCCATAATCAAAATTAAAATTGTTTTTCGGCTTAACCTATTGAACATAACCAGTAGTATAGTCCTAAAAAAAAGTGGCTTCGCGGTACA
>NC_046659.1:18737704-18740887 GCF_010883055.1 Belonocnema kinseyi | reverse complement strand
ACTGTTGATTTTCTCTGACCCACCTCTCCCTCCGCTCTAGACTTCTCTTAGCGTCAGATAGTATACGTATTCTCTCAACAATATGCTGCCTGATGGTCAGCAATTTTGACACAATAATTGATAGCCCAGAGGTCGGATTCACCGGAAAAATGTCCACGAAGCTCGTCATCCATTTCAGCCAGATCTTTAGGCTTGAGAAAAACCTTTGTGTTGATGTTTCTCCGGGTCGTAAAGCATTGCTCTTCATCTATTGGATGCCTGCCCGCGGTTGGGCTTAGTGTCGCCTCTCTTTCTTTGTTGCCGTCTTGTTCTAGCTGTGGTAGAGTAGGCGTTCCGCTTACATAGCCCCTTTTACGGAGTAGTTCAGCATGGTTTCGCAGACGTTGCTGCGAAAAGTGCGATAGCTCCGGGTGTTTCTCGCACCACAGAGCATGCAGCCATGCCATGTAACCCCGTTCACGGGCCACACTCGCATCGTAGCACTCTAGCAAGTCATGATTCAGTTGCTCCGTCCACCCGAAGGTCGCGAGATCCCGCCGATCCATCGCATTGAATCCATTTTCATTGGCTCCCCCAGCTCTATATTCGTCGGCATTGTTGGCCGACCCATTGTCGGGAGCCCTGCGCGTTCTGTTGTTTTGAACCGCACTTACTACAACTATGTCTGGTGTTGTCATTGTTGTGCCCACGAGAAGCTAGGGAAAGGGGTTCGTCCATCCTTGTAGAGCCCCGCATGCAAGGATAAGGCTGCGTACTCTGAGAGGTCGCTTGGTATCCCAGAGTCACCGTTCTGGACACTTCACCCAAGTGCCGTTCAGCTTTCGTCACGGTTTTCACACCTCCGCTTGGGGGTTAATTCCTTCGGGACCACCCCTGGACAATTGTCCGCGACTGCCTATTTATTTTTGTAACCATATTCAGCAGAAACCCTTGGTACAGGGATCCTCTATCCGCAATCCGAGGACGCGTTCGGTGGCTTTGTCATAGGCCCTTCGGTTTGATTCTAGAGAAATATATATTATATATCAGGATGCACGAAACTTTTGCGGAACCGTCCTTTTGATTCCGTTACAAACCGTGACCACCTATCTCACGGTCGTGAGACGTGGTTGTAATTGAAATTTTACCGCGCTTTCGCGGGGGAAAAAAGCGCCATATGATAACGTACAATCAGGTCCCGGCGCTTTGTACGATATTATAATGCACTAATATCACAACAAAAAGTGAAGTTAAATTTGGTTGCTTTTTGATTGATGTCTAGTAATAGAAAATTTGATCAAATAGTTTTTATTTTGATCAAATTGAATTTGTACGTTTCCCTAATGTTTTTTTCTAAATTTAGTCAAATCTGAGGATGCTGTTATTACGCGTATAGAAAGACCTTTTCATCTTAAATATCGAACGACTTCATAGGATGAGAAATATTTTGCCTTCAAAATCTGGGAAATGATAGCGAACATGTTAACGGACGTCCCCGCACACTTCTTTTGTGTTTTTTTGTCAAAATTCTTTTGAAATTGCTAACAACGTGCGTGTATATTTCGAGGTTATGTGTGTTACAATTCACCCGAGCGTTGCTTCCAAACTACACAATATTTTTGGCCGAAAACTTTGGACTTACAAATAAACATAGTAACTAATCTCCCGGAACTAACCTTATTTGCAGGCAATCAAAAAAGTTTATTTCATAAATAATTTCCAGATTATTGGAAAGGCAGAGTTGGAAAACGACGTAACCTCAAAATAATGCATATGCATAAATCTTTTATTTAGCACAATACATTTTTTTGTTATTATCCTTCAAAAAAGAGTCCGGGGACTTCCGTTATGATATTTTATAGCATTTCCGAATTCAGTTTTTAAACATTTTCATTTTTGTGGAAAAAAAGCCAGGGAACCTGTAAGTATCACATGCCCTTAATGCCAGATTTCAAAATAATATAATTGGAATCTATGAGTCTTTACGATTCCACGCCCATACAATTTTTCTTTAAAAGTTAAAAATTGTACATCCTGACTATATTATTCTCAAATCACTAATTGAAAAATTGATGATTATTGCAAGTGCCCGAGACTCAGACTCCGAGACGTAATTGTCCTTAATAATTATGAGATTAATTATAGATGATAAAGTGAAGATGTTGGTTTGAAATAATTCAAAGTGTTGATTACTGGTCTGTGTATTTATTAAAGATGAACTAACTGCAAAATCTCACAGTATAGTTATTTAAGAAACAAGACGTTTCGACTATTCTTCGATAGTCTCTATCAGTCCTTAAGTGCAATATACTAGGCAGTCTGATAAGTCCCTGAAAAAGTGAAACACGGAGACGTTTTTTGGCCAAAGTCGGTTTTATTTTTCAACATACTCTCCTTTTAGGTCGAAACAGCGAGTCCAACGATTTTCTAACTTTTTGATACCGTCCGAAAAGTACTCGGTCGGAAGGTCTCCAAAATACGCCTCATTTTCAGCTATGAGCTCCTCATTTGAGTAAAAACGCTTACCGGTGAGCCATCTCTTCAGGTTATGGAACAAGTAATAGTCGCTGGGGGCCAGGCCTGGTGAATACGGTGGCTGAGGAACCAATTCGAATCCGATTTCATGCAATTTTGCTTGTGCAATTAAGCATGAATGAACAGGCGCATTGTCGTGATGATAAAGCGGTTTTTTCTTCTTCAAATGCGGTCGTTTTTCGGCGATTTCGACTTTCAATCGGTCCAATAATGATGAATAGTATGCCCCGGTTATGGTTTTACCTTTTTCAAGATAGTCCACGAATATTATGCCATGTGCATCCCAAAATACGGATGCCATAACCTTTCCGACCCATTTTTACGTTTTTGGATGCCTCGGAGCACTTTGGCCCGGTGGAACCCACTGTTTTGCCTGTTGCGTTGACTCGAGGAGTGTAGTAGTGGATCCAGGTTTCAACCATGGTTATGAATCCGCGCAAAAACTCGGTCGGCTTACACGATAATAATGCCAAATTCTGCTGGGAAGTTGTCACACGAATTCGTTTTTGGTCCACTGTGGGCAGACGCGGAACCCATCGCGCGCAGAGCTTCTTCATGCCCAAAACAGAATGCACGATATTGCCCACACGTTCCAATGATATGCCTACAGCATTAGCTACCTCTCTCAATTTCACTTTGGGATCATTCAACATCATATCATGGATTTTT
>NC_046659.1:18734041-18737604 GCF_010883055.1 Belonocnema kinseyi | reverse complement strand
TTATCCAGCTTGGCCTTGGTCTCGGATATCGTTTTCTTGCGAAGATAGTAGTGTTTGATCAAAACTCGAAACTCAGATTTTTCCATATTAAAAAAAACTTGGGAGGTCAGTCGCTTCTCAGTACTGTAACTTGTAAATGCGTAAACATAAATGGCTGAAGTTTTGACAGGCGTCATTTGAAGGATCAAGCTCGACGAAAATGGTTCACATTAGTGAATACTAATGCCATCTCTTAGAATTTTCAGGTACTTATCAGACTGCCTAGTAAGTTAATTTCAATATATGTTTCTTAAATAACTTTACTGTGGGATCTTGCAGTTAGTTCAACTTTAATGAGTACATAGACCACTAATCAACACTTTGAATTATTTCAAACCAACGTCTTCACTTGTTACTGACCCTGGTCAACACCATAAGATCTTTAAGAAAATATAGACTATATACTGTTAAATCCTATAACAAAGACTTACTTTAGACAGGAAGTTCCAAATAGTATAATTCACTTATTGCCATAAATATAAAAAAATGAAGTTTCCATTGAAACCCATTTTTGGTTCCAAAGGAACTGCAATAAAAATGAACCCCACTTGCTGAAAAGGAACCCAAAACGATAAATGAGCTCTAAATGATACCACACTTGGGGTTCGAAAGGATCTCAAATGTAATTGAGCCTGTTCTTAAAGAACGTATTTTCCGCTTTGCCCACTTGGACATTATTTTTAATTAATAACACATTATTTACCTTACAGCACACAGGTCATCGAACTCTGATGGACGTAGCTGAATGAACATAAATAACTTATCATATTCATTATTTTTTTAGAACAATGATTAATCTTGTCTCTGCCGAGTTTATAATTTTTATTTCTTTTATTCACTACTATTTGAACTAAAATAAAATCAATAAAGTTACTAAACATACATTTAAAATTTTGTTTTTTCTGAAGTCAAAATTAAAAGCGTTTTTTGCAATAAAATCGCAATATTTTTTCATCTGTCACTCAAAAATCCTATTTTAGGATTAATAAATTACTTTTAAAGCATTTCCTAATAATTATTTATTATAAATATAACAATTGAATATTTATATAACTTAAAATGCGCGCGCTAAAAGCAACAAATCGTGTTTCTGGCGCAACCCAAGCGCAGTTCCAAAAGTTCCGAACATTGGGAGCACTGATTCATATGCAAAAAAATTTGCGTCTTGAGTCATTGGTCGATAAACTTATTCTGTATGCTCACATTTATAAATAAGTCATTATCAATAATATTAAATTATTAAAAAGGGAACCTTGCATTAACCCTTTTAAATTTCTTTCTTTATTTCAAGAAAATATCCTAAGTATATTTTCAGCTTTATAAAGTAAGTATAACGAACAGTTTGCTTTACCAACATATTCTGTAAATAGCAAACTTATCAACCCGACTTTGCAAGCGATTGGCTCGTGAATGGGCCTTGATGCTGTTGATGTTGTTCTTTTCAAGTGCGCTCTAAACGATCCCATTTGGGTCTCTACGAGTATCTATTGGAGTTCAAGTTTCAAATGACACCAACTTTCATTTGAGCCGTCACATGAGTGAACCCCTAGTTTTTTCTGTGATAATTTTATTGTTGACCTAAAGTTGAGTTTCATTTTGCCTTTAAAAATTAAATTCTCAATATTGTGCAAATGGCTCTTTTAATACTAACTAGAAACATTTTCTGAGCGACAAATAAATGGCGCGGCACCGCCAGGCCTAGACAACACCACTGAACATAACATAGAATAGTTACTATTTTCGACAAAATCTAGTGCGAAGAGTGAGGTCTGAAAGACGCGCGCTCAGCGTTAGTGAGATAACAGGCAATTATGAGCAACAAAATATATCTTACCGAAAATTCATGAAGATTCGCTAATGATGTATAAGAACTACGACTATTATCTTAGCACACACTCAAGGGACCTTACTTACAATACGTAACGGATTTTATATTCTCTTCAAGGCAGTGTTGCCAGACACCCACTGATATATATAATTGAAAATTTGTCATAAGGACAACCGCAGGACCTCGCCGGGAGCGGTTGCCAATCTGGAAAACTGCACCCGCTCCCAGCGAAATCGCGGTAAAATTTCAGCCACAACCACGTCTCACGACCGTGAGATAGGTGGCTACAGTCTGTAAAGGAATCAATACGACGATCCAGCAAAAGCCTCGTGCACCCTAAGAACACGGAGCGACCCAAGGACTACCGCCCTCTGCATTTTTCCCGCAAGTGTTTTAGCATATTGTTGACACGCAGGGATGCTTTTCAGGCCATTAGCAAGTGAAAGCAAGTGGCCGCATTGTGCCTTTGAATGTAGGTCGTTCCCGCATGAGTTGGACAACCAGATAGTATGTGAGATGAATGCTCGGGGTGTGCATGGCACGCCCTGCAGCTATCATCAGGAATGTCTTGGCTCAAAATGTGGCGACGGTATGTTAAGGTGGAAATGACACCGTCTTAGCATGCAAAAATGAAACCCTCCGTACCAGACTTCAATCCGGGCGATTTAAGGAAAGCAAACGTTAGCTCACAAAACATTAACTGATCCTTCACATTTCTGTGGAAGATACCGTGCATCCTCTAATCGAGGAGCTGTTAACGAAAGTTTTTCTCTTGTGCTTTCTTAATCCGGGCTTTCAGGAGTGAGTACTCGAGACAGATAAGATTTGATGCATTTTGCTCACCCTTAATACTGAAGTCAAGTCCGAGTGTTTCAGCAGCCTCCTTCGCTGCTTTGTACAGAAACGCTCCTTTGCCCACTTCTTCGTGATTCCTGACCATTTTAAGAAGAGGGTCTCTTCCATTTGCAACTTTATGTGCTGTACCCATAATAATCCTGTTGTGAAGACATTCAAGACTCAATATTCCGCGACCACCTTGACGGCGTGAGATGTACAGTCGCGGAACGGAAGACTTAAGATGCATGCATTTGTTCATGTGCATAACCTTTCTTGTCCCGATATCAAGGGACCTGAGCTCGTTCTTCGTCCATGGAACTACTCCAAATGAATACAGTAGTACCGGGATGGCAAGCATGTTCGTTGCATATACTTTGTTCCTCGCCGACAGTTCGGAAGACCAAATCTGTCGGATGAGACGCACAATACTCCTGCCGAAAATAGGCAGCTTAGCTGACCCGAAGAATTACAGGCCAACAACTTGTCTGAACACAATTTATAAGATATTCACAGGTTTCCTAAATGATAGGATTGTTCGGGCAATTGAACCTGTGTGGCAAGAAATATATGAACAACGAGGCTCAAAGAAAGGCGTAGCCGGACATCGGGAGAACCTGCTCATCGATAGATGTGTCTGTAAAGATGCAGCGTTCTACCAGCGTGACCTATCGATGGCCTGGATTGATTATCGGAAAGCTTTCGAATGTACATCCTATAGACTTATCATCTGTCTTTTGGAAATCTTAAAGGTTCATCTGCAAATAGTTGGGTGCATAGAGAGATTGATGCCGCTTTGAAAAACCAGATTTACTATCTCATCTGGCAAAAATCGTGTGACAACTAACAAGGTCACGTTTCA
>NC_046659.1:18720400-18733941 GCF_010883055.1 Belonocnema kinseyi | reverse complement strand
GAATGAAAAGAAAGAGAGGTATCGAGACCTTATAAGGGAGTTGCAACGATTGTACCCGGAATATTCTATTAAACTAATCGTCCTTATCATCGGCGCTCTTAGAGGTGCCAAGCTTTCACTTGCTAATAGCCTAAAAAGCATCCCTGCGTGTCAACAATATGCATTAAAAAGTATTAGAAAATTTGAATCCCTAAGAATGTCGTTTCTGTCCTTAGTTTTTTAATTCTCATCAGGCGGCGAAAATCATAAGATTTCAATCCCTTTTAAAGCCGATCGGAACTGTAAGACGTAACCTTGATTATATTAAAAACACAATTTTCATTTGACGCATTAGATCGCGCTGTAAAAGCATGAAATTTTCCAAATCTAGTAGGATTGTATGTAAGATTACATTTCTTTATCGTCAAATGTTCGATTTGTTCAAATATTATCAATGGAAAAAACATAAAATCATGATAAAAAATTGAAAAAATTATTGTTCACCAGAACTTTCTGTGTGGAAATTGATCCTGACATCGTAAAATGACCGACGCTATGCTTTAAGAAGTTTTTTGCCTGATTATTATTCGAAAAACAGTAAATAAATGTTGCAAAATTTGCTAAATTAAAAGAGATTGAAATTTGTCTAATTCTTGGTTGCTTTGTGGTATTCAGCAAAATATTGTCAGCGCTAGGTACAGAAGGGGATTCAATTTGAGAGTTGACTTCAACTTCCGTGGATATTCAAAATGGGAGGACAAAAACGGGATCCAGAAGTATTCAATATTTCTCACGTTACCACTGAATGAATGAAATTTTTCAATACTTTTTAAGGCAAGCCTTTTTACCGGGAAGTGAAACGAGCGCGAAATTCGAAATGTGTAGTTTATGAGAAACAAAAGAAGGAGCATATTTTATTAGAACATCCATCAGAAGAATATAAATAAAATAAAAAATAAGCATATTCTTTTACCATCTGTACAGTATATACGTCTAGTTATCAATGAAAGAAATTTATGAAAAAATGCCTGGATGAAAGGAATGAAATGAATGGAAAGAATTATGGTGGGACTATTATGTCGTTGAAAATGCAAATTTTTTTTTTAAATTCTTTTTTCGTGAAAATTCGTCTGAGGCGGTGGATTATTAACCTTCTTGATGACTAATTCTTCTTTTTTTATTTAAAATGAATTTCGTCGGTTAATAATTTAAATATATGGTTGACAATTCCTTTAAAAAAAACAAAGTTTTTGTTGAAATTTCATGTATTTTCTGAAACATCTGGTTTCCTTTTGGTTGAAAATTAATGTCCTTAATGAAAATTAAATAACTTTAAATCAATATTTATATGTTATACATAAAAGCTTATATTATTTTGATGGACATTTATTGTAGGTTAGGTTTATAGTAGATGGAGAATTTCTTTAGAAATTCAAATATTTGGTTGGCGTTTTATGTATTTTGTAAAAAAATCTTTCTTTCTTGGTGCAAAAAATTAATCTCTTTGGCAGAAAATAAGTTTTTATATAAAAATTCATTTTCTTAACCGAAAATTCATTTTTAGAACTAAAAATGTAACTATTCCCATTTTGATTGAAAATAATATTTTTTGTAGTAACTTTTTCATTTACTTTAACTTTAAATTTAATAAGAAAATTTTTCACTTAATTTGTCACGACTAAATATTTCGATAATAACTTCTTCTTGGTTAAAAATTTATTTTACTCCTATATTCACTATACTAAGGTTTTGAGAAGTATTCATTGATTTAAAATTGTTACGATATAGAGGTGAGTTGCAGAAGATGTGGGTGAAATATAATAAAAATCAAATAACATTAATATTTTGGTACATTTAATACTCTTATGGCATACAATGTATGAAAGACGAACATTGAAGTAATTTTATCAGTTCTGTTACAGTTTGCAGAAAGCATACGGATATATTGAACCTATGGCCTAATACAAAAATATATATACAATTTCTGAGCATTATATTTTAAGTCGATCATTATAACGGATTGGATTAAAATGAATTTACTGGTTCAAAAGGATCAACGATTAAAATTTCAAAGTCCAAAGGACGTATATTTTTTTTACACTAGAAATTTTAATGTTTCATGAGTTCAGAGTTACAAACAATGAACGTCTGTCAAAAATCGAATAACTAATTTCTGAAATTCGAACTTTCACAATATGAATTTTCCATAGGGGTCCCCACAGGGGACCCAGCTCGGTTGCCGTCACGGATCAAAGATTAAAATTTCAAAGTCCAAATGGTGAGTATTTTGTTTACGCCACAAATTTTATGGTTTCATAAGTTCAGACTTGCAAACAGCGAATTTCTGACAAAAATTCGATAACACTTTTTTGAAATTCGAACTCTAAGAATATGGATGTTCCATAGAGGCCCCCGCCGGGGGCCCAGCTCGATTGCCCTCACGGATAAACGATTAAAATTTCTAAGTCGGAACGGTAAATACTTTATATCCTAAAAAATGGACATAAAAATATACGTTTTAAAATATGGTTCATGCATTCTAAAATTTCAAAAAACTATAAATACATCTGTCCCGAAAAGAACTTTTTTCCTTCTTTTTTTGAGAAAAAAATTTTTAGTTTCATGTTTTATAAAAATTTTTAAATGTTAATAAAAAATTATATTTCCCGTCATTGTAAAAAGTTTTATAGTAGTCTACAACGTGAAAAAACAAAATATTACGCGAAGAAAAAGTGTAATCGATTTAAATGATTTACTTACTAATTATTTTGATATTTCTGTTAACAGTTTGTGTATTTTACATTTACAAAACGTCGTATAATAATAAATAATTATAAAAAGAGAGCTTAAAATTTGGTACCTTAACTTTTCTGAACTGTAGCTTATGAGGATGGCTTTTTCATCGAGTTTCAACTTGTCGGTTCGGCGCAGTTGGTTCGATACCCCGTAGTGTTAGAAATTTTATTTGCAATGTAATGTTTAAAAATGTAATATATGTGTTCACCCTACACAGAGCTATTAATATCTGCAGACAAAATACTCAAGTCAATTAATATATTTTTTGTCATATGGTTAGAGTATAGCAGTACGGTACTAGTTAACACTGCCGCAGTACTGCCGCCCATGGTGAATTTCCTATTGGAAAAGTACTGTGCTAGTAGCGATATCCAGTGCTGGCCCAACACTGACAGCCCAGTAGAAAATAGTGTTATCATCCCATAGATATGCCAGTACAGGTGCCAGCACTGGCAAAAAAGGCCAGGAGGGTTTTCGTGGTAGTAAACCATGAGGGATCCATGAGGGAAGCCCATGTTGGGCCCCTATGGATTAGCATGTCGTCCGTCCTAACTTACGCTAATTTGGTTTTTTCTCTCACTATATTTTTAAAAAATCTAGTCTAATCGATTGAAGTCTCAGTATTTTTGAGACTTCTAAATTACTAAATTTTAATTTTTTTTTTAAACAATTGATTTAAATGTTTTTTTGACTGAAATTTGATCTGTTTGACTATTTTGAACCATCATCAACTCAGGTTAAGAACCTTTGAAAAAGGTACGCATGTGTACCGAAACGTAAGGAGGATTAAAAGGAATTTTTCTATTAAATAAATATCTGAGTTTCGAAGAAAATGTTTTTTAACTCATAATTTATTTTTGATTTACGATTGGACCGTAAGACATAAATAATTGAAATCTAAGATTTGAAATCAATAAATATCAACGGTCGAAGAAAGGATTGATTTGTTTCATCAAATCACTTTACAATAGAAAATAATGTAGAAAATTCTATCAAACAAGAAGAAAAGTTAACACTTTGCACGATTTTGGAATCGCTTTCTCCTTCCGCATGTTTCTTAACGAAATAAATATCTTATGTGAAGTCAGTTTTTAACGAAATGCATTGTGCCCGAATCGATTTTCCTGGCACTGCACACAACTGCATTGATCGATATGGATTGGCTTGCCATTCTTGTCTATAATTTTGGATCCTTCTCAATGTTCTTAAA
This sequence comes from Belonocnema kinseyi, assembly GCF_010883055.1. Lineage (NCBI taxonomy): Eukaryota > Metazoa > Arthropoda > Insecta > Hymenoptera > Cynipidae > Belonocnema > Belonocnema kinseyi. The sequence continues at coordinate 18,729,956 of NC_046659.1, read as the reverse complement.
AAACTATCTCATTACAATCTATTTATCCATCCAGGAATTATTGATAGGCTCTTATTCCGAGATTCTCAAGATGATTCTCCGGTTTTTCTCCCATATTGTGCACTCTAGGTCTTGATTACACATTCTGATTCATGCACAACAAATTTTCCAGAATGAACTTGGAACGACATAGGTTAGAAGTGGACCAGTGGAGGCAAATGCAAATGTGGAATGAATCAAGCTATTTAATTCGTCAATTCGTTTATGTCACAGTTCACACTTTGTACTGGTTGAAATAGTTGTTAGATCGTCCAATCTTATTGGGTATTTGTATCATGCCTTCAATATGGATTTAAAAAAACGTCATAGAAATAGAAAATTATGGTATATTTTAGAGTTATGGTACGTAATGGATGGTACATGGTACAGGAGTCAAACGTATGGTATGATTTGATAATTATGGTACGGTCTGGCTACACTGGTTCATGGTCCCCCATTCTCCCTGTAATCTTCAGAAGGAAGCAACTGCAAAAAACACAGAAATAGAAATTTAAGGGTGTTGGTTCAATCCGACTTTGAATTTTTTTTAATAGGTACGGCACTGATTCCATATATTTTTTTCCGAAGGATTTGTGAACGAAAGAAAGAAAACTTGTCGAATATCCGGGGTTTTGCGAGATCATCGGCTCAATAAAATGTTGAAAAATAAACAAATTTGTTGAGGAAATGATTATTTTCTCGACAAATATGAATTTTGCGAAAGATAGAAACCAGCGGGTAGCAGACGGCAGCATTTGAAAAATTAGAATCGTTAGCTAATTTATTTTCTTTACTCAATTCTAACATAATAGAATAATTCTAGAGATTTACGGCGCTTCCAAAGGGCCAGGTCTTGAAGATGGTCTCCCCAAATTTTGCGAAATACGTTGCGAAATGGAGCAAAAAGCAGAGAAAACTGACATGCCCTGCCTGTGTTTTTGTAACTGTATTTGTGATCAACCACCTGGCTAGCTGTTACCTTCAGTCTATACGCGGAATCGGGGCATACTTCTTTATCGTCCGTGGGTCAAAACTACAATTCTCAAAGGGGAAAACCTCTTCTGGGATATTGACTTTTTGATGAAACTATCATCAATTGATATTACTTCAAAAATAATAAGACACGTGTCCCGGATTTTTTGCTCCCTTGTAAGAACTATGAGCGTTTAGAAAACAACTTTAGCCAAGGGTGCAGAAACTCTACCGGTTCGCGCGCGTAAACTTTCAACAAGATACGCTGGTCCAGTGGACCAGAGTCTGACTGTTGACCACGCTGTCGAGGGTTCGAATCTTTTTCTCAACTTTTTTTTTCGTATTGTAAACATGGCAAGTAATAATTTTTAATGCTTCCCCGGCATTTATATACTGACACTTTTCGAATAATTTATTTGTATAATCGTAATTTTTTTACATTTATGCGGGTGATAATCGTCATGGATTATCACGTAGCTGGGTGATGCAATGTCCACTGCAGCGATGGAAGAAATGGGACTCAACCAAAGATTAGGCAGTTTTCAATTAGGAAAAAATAACAAAAAATGTGAATACAATTTCCTACAAAATATTGAAATGGACTTTCTTTGCAAATAACATCTGCAAACGCATAAATTTAATAAATTCTCATTTCTTCCGTCGCTGCAATGAACACTACACCACGCAGCTACGTGATAACCCATGACGATTATCACCCGCAAAAATGTAAAAAAAATTACGATTATACAAATAAATTATTCGAAAAGTGTCTGTATGATATATATTTCCCAGTAGTATTTTCCAAACATATAATTTATTCACCGGGGAATCATTAAAAATTATTACTTGACATGTTTCCAATACGAAAAAAAAGTTTCTAAAAAATTATTTGAGCTTTTAACCGAAAAATTGAAGTTTTATCCAAAAAATACGAATTTGCAACAAAATAAATCAATTTTCGCGAAATAATTAATTTACGCTTCCTCATAGAGGAAGCTCCGTAATACCCGGTAATAAGCGTAGAATAGAGAAAAATTAATATTTTTATATTTCAGCGCAAAAGTGAAGATTTGTCTATTATTTTGAATGCGCGATTTTTCCATCTGTGAAAATGCCACAATAAGAATAATTCCCATCAATTCAACTCTGCCTTTCTAGAGTTAGAATTTTTTAAATTCACACATTTACATAGATTTCTTTGTTGCATTTTTGAAGACGTTTAAATTAATGATTAAAATATAAATTTTAATATTTTTCGAATTTATAAGTTACAAAAAGATTTACGAATGAAAAATAGGTTAAATAAATGCTTTCGTTAAATTTTACTAAGTCCATTGAGAGGAATAGGATTTGCACTTTTTCTACGCCCGTTGGGGGATTTTTAAACGAAGGAAAAATCTCTTATTCATAGGAATACAAATTTTTAATTTTTCTGAATTCAACGCTTGTTACCAGGCATTAACGGTTTCGAAAGAAATTTAATTAACTTCATTAAACGTTCCTCAATTTAAAAATGTTTCAGAGGATGTTCTAGGCAATACTGTCTGGATGTTTGTGCGTGTGAGTAGATTTGTATGTGAATGTCACACGTTTTTGCGAACACGATAACTTGAAAACGATTCCTTAACATAATTCAAAATCGATGTAAGAACTGAAAAAGATTGATTGATACGAGGCAAATCGTTTGGCCTATAATATTAATGCACTTTATTAAGTAAGGAAGTTATGCTCATTTACAATAATTAAAACATCTGTTTTAAATAGAAAAACTTTTTTTATAGACATAATTCAAAGCTGATGCATGAATCGAAGACGTTTTCATCATAAATTTTTAAATAAAATAATTCTCATAATTTTTGTTTAAAAAATCATAAAGATGGGAAAGGGATAGGGTGCGACAAAACTTACCCCTTCTCTTTACCAGCTCGAAAAATTTGTTATTTTAAATACAAAATTTGAACAGTTCTTTTGTCATTGTATTATAAAATGTGTTTTATTATGCTGATGCTTCCTCTTTGAGAAAGAAAATATTTTTGCTAAAAGAAAAAAAGTACTCATAAAATGAGCACCATACAAATATAAATACAAACAAAATGTAAACATTTGAGTTCGAATTCACAACTGGTTCAATGAAATCACGAATTAAAAAAAAAAAAAAAAAATTTAACAAGTCATTCCAACTTGCAAGCAAGCAAGTTGAATTATTAATATAAAACGAATATTTTTTCAGGGAAAATAGAATACTTAAGTTTTATTTAAAAATTATTTCTTAGTCAAAATAAGGTCGAATTCTCAACAAAATAGTTCAATTTTCAACCAAATAGTAGATAGATAGATAAACGTTTATTTTTCGGCCGGCTGGCTTTAAAAAATTGACTTGCTTACACTTCCATTTTTTTGCAGAATTTTCTTACAGCTATTTCTTACAAATGGCCATCCATCCACACTTTTTAACTAATCCACTCGCTCCTATATCCTAACCTTCCTCGCTGCGCCTCGCCTCGCACGCACGTCGCTCTTTCCTCGTTATGCCTCGCATTGCCAGTCTCTGTCTCCGCGGCTAACGCCTAATACTTAACTACTATTTACAATCTTAACAGTTTTCTTGCATCTACTTACTCTCCTATTTACTATTCTTCCTTCCCCATTCCTCTTCGTCATTCCTTCTCTTCTTCTCCAGCTTATCCAACAACCCCTTCACCCATGCTACTGCCCTTTTGCCCCTCCTTTCATACAACAATACCTCCATGCTTATCCCACTCCTTTTCACCTCTTCACATTCCTCTAGCCAGTGCTCAACTTTTACATCACTCTTCCCGCACAATTCACATATTCTCTTCTCTCCAGAAAGCCACAACTTACTATAATTCTCCATGCAACCGCATCTCATTCTCGCTATAATTTCCTGACTTCCTTGCTCTCCTTTCTCACACAAATATTGCGCTCTCTCCCCGGCATAATCCACACATAGTTCTAGTTAAACCTTGATCCTCTTATTCTCTCCTCTCCTTCTGCCTTATCTTTCTCCATGCCATTCTTTTGAACCAACTCATATACCTTCGTTCCTCGTGCATCCTTCTCACTTCATCCATCTGCAATCCATTCGTTCTAAAATACGTTTCCTTTTCCACCGCCATCTTTGTACCACTACGTCTGTTTTCCCTTTTCCGCCAACACTCCCTAACCGCCTTACTTTCCGCACCTTCAAAACATTTTTCCTCATATTTACACATCGACTCCCTGTTATAATCCCTAAACTCGTTCTTCCTGTCTCCCTCCTGACAATATAGTTCCTTGCCAACCCCCGCGTCCACTCTACATACCTTTCCTGTATCCTATTTACCTCCTCACTTACCTTCTACCCTTACACCTCCACTCCGTAAAATAAGACACTCATCACTAGCGAATCAATTAATTTCATTCTCCTTACAAAATCATCTGCGAACAACCTCTTCCCCAGCCCCCACACCTGCCCCATCACACGCATTTGCCCTTCTCACCGTCTCTTTTATATGACCATCTACTCCCCCATTCCTTTGAAACAGGAAGCCCAGGTACACAAACTCATTCACCTCCTGCACCGCTTTTCCCTTCCACTTCCACTCCCCTCCCTTATCTCTCTCATCTCCTTTCCTAAAGACCATAACCTTCGACTTGTCCGCATTTAACTCTAACCTATTTTTGTCCAAGTATCTTCTTAACCTTTTCATCATCTCCTTTAAAGCCTCCTTGCTCTTTGCTAGCAGCACTATGTCATCTGCATATGCGAGTGACCATATCCGGACTTCTCCTGCTCTAACTTCTCCTACCACTCCGGCCGCTATCTTACTTTCCATATCCGCGATCAAAATTGCAAAAAGCGTTGGGCTAAGTGGGCACCCTTGCCTCAACCCCATATCAATCCAGAACCCCTCAGAGATTCCCTTCCCTCTTCTCACACTATCCTTCGTCTCCTCGCATACCTCTCTTACCCTCTCGATCAGGCTCGTCTTTAGCCCCCTCTCTACTATTGCCTCCACAACCTCCCCCTATCCACCGAAGGGAACGCGCCGTTTAGATCTACAAAAAACGCGTACACTTTGGCACCCTTTTTGGTAAGTGCTCTATCCACCACGTGCTGAAAGACGTAAATATTGTAAATAGTACTCCTTCTCTCCCTAAAGCCCGCGTGCGTCTCCAGCAATATTCATTTCCCCTCAATATTCTTGCGCAGCCTATTTGCCAACACAGTCGCGTATATTTTGTAGGCAGTATTCATTAGCGTAATTCCTCTATAATTTCCCTGCCTCTCTCTATCCCCTTTCTTATACAGTGGTACGATCAACACCTTCCTCCACCCTCTTGGGCATCCCTCCCTCTACCCTCTTAGGAATCCCTCCCTCCACCCTATTGGAAATCCCCCCCTTCAATACTTCTTTCGCTACCCCTTCAGTGTCTGCCTTACCTCTTGTGTGCCCAACAACCATGCTTCGATCTCTACTCCGTCCAGCACTGCTGCATTTGATTTTTTCAACTTCGTTATCTGCTTCTCTATTTCCCTGTCATTCAACACCTCCCTTTCTACCTCCCTCGTTCTTCTAATTCTCTCATCTGTCTTTCGCGTACCTGATCCCTGTAAAAAATCCTTAAAAAATTTCCTCAAATCGCCGCTCCCTACTTTCTCTCCCCACCCTACGTTTCCTAAACCTATTAATTATCTTCCACACGTCCCCTTCTGTCTCAACACTTTTCATCTCCTCTTCCAGCTCTTCTTCCTTTTCCTGCTCTTTCTTCTTACACATCGCCCTAAACTCCTTCCTTATTTCTATGTACTCCTGCCTTTTCGCGGTTCCTTCCTTCTACTTCCTGTACCCAGTCACAAACTTATACATTACCCCTCCTATCTTTACAGCCCTCATTTGCACGCCCTCCCCCTCTCCCACTATATGATCTTCCTCTAATCCATCCCTAACCCCTTTTATAATTTCCCCACTAGCCCTTCCTTTCCTCTTTAGTTTGACAACCACCTGTAGCCTTCACCTATACCTCCTTCGCAACTTTCGCTCTACTCTATCCCATTACTTTCTCTTTACCCATGTCTCTACAAGTCCAATCACATCAAATTCCTGAATACACCTCCAGAAATCCTCATAGTTCTTCTTTACCCCTACTACGTTCCAGTACAGCACCTTTAAAACTCCTCCACCCTGCTTTACTTACACCCCCCTACATTTTTTCTCGTCAATTTTTATTTTCCGATAACCTACCTTCGCAGCTCTCCCTTCACTTCTCTTCTTCCTAGCCCTGTCATTTAGCATTCTTTGCACATCCCTTTTCCTCCTCGTAAAATCTTGATCGATGAAAACCTTCTTGTTCTTTATCCTATTTTTATTACGCATTGCCCCTAATTTTTCTTCTCAGCTCTCCAATTCCACCACCGCCACTTCATTGTCCTTTCTCCCCTCCATTATAACTTTTCCTACCTTGACTTTAACCTACCCTATGCTCTGTAGCAGCGCTTCCACTCCCTTCCTTTCTCCGCCGCTTCTTAGCTTCAAACCTGTTATTACTATATAATTCCATTGCCCTGATCTTTTCCCTATCCACTCTCTCCTCCTTTTCATTCCTACGCTTTCCCACTTTCTCTTCTATAATAATCTCCACCTTCTCTCAAATGCCTTGCTTCTCGCCCTCTCCCCTGTCAACTACTTCCATTCCCGACCTGTCCTCCACGTTATCCATCCTTTTTTCCGTCCTTTCCTTCCACACCCTGATATCTTCTTTCATCTCCTTGATTTTATTCTCTTTTTCCTTCCTTACTGACGCCAACTTCCTCTGCCATCCTTCTACTTTCCCACTCATCTCTTTTACTTCCTTTTCCCATCTCTCATCTCTTACCCTCAGGTCCTCCTTCATACTTTCAATCTGCTCCACAGCCCCCCCCCTACTTCCTCCCACAACCCTCTGATCTCGCCTATCAGCGCCTGGAGAGCCTCCTTCTTCGCCAGCCCTTCCATTTTTAGGGGGGTGACCTACTTGTTCGTACGCCTTTTTTAAAGGGACTCTCTAGCGCGCTTTTCTCCGGACTCTCTTTGCTTTACCTTCTCCTCTTGAAGAGATTCTCCCTCTCGCATGCAGTGGACGCTCTCCCCCTTGCCTTATCGCTTCCATCGCTTTGATTCTTCCCCCTCTCTGACGCGCCACTCGGCACCATTTCCTCTCCGGCTAATTCACTACCAACACTGCCAGTACTCTCGCTGCCCACCTCCCGCTCTTCCCTCGCTAACTGTAACCTATCCATACACCCAAATACGCACTGCAGCCAACAGATGTCTCTTAAGGCTTCTATCACTTACCACCCTGAAATTAAGGTTTCTTTGCCTTATTTGACCCCTCAAATCCCCTGCAGACAAACTTTTCTCAGCCCTAACATCCCCCAGCACTGAAAAAACCACCCTTGTCCGCTATAAAGGTCCAAACTCCTGACCACAAAACTACCCTGCTCTCTTGCAAACCTAACCTCACTTTCCCTATTTAGTCAAATGCCTCCCCCCAACTGCAATGTAAATTAATGTCCAACTTCCTAATGTACCTCTCACAATCGTACTCACCTGCTAGACTTCCACTCTCACACTCCACTCACACCTTCTACGCAAACTCCGTAAAAACTTTTCACCGGCTGTCACTGCACACCTGCAAAACTTTCAGTACACACGTGAAGTTTTCAACCAATAACGGAATAGTTAAATTTTCTGTTGCAAAAATTTATTTCAAAGAAAAAAAACTAATTTCCAACAAAATAGTAAAATTTTCAACCAAAGAGTTTTTTTGAAATTATCAAATTAATTTCTAAAAAACGAGTTGAGCTTCCAACCAAAAAATTGAAGTTTTAACCAAAAAATACGATTTTTCAACACAATACATCAATTTCGCGAAATAATTAATTTACGCTTCCTCATAGAGGAAACTTCGTAATAGTAACGGTTTCGAAACTATTTTAAAGTAGTGACACTAAACTCATGATTATGACCTTTAAGTCAACAAAATTAGCAAATAAGTCGTTTAGGAAATATATTCGAAATGTCGGTCTCATCAGAAATTCAAAAAGAATCTCGTTTAAAGCCTCTTCTTTTCTAATGTCCTGAATTTCTATTTGCGATTCTTAAACAATGAATTGCAACATTGTAAAAAAGGGGGAGGGATAAGTTCAAAATTCTCGATTTTACGTTTTTTTCAAATTTACGAAGGAAAAAGGGAATTATGGAAAAAGAGGATGATCTGTGATCCCTCAAATCAGTAAATTGACGACGAAATAACTTTCAGAGACAGAAGGTACGACTGCACCCACTAGAATATCCTTGTACTTATCTCAGTCAATCCAACATACACGGGCTGCACTCTCAATATTTTCAAGAAGGTCATACTTTTCGTAGAATTGTGCAGAGCTCTGCAGACGAATATCGGCATTTCTCGGATGCTACAAAAAATCATAGATATTGAAAAGTGTTCTTTTTTTATTTTGATACCATTTAGCATTTTACTGTAGGAGATACTTAATGCATATCAGAATTGAAATCTTAATAAGCTTAATATTCGCTGAAAGGGAATAGTTTTAGATCTCCTAAACCTGATATTTAAGAAGATATTCTGTTTCCTCAAGCAGATCGTGTAAAGAGTGCAGAAGGTGGAACGTCTGGCGACTCCGGAGCTTTGTAGAAAATTGTATACTTAGATACCAATATAGTGCCTGGAACTTTTTCGAATCAAGATTTTATTGTACAGAGAAAAGTTATCCTCTTCCAATTCAGAAAAACAATTAATAACCCAAATTTCCTCCTTTCCAACTTAATAAAATTGTTCAAATGAAAAGAAACGCCTCTTCCTGTCTAGAAAAACTTAAAAACCAAATTTTTCTCCCATCCAAATAAATAAACAAACAAAATAAAACTGTTAATAAAAAAAAATTACTGTATTTCAATTCGGAAAAAAGATTGTAAATAGAAAGCCCCCCCCCCCCTTCAACTCAATAACAATGCAACAAAAAATAGAATAAATGTCCCTCTTCCAACTCAGAAAAATCTTTAAAACAAAAAAATAGGCAGTCGCGGACAATTGTCCAGGGGTTGTACCGAAGGAATTAACCCTCAAGCAGAGGTGTGAAAATCGTGCCGAAAGCTGAATGGCACCTGGGTGAGATGTCTAGAACGGTGACTCTGGGATACCAGGCGACCTCTCAGAGTAAGCAGCCTTATCCTTTCATGCGTGACTCTACAAGGATGGACGAACCCCTTTCCCTAGCTTCTCGTGGGAACAACAATGACAACACCAAACATAGTTGTAGTAAGTGCGGTTCAAAACAACAGAACGCGCAGGGCTCCCAACAATGGGTCGGCCAACAATGCCGACCAATCTAGAGCTGGGGGAGCCAATGAAAATGGATTAAATGCGATGGATCGGCGGGATCTCGTGACCTTTGAGTGGACGAAGCGACTGAATCACGACTTGCTAGACTGCTACGATGCGAGTGTGGCCCGTGAACTGGGTTACATGGCACGGCTGCATGCTCTGTGGTGCGAGAAACACCCGG
>NC_046659.1:18713885-18720300 GCF_010883055.1 Belonocnema kinseyi | reverse complement strand
AATGCGGCACTAAGAGTACTTTATTACCATCTCTGTCACTCCTACGGCATTCACCTTAATATCGCTCCTTTAAATGCTCCTAGGGAAATTGAGTCAATTGTCAAGAATGGGAAGTGCCGTATATACTGGAACTTTATATTCTCGACAATTGTTTCTGTTGCTTACTCGAGGCCTGACATGGTTCTTCTTGACTTCGAGAAGTGAACCATGTTCGTTGTCGAATTTTCGGCACCAGCTGACAAAAACATCACAGCCAAGGAGAATGAAAAGAAAGAGAGGTATCGAGACCTTATAAGGGAGTTGCAACGATTGTACCCGGAGTATTCTGTTAAACTGATCGTCCTTATGAGTGAGACGTGGTTATGGCTGAAATTTTACCGCGATTTCGCTGAAAGCGGGTGCAATTTTTCAGATTAGCACCCGCTCCCGGTGAAATCCTGCGGTTGTCATTATGACAAATTTTTAATTATATATATACCAAAAAATATCCCTCTTTCAATTCAGAAAGGAATTGAAACAGAAAATCCCCTCTCTTGCAAGTTAAATAAGTAAGCGAATCAATGTTTAGTACCTTTGACTAGAACGAATTGTAAAAGAATCGTGTATGTCGTAGAAAATATCAAAAATTTTCATGCAGATAAAGAACTCTTATTTTTTATCTTTTTGTACGATGAAAATTAGGTAAAACTACACGGATAGAAAAATAAATGAAATAATGAACAGTATCTAGCCACTTCAATTTTCTGTCTTTCAGTATAAAATCCTATGGTTTTGCAAATTACATTGGAACAAATTAAACTAATTGTTTAAATCATCCAATTTTTTTCAAGTTATAAAGGTTAAAAAAGCGCATGGCCAGAAAATAGAAAAATGTTTACTGAAAAGAATAATAAGTACAAAAATATTTTAACACAAAATCAATCAATTTTAATAAAAAAATTTCGATTTTCAAACCAGATTAATTCTTTACTAAGAAAAAAAAACAATTTTTAACAAAATACATGAATTATCAAATAGGGGCCGTCCATAAAGCGCGTAGAACAATAGTGGGGGGGGGGGGGGGACACAGTGGACTACATAGATGGAGGGAGGGGTCAAAAGGTCACCTTTTTGTGTAAATTTAAAAATTAATTTATGTATAAGTACAATGAAACTCTGATTTTAAATATTTACAGTTATAAAAAAAATCTTTAAAACTAATTCCTGCTTCACTAATTGCAATAATTTAATGAAATTTTCTCCAAAGACGATAAATTACATTTTTATGTGTTTTTAAATTATAGGAATTTCAAAAAATAAATTCTTTACAAATAAATTTATCCAAATCTAAAATATTTCTTTCAACAATTTTTACAGTTCACATGCATTTTGAACCTGAATTATCAGAAATAAGAAATTTTGTTGATGAGAAGTTTTCTCAACCTAAAAAGATGAATTCTTAACAAGAATACATATTATTTGATATTTGAACCAAAAATATGAAACTTCTACTAAAAGAGATGAATTTTTGAAACAAAAGAACAAACATTCCACTAACAAGATCAATATTGTAATAAAAAAAGATGAATTTTTAACGACAAAAAATAAATTTTCAAACTAATACATAAATTTTGCAGTTAAATAGCTGAATTTTCATCATATAAACGATGCATGCTTAACAAAAATGTAAATAGTTAATGTTCAAACTAAAAAAATGAAATTGTTACCAAAAGAAATTTATTTTAGAGACGAAGACGAACCTTCAAACAAAAGATTAATTTTCTACCAAAAAAAGATGAATTTTAAACAGCAAAAAATTACTTTTCAAACAAATAGTTGAATTTTTTACTGAAAAAGATATATTTTCAATACAAAAGAATTTTTTTAACAAAGAAGAAATGTTCTCCATCAAAATTGAAAAAGTTCAATTTTCAGTAAAAAAATTAAATTTCAGTAAAACAAGACAGCTTTTAACAAAATAGTGAAGCCTTCAACCAAAGAAATGAATTTTTAAATACAATTGTGCATTTCCTAATTGAAAATTTGAGTTTTCTGTAAAATAGTTGAATTGTGAACTCGAAAATATCATTTGTTTCAAACAAGTTAATTTTCAACGAAACAGTTGTGTTTTAAAAAAAAAGGGGGGCAATTAAAATCAACAAAATTAGCTTTCTGCCAAAACAGTATCATTTTCAACTAGAAAAAAATCAAATTTCAATCGTAGTAACACTAAACTAAATAGATGAATTTTCATCTAAAATGGATAATCTTTAACTATAATAATTAAATTTTCAGTTAAAGAACTAATTTTCAACAAAAAAAAAAGATTTTTTTAATCAGAGAGATGGCTTCTCAACTACAATGATGCAGCTTCGGAAAAGATTTAAACAAGAGTGTACAAAATTGAATGAAATGCTTGAAGTTTCACCCAAGAATATAATAAAATATTGTAGCCCAGAAGATCATATTTTTACCAAAAAATTCGGATTTTTAAGAAAATACATGGATTTTCAATGAAGAAAGATAAATTATCGACGTAAAGTTCACTTTTTTGAAAAAACAATATAAATTTCCATCTTAACATGGAATAGTTAAAGGTTTAGTTGAAACAACTAATTTAAAAAAACAGCTTTGCAACCAAAGAGATGAAAAAGGAAATAGCATATATTAATATATAATACAATATACATATATTTCAAACAAAAAAGGTTTTGATTTCGAAACAATAACAGCTGAATTCAACCAAGAAAGATAAATTTTCAACAAAATAGTTCCATTCTCATCCAAAAAAGGTTAAACTGAAACAGATATGAAAAGACTATCAGAGATGGTATATTGTCTTATTTTATTTTACCTCTGGTATAAACCAAAAAATGTGGAAAATTAAATTATACTTTGACGAATTTAAGACCATTGTTTAAAAAAGATGAGCTTAAAAAAATGAATTTTTAACTGAAAGGCGATTTTCAACCAAAAAGAAGAAAGAAAAAAGGGAAGGAGAACATGGGTTCACTATAGGAGAATTCAGATAGATGGAGTATGGTGGGATTGGGATGGAGAAAGGGAACAGATAGTAAGAAAGCAGGTGCAGGGAAACTAGAATAGGAAGGAACGGGAGATAGGAAAATAAGAAATAGTAAGAAGGAAAAAAATATGAAAAAGGAAAGTAGGGAAGAATGGAAGATTTGTTACTGGAATATAACAGGATTGGAAAGAAAGGATATGGAGTTTTTTAGAAATTTGACACAATGGGATGTAGTCATAATGATAGAGACATAATTAGATGAAAAGGGATGGGAAAGAGTTAGGGGAAGGTTACCAAGACGTTACAAATGGCAAGTGCAAACTGCAAAAAGGAAAAAAAAGGGCAGAGCAATGGGAGAAATGGCGATTGGAGTAAGGAATGAATGTATAACAGGGAAAGATAAGAAAGACAGGAATGAACAAAAAGAAGGAGTAATAGTAGAAGAGGCAATGATAGGAGGAGAGAAGTGGGAGGTAGTGGGGATTTATGTGAACGGTGATATGCAGGAAAAAGCAGAGGCGATTAAAGAAATGATTGAAGAAAATAAAAAAGAGATTAGGATGATAATAGGTGGGGATTTCAATGCGAGAACAGGAGACAGAGGAGGAAGGGAATGGGTAGAAGAGAGAGGAAGAAAATCCAAAGATAAGGTAATAAATGGGGAGGGAAAAAGTTTTTGAAGAGCTTGGAGGAGTTGGGATGGTATCTTAAATGGAAATATAGAAGGGAATGCAAAAGGAGAATATATACGCTCAGGAAGTGAAAGGGGAACGGTAATTGATTATGTGATAGTGAATGGTGAGGTAAGAGAGAAGGTTAGGAAACTAGAGGTAGGTGAATATATTGATTCGGATCACTGTCCCTTAGTAGTGACAATAGACGGACCTAAAACCATAAAAATATGAGTAAAAGGGGAGCAAATGTAAAAAGTGTAGGAAAAGGGGATTGGTAATGAATGGGAAGGAAAAGAACAATTTAGAGAAGAAATATAAAAATCGGAGAGGTGAATGTGGACGAGGAGATGGGAAAAATGATAGAAGAAATAAAAATAGGATTAGAGTGCACAAACAAAAATGAAGTTAGTAAAGGGGGGAATAGAAGTGGTTGGGATGAGGACTACGATGAGGAAAAAAGGAGGTCAGAAAGGAATTAAGAAAATGGAAAAAAGAAAAAGTAATGGGGAAGAATATAGGAAAAAAAGAAAGAGTATACAAAGTGATGTTATCAAAAGAAAGAGGAACAGAATAAAAGGTTTGAGGAAGAGACGGAGAAGGCTAGGACGGAAGAAGAGGTATGGAAGGTAGTAAATAGAGAAAGAAAAAGAAGAAAAAGAGTAAACGAAGATATTGGAATGATAGAATGAAAGAAATATTTTTTGGATTTGCTAGGAGGAGTAGAGAGAAAAGTTGTAAAGGGAGGAAAATATGGTAGAGAAAGAGATGAGGAAGAGGACATTTCAAGGGAAGAAATATTTCAAGTTTTAGGAATAATGAATGATGGAAAGGCACCAGGTATTGATTAGATTCCAAATGAAGTATGTAAATTTGGAGGGGAGGAACTAGAGGAACGGGCATGGATAATGTGTAATAGAGTAAGGAGAGGAAAGGGGTGGACAAAGTTATGGAGAGAAGGAGTCGTTATACTAATAGTAAAGAAAGGCAAGGGAGATGAGGTTGAAGATTATAGGGATCAGACAGGATTTAGCAAAGGAATGGAGGTAATGGACAACATATATGTTCTGAACTATCTAGTAAATAACAGAATTAAAAGGGAAAAAGGAGCAATTAAAGCAATGTTCGTGGACTTAAAGGCGGCTTTTGACTCAATAAACCGAGGAGAAATAGAAAAAGTTATGATAAAAAAGGGGATAAGAGAGGGCTCAATAAAAAGAGTGAGACAAGGGTGTCCTCTGAGCCCACTTTTATTTTATTTAATAATATTAGACTTGGAAGAAGAAATGAGGAGAAAGGGTTGGGGAGCAGTTAGGATTGGGAAGGAAAAGATATATACACTGGCATACACAGACGACATAGTGTTGATGGCAGAGGATGAAGAAGGGATGGTGGGATTAATTACAGGATTAGAGAAATACTTAGATGGGAAAAAGCTGAATTTAAATGTAGAAAAGACAAAGATAATGAGGTTTAGAAAAGGACGGGGAAGGAAGAGAGAATGGACAGGGAGATGGAAAGGAATAAAGTTAGCAAAAGTCAAAGAGTATAAATATTTGAGATATATCTTGCAAACGAATGGAGAGCATACAGCTCGTATAAGAGAAAGGATACACAAAGCATTAGGGGTAATGAAACAGATATGGGGAATAGGAAAAAGAAGTTTAAAAAAATTAGAGAAGGAGAATGTGGTTATTTGATACGCTGATATGGCCAGTATTAGGTCATGGAGCAAAGATATGGGTATGGAAAAAAAGGAAAGATATTGAGAGTTTACAATAAAGGTATATAAGGTGGACACTAGGGACAGACTGGAGGACGCTAGGATATATGGCGAGTGAAGAAGCACAAAGGGATAAGTTAAGTATTAGAGCGGCAAGGAGGGCATGGAAATTTGAGGAGAAGCTGAGGGAGGAAAAGGGAGGAGAGTTGGCGAGAAAGTATTTCATGGAGGTAGAAGAGAGGAGAGGGAGGGCGATCGAATTTACGTGATGGGAAGAAGAAAGGAGGGAGTTCTTTAATGATAGAGAAAGAGAAGACGAGACTGAAGTAAACTGTGAAGAATTGGAAAGAAGGAAGAGGCAAGGCAATTAATAGAATCATGGGGGACGATTGAGGAATCAAAATACAATAAATGGTATGAGATGATAAAAAAGGAAGGGGTGCCAAAGTATTTAGAAAAGGGATGGGGAGAGAGAAGGTGGACCAGAATAGCAAGATTTAGATTAGGAAACGAGGTAAGGGAGGGGATGTACTGGGAAAAAGAAGAAAACAGAAAGTGTAGAATATGTAAATAGGAGGAGGAAACATGGGAGCATGTACGGGAAGGATGTAGGAGAGGAATGGAAGATAAAGGAAGCTGGCAAGAAAATTTGGTTAAGATTTTAGGGAAAATGGATTGGTAGAAGAATGGATGGAGGAGTTGGAGGGTGTTAAAGGAGCGAATGAGAGAGAATGAAAGAATGCACGTGAAAAAGGTAAATGGAGGTATAAAAAAGTGAAAGAAAAAGGAAACGGAAGTCGCTTAGATTAGAAGCGTGAAAATTGTAAGTAATGGGAAAGTAAAAGTTAAGAAGACTAAGATGCATTTGTGTTCTCATGCTCTCTCTCTCACTCGCTTGCACTCTCGCTTTCGTTCGCTCGCTCACATGTTTGCTAATAAGTCTTAAATTGCGCTATCGTAGGAAATAAAAATAAGGAACTAGATATAAGACTTTATGTAAATAGTTGCAAATAATTG
>NC_046659.1:18682105-18713785 GCF_010883055.1 Belonocnema kinseyi | reverse complement strand
TATATATGGAAAAGATAAGATTTAAAAAAATATATAGATATAAACGGAAGAAGTACCATTAAATAATTCCATCAAAATATTCTCCATCAATAATCCATCAAATAATTAAATAATACTAAAAAACATGATTAATTATTTCTTGAATTTGCCTCTGTTGTCAATAAATTTCAATAATAGTTCTCAGAATTTTTTATTTTATCTTCTTATGTCCGAATAATGGAATAATTAAATTTCCAATTGAAAGAAAATAAGTTTCCGGCAAAAAGAGAAAAAATCACAACAAGAGAGTTTAACCTTGCTGTACGTACTCTTATTATCAATCATAAACATGAATTTTAACTAAAATGACGAACATTTCTCTAAAATATTGGAATCTTTAGCTGAAGATCAATTTTGGTCAAAATACTTTGTGGAATTTTGAACACAAAAGATACATTTTCACTAACAAAGAAACATCTCTTTTTAACCAAAAAGAGAAATAGAACAATTTCCCGTCGAAAAAATAACTTTCCATTTAAAAAATTCTACTTAAGTCATACATTTTAAACCTACGAGATGAACTTGTAATAAAAAAATTTAAGTTTCAACCAAGCTGTTTTATTTTTAACCCAGAATATGAATTTGGAACTAAAATGATGAATATTTAACTGAAATACTTGAATTTTAAACTAAAAAAGACAAAACTGAATACTTAAACTTTAGTTTAATAAATTGATATGGTACCAAAGAAATAAATTCATAACTGGTGGAATATTCAAGTGTAATGTTTGCGGTAAAGAAAACTCAAACTCAACAAAAGACATGAATTGTCCACAAATAATACTTAAATTATAAACTATCTCTTCATTTCTGACCTACTCTAATGCAGTTTATACTCGCAGCTTTACGATCTTCGCCCGTGATATCCTACTGCAAATACCTATAAAGGCGCCTGTAAAGGTTACTAATAGGATTCTATATAAGGATCCTATGAGTGACCTATATAGGATACTATACAGGGTTACCTATATAGGTCAGTATAGGTTCTACCTATAGGAAATGAAACAGCTTCCTGCATAGGATCCTTTATAGAATCCTAAATGATTCTATTGTAAGGCTATGGGTTCCTTTTTCCTACGTTAGAATCCATATAAGAATCTATACAGGTTCTTACTACTAGGCAATCGTATAGTCAAAAATAACTTCTGCGCAGATGTGTCTGCTATAGGAAACTACTGCGCAACACTGCCGGTTCATCATCTGTGCAAACTGTTTTATATGGACTTCCTCTATCCTGCATTCGTCTTGCGATGATACCAGCATTTGTATCATCTCCATCGGTGTATGATAAAATATTACGTATAAACCAAAATCCAGTTCGGCAATACGCAATACAGTTGCAGATTTTTCTATTGACAGCATCAGCTATTTGGTACTCAACTCCGTTTATAACAGCCTTCGTCCTGTGGCTTCTATGATGCGAATTTCCTCGCTATCAGGATGACGTATTACAAATATGTCTAAGAGTTTTCTGATGATTTGCACATAGGACAAAGAAATCTCGAAAGGCCAAAAAACACGCACGACTAGCAGTTGTATTTACCACGCACGGAACTCTTTTGTACCACTTCTGTCGATTTCATTCGCGACTTTGCGATTTCACGACTGTCTCTTGCATCGCAGCGTTGTTGTCTAAAGTTTCCACTGCGTGGAGCTAGCATAAAGATAAAATTCTTAAAGTTACCGATGCGGAACACTTATTAACTGCTACTAAAAGAAAATGCATTTGAAGGCGCCTTCGGCCCATGTAATTGACAGATATTTTATTTTTTAAAGTTTTTAACGCTGCAAGAAAAAGTATTGCGATTACTTCGTGAGTTTCTTATGCAAACTGTAACGTAGAATCAGAATTTCAACCATTTAAAAGTTGATCTTGCTGTATCATTGAGTTTTTTAAGAAGGAACCGAAGGGGGACACAATGGGGTCCGCCAGGGTATAATCTAAAGATTTAAATCTTGCCGCCTTGGGTCGTGCTTCCGCCGTAGTGCACCAGGGAGTGTTGCCTTTCTCGAAATTGAAATGAAGGATCGAGTGTTTAAGAGAAGAGTCCAGGCGGCAACAAGCATAGAGGCTACCGTAATCAACAAGGCGATTCCTCCAGCGCGCGGCTCTTCCATTGCACTATGGTCAAGCTGATCCTTTCGAATATCTCTAGTAAAAATTCATAATATTTTATCAATAAAAGCTGTTTAAAACCATATAGATTGCAGATGGCTTTTTATGTGTTCTTAAGAGACTTTTAATTGAATTTGTTGTTTAATGGCTTGTATGCGGCACTCAAACGGTTACTGGGAATAAAATTAACTTGAAATTTTTTATCTTATAGGCTCTATTAGGCACTGATGTGCTTTTAAAACATGACTGGGAATAATATGAAATACCAGATGCTTCTCTATGTGGCTCTATGAGGTTTTTAATGATGAAGTGGATTTTAATTTATCGAATCAAAACTCGAAGATCTGCATTGCAAGTGGCTCTGAAGGGAATCTAATAGGTTCTGCGTTTTCACGAATGACACAACGTCAAAACTACTGCTCTAGCGGGTACTATTAGGAATTTGAATGGCTAATCTAAATTAAATTAATTAGGTTGAAACTCGGGATAATGCTTTTAAAGTGGTTCTAGGAGGCACCTACTAGTTTCTGCTTTCTTGCGAATAGCACAAGTAAAAAAAATGCTCCTGCAAGGGGTTTTGTAAGGAATTTGCATGGAAACTTGGATTGAAATGAATCGGATATTAAAACTCAAGATAATGCTTTCAAAGTGCCTCAACGAGGCACTTTTA
Source organism: Belonocnema kinseyi (assembly GCF_010883055.1). Taxonomy (NCBI): domain Eukaryota; kingdom Metazoa; phylum Arthropoda; class Insecta; order Hymenoptera; family Cynipidae; genus Belonocnema; species Belonocnema kinseyi. The sequence goes on along the minus strand of NC_046659.1, from coordinate 18,710,960 downwards.
GGTACTGCTTTCTCACGAATAGCACACGTTTAAAATTGCTGTTCTAAAAGGTTATCTTGGGATTTCTAATGGTAAATCAGGATTAAATTAATCAAAGTTTAAACTCAAAATAATGCTTTCAAAGTGGCCCTAGTAGGCACCTATTAGGTTCTGCTTTCTCGCGAATGGTACAAGTACAAAAATTGCTTCTCTAAGAAGTTCTGTTACGAAATTGCATAGAAACATGGATTTAAATTAATCGGGTATTAAAACTTAAAATAATGCTTTCAAAGTGGCTCTACGAGGCACCTATTACGTATTGCTTTCTCACGAATAGCACAAGTTTAAAACTGCCGTTTAAAAGATTCTATCAGGGTTTATAATGGCAAATCGGGATTAAATTAATCAAGCTTAAACTCAAAATAATCGTTTCAAAGTGGCTCCATGAGGCATCTTTTAGTTCTGCTCTCTAGCGAATATCACAACTAAAAAAATGCTTCTCCAAGTGGTCCTGTAAAGAATTTGCATGGAAACTTGGATTTAAATTAATCGGGTACTTAAACTGAAAATAATGCTTTCAAAGTGTTTCTACGAGGCACCTATTAGGTACTGTTTTCTCACGAATGGCAAAAGTTTACAATTGCTGTTCTAAAAGGTTCTATTAGAATTTGTAATGGCAAATCGGGATTAAATTAACCAAGTTTAAACGCAGAATAATGGTTTTGAAGTGGCTCTATAAGGCACCTATTAGTTCTGCTTTCTCGCGAATAGCACAAGTAAAAAAATGCTTCTCCGAGTGGTTCTGTAAAGAATTTGCATGGAAACTTGAATTTAAATTAATCGGATATTAAAACTTAAACGAATGCTTTCAAAGTGGCTCTGCGAGGCACTTATTAGGTACCGGTTTCTCACGAATGGCACAAGTTTAAAATGGATGTATTAAACTCTGTTATTAGGATTTATAGTGGCAAATCGGGATTTAATTAATCAATTTTAAACACAGAATAATGTTTTCAGAGTGGCTCTAGGAGGCACCTATTAGATTCTGCTTTCTCGCGAATAGCACAACTACAAAATTGCTTCTCTAAGAGATTCTGTTAGGAATTTGTATGAAAACTTGGATTTCAATTAATCAGATTATAAAATTTAAAATAATGCTTTCAAAGTGACTCTACGAAGCACCTAGTAGGTACTGCTTTCTCACGAATGACATAAGATTAAAATTTCTGTTTTGAAATATATTATTAGGATTTTTAATGGAAAATCGGGATTAAATTAATCAAGTTTAAACTCAAAATAATTGTTTCAAAGTGGCTCTATAAGGCATCTATTAGTTCTGCTTTCTCGCGAATAGCACAAGTAAAAAATGCTTCTCCGAGTGGTTCCCCGGTAATAAGCGTTGAATAGAGAAAAATTAATATTTTGAGATTTCAGCGTAAAACATTAAGATTGTTATATTATTTTGAATGCACGATTTTTCCATCTGTTTAAAATATCATTATAAGAATAGGATATCTCCGAAACTAATTTATTGCTATTTCCATAGTGGCCGCTGCATAGCATTGTATTCCCCAAAAGAGAACGTGTTTTCAATATGTTTAATTCCTTGTAACTGTACCGATAAATACACCTCACAGAGATGCCTTATATTCCCCGAAAGTGTTCTTATACTGAGATTGTTTAATTTATTCTAATACGTTCACAAAATTTGTGTAAGAAACTGTTTTAATTCCTTCATATGGAATATAAGTGGAAACTTGGATTTAAATTAATCTGATTATAAAACTTAAGATAATGCTTTCAAAGTGGCTCTGCGAGGCACCCAGTAGGTACTGTTTTCTCACGAATGACACAAGGTTAAAATTTCTGTTTTGAAATATGTTATTAGGATTTCTAATGGCAAATCGGGATTAAATCAATCAAAGTTTAAACTCAAAATAATGGTTTCAAAGTGGCTCTAGGAGTCACCTATTAGGTTCTGCTTTCTCGCAAATTCTGTTCTGTTAGGAATTTGTTCTGTTAGGAATTTGCATGGTGCATAGGAACATGGATTTAAATTGATCGGATAATAAAATTCAAAATAATGCTTTCAAAGTGGCTCCAAGAGACACATATAAGGTAACACTTTTTCACGAATGGCAACCCTAGTAAAAATGTTCATGGAATTATCAAAAGAAACTGTTTAAAAACATGTAGAATGCTGATATGTTTCTATATGGTCTTAAGTGGTTCTCAAGAGCCTTTTTATTTGAATTTAAGTTTTAAAGGCCTGTATTCGGCATGTATTCTATCAGACTTTTAAAGGTGAAGTAGAATTTAATTTATCGAACTAAATTCCAAAGTTCTCCATTCATAGTTGCCCTAGAGTATAAGGTTCTGCTTTTTCGCGAATGGCAAAAGTTCAAAACTGCTGCTTTGGCAGGTTCTATGATGAATTTGAATGGCAAATCGGAATTAAATTGATCATGTTAAAACTTAAAATAATTCTTTTATAGTGGCTCTACTAGGCACCTATTAGGTTCTGCTTTCTCGCGAATGTTGCAAGTAGAAAATAGCTTCTCTAAAAGTTTTTATTAGGAATTTTAATTGCAAATCGAAACCAAATAATTCAAGTTCTAAAAATGCTTACTATTAGATTAATTATATTTATAATGCTTAAGTCATAAAGCTGCAAGGTGCTCCTATTAGCTATCTATTAGGTTGTATTTTGTCGAAAGTTGCACAAGTACAAAATTGCTTCTCTAATAGACTCTCTCGGGATTAATAGCGAATAATCGAAAATAAATTAATTTGATTAAAATGCTGAGTTCTTGGAAAAAATTATATATTTTCGATAAACAAGTTTTTTTACAACGTTTATTGTGGAAAATAAAATTGAAATAAGTTTTAACATGTGGCAAATGTGCTTTCATAACTTATACATAACTTCCATATATTTTCCACTATTTATTAGAAATCGTTAATTTAAATTAAAATCCAAATGAAATAGTTTTATAAAATAATTAGATCAATCGAAAACTGCTTTTTATGGAGGTTTTTATGTAGCAGAAAATTTGTTTTTTCCTAACATTATTCAAATGTTTTTTAATTGCATTGATGTTTATTTTTTAACCGTTTTAGATATTTTTTAAACAGTCTAAATATATTTAAAAAAATTATTATATTTTAAATTGTTGTTTTAGAAAAATTATTCCAAATTTAAAACTGGCATGAATAAAAAGTATAATAGAAGAATTTGATACATTGAAATCTGTGCATTCTATGAAAGTTTTCGTACAGAATAAGATTATTCGTTTGTCATTGAGCTTATTAAAGCATTTTTGTACTTGATTTTCTTGATTATTTATTACTTTTTGATCGTTTTTAAACGGTTTGATTATTAAAGGACCAAAAGTATTAAGCCTATTCTGTAATAAGTGAAATTCGATTCTTCGTTTCACATATTTTGAAATATTTTTTAAGAACTGTTACTTCGCATGCAAAACTGAGTAAGAAAGTATTATAAAATAATTTGATAAATTAAAAACTGCGCGTTTTATGAAGGTTTTTGAATGATGATTCATTCACTAAGCTATTATTTTTGCTTCACTTACTTCTTCAACGCCAAAGCCAGAGGACCAGTGGTGTAGTCGAGGCCTGGCACGGCCAGGCCACTTATTTTGGAAGTGTTTGGAGGCCTGGCGGTGGCACGCTACTTCTTTGTCACAAAGAAAATGTTTCTAGTTAGTATTAAAAGAGTCATTTGTACAATATTGAGAATTCAATTTTAAGACAGAATGAAACCCAAATTTAACGCAGAAAAGCAACATAAAAATCAATATATGGCAATCGATGGAGTATAAAGTGTAATATTTGAAATTTCCGAAACGCAGTAAACTGTTACTGGATTTCCCTGATCGTAAATTTATTTCTCTCAGAGTCTCAAGCACGTGCAATAAACGTAACAATGGTCTATACTCTATAGCCACGATTTTTCGCAGAAGAGAGAAATATGGACATTGGGGTGGTCCTTATTTTTCGACATTGGGTTCATCTTATTCTCACCCCCCCCCCCCCCCCCCCCCCCCGTATTTTGTTAGAATGGCCAACAAAATTATCTCCGGTAAATTTGAGCGAAATCGGTTAATATTAACATGTGGCCCAAAACACCCAAAGTTTCTGATGCAATTAGCATGGGGATAAGTAACGTCAAATTTCAAATGCAATTTATTTTATATTTCATCAGAATCCTTTGAGTCAGTACAATCAGACTCTTTAGACTATATTGACAAAATATATCAACACGCAACAAAATTATTTTAAAAATTTATAAATAGCGGATCCCTAAATTTGAACCAAAATTAAAAATTCCACAATTAATAACAAAATCTCATCAAATTCTTACAAGAGGCAGATTTATTTAGTTGAAATCACGTGATGACAATTAAAATTGAAAATTAAAAAAAAAACTGAAGATAGCTGTCCAATTCTTTTTAAATTTTTTCTTTCTTTCTTTCTAAGTGGCAATTTTTGAGGTGTCAATTAAAAGGCTAAAATAATGGTAAAGAAACATACTTCGTGATGCTTGAAAGTAAAAATTAGGAATAATTTAAAATGGCGCCTAATGAAATACTCAAAAACTCATATTTTCTATGATTTTCTTCCAAAGATCTTCAAATTTGGAAGAAAAATCAATTGTATTGTTACAAAGTGTATAGTTGGAAGTATATATTTCAATTTTAACTATCTTAAGAAAAGCCCCTCATTAGTATTTTCAAAAGGTCACATAATTTTTACAAATTTAAACAAAATATGAAATAAATACATTCTGTGACATTACAATTGATTTTCCTTTAAAATTTGATTGTATTAATACGAAGAGCATAGAAAATACAAGTTTTTCATTATTTTGTAAGTCTCCATTTTGAATTTTTCATTTTTTTTGTTTCTCGCCGAGAAACAAAGAAATAATTAGTTTAAACACAATTGGCCGGTCATCTCGAGTTTTTTCAAAATTTTGAATTTTAATTTTCAGCATAGTCTAAAGATAATTATTGTACAGAGCCAAAGAATTGCGATGAAATATAAAAAAATTAACTGCATTGGAAATTTTACGGTACTTTTCCTTATGTTAATTTCATGAGAAACTTTGAGTGCTTTGGGCCAATGCAATTCGAAAGGCAAAATCCACCAAGAGTAATTAATGACCACCCTAATGGACATGTTTTACTTAATTCTGGCTACGTTTATATTTGCCAGTATTTTGATTTGAAACTATATAATGCATTTTGTTATATATCTTAATTTTTAATACATGCATTAAAGAGAAGGCTAATAATAAATTAACATGTCGTCTTTTATTTTAAACTTATTATTTTAAAATCCAGATGTGTATGTATGTTCAAAAGTTTCTATGAATGCACCGCCAGGCCACCTGCTTTTTAGGACTACACCACTGCAGAGAACTCAGATTTTTTCATGGGTAGTTGTATGTAATTAAACTAAAAATCATTACTGGTGAATAAACATATACTTATTCAAAAAAAAAAATTATTTACACTACGAATTGTTGCAATTTTAGACCGATCATTGCATCCAATACTGCTCTTTCAATATAATATGATTCACATTCAAAAGCTTTGATCAACTGCTCTGGCGCAAATATCAAACAAAAATGAGGGTTGTTACTTATAAGTAATAATTCTAAGTATACTTTCTAAGTTCAATTCTAAGTTTCAATTCTAAATGAGAAAAATTAAAACGGCCTTTCTCAGATCAGTTTTCTACTGTCTACTTCGTCGTAAGAGACCCATTGTAGTGATGAGGGTACAAAACCCAAACTAATAATTCATCCTCATGCGGCCACTACGGGGAAGGAAATTGGTTTAGACTCTCTTTACAACTTTTCATAGATCTATACATTTAGGTAGGAGCGTCAAAGCGCCCCTGAACGATTGGCACCCGAGCACCATGCAAACCTTTGCACCCGGGTTCAACCTGCGCAAGGCAGACCCGGAACAAGCGCTGATTTCAGAAAAATTAAGAATTTGTATTCCTATGAATACGCGATTTTTTCTCTGTCTAAAAATTCCCCAATGGGACCAGAAAAAGTGCGAATCTTATTCCTCTCAATCGACTTAGTAAAATTTAACGAAAGCATTTATTTAATCTATTTTTCATTATTAAATCATTTTATAACTTATAAATTCGAAAAATATTCAAATTTATATTTATTTATGTTTTAATAATTTATTTAAAGGTCTTAAAAAATGCAAGAAAGAAATCTATGTAAATATGTGAATTTAAATAATTTTAACTCTAGAGAGGCAGAGTTGAATTGGTGAGAATTTAAATTTCAGAATTTACATTCCGAATGAAGGAATTAAAACAACTTATTACACATATTTTGTGAACTTATTAGAAGAAATTGAATATAATCAAAATATGACCACTTCTGAGGAATAAAAAATATCTCTGTGAGGTGCGTTACCAGTACAATTAGAAGGAATTAAATATATTGAAAACACGTTCTCTTTGGGAGAATAGAAAGCTGTGTGGCGGTCGCTATGGAAATAGAAGTAAATAAGTTTAGTAGGTATCTTATTCTTATTGAGCCATTTTAGACTGATAAAAAAATCGCGCATTCAAAATAATAGAATAATCTTCACTTTTGCGCTGAAATTTGAAAATATTAATTTTTCTGTATTCTACGCTTATTACCGGGGAAATTAGGATATTTTAGGGATATCCCTGGGAAGTTTCCGGGATATTCAAATGTCCGAAGTAGGATAATAATTGACTTTTTTATCTTACTTGGGACATTCGAATATCCCGGAAACGTGCCAGGTATATCCTGGAATATCCCTGTGATTTCCAAATTTCCGCTTTGTGGGATATCCGACGGGTTATCCCTGGCATATCATCAGGGCAAACTGGGAGATAAATAGGACTAAATGAGATATCCCGGCTTATTTTATTGTTGTGCGGGCACGGCTAACTTACATTATGAAATATTTGGCAAAAATCTCGGCAAAGCGGTGTCGCTTGACAACTCGGGGCAGTATGAAAAATATCTGGACCCTGTTTCACGAGTGATTTTTTGCTTTAGACATTTTGTCAATAGATGGTTTAAACATTTTATCACTTTCAAGGACTAAATTGATTTCTTATAAAATACATTTTTTAAAGCAACTGATAATATTCTTGTATGAACCCAGGAATAGTCTTCCCTCTTTTCCAACGAGACGGAATTTCGTTTGGTCAAGCTGCCATATTTCACATGATTTTTTTAAAATTATAAATGATCGAAAGATTAACACAAATCATGCCAAGGCTACTAGATTCCTTATACTTTAGCAGTTCTAGTAGATATTGTAAAGGCTATTGAGGCCTATAAGTTAGTCAAAAAAAAAATAGCTACTAAAAGTGTTTAAAAAATATAATCGGCGGTAATCTGGAATTTCAGTGACAGATACGTAATTCAGAAGCCTTTTAAATCTATTCAACATAAATGAATGGATTTTTGTTTCCTGGGAATAACATTATCTGATTTGATATCTCAGTAACTGAGTATAATAAACTTGGGTGTATTTAGATGTAATATTTTATCAATTGTATTCACTGAATGATTAGCATTGCTTCATGCGTTCTATGCTCGGTTCTGCACAATCGGGCTCGATCGGGAAATGGCGGAAACACTCGAGGAGCATTCTCAAACGAAACTATATGGAAAATCAAGAACAATGATTTTATAGTTTGCTATGCATCTCAGATTTCTATAAACTTCGTATAGACCCAGATCGACCCTAGTTAAACACATACTGTAGTACTAGATTCTTTTTTCGACCTGGAGAAACCCATACAAAAATATACTGTAGTACTTTCCCAGATAGGTCGCGGATAAATCCTGATAGATACCAATTTTAAACTTAGATTAAAATAATTTCTGTTTCGTGTACCAGATAGGTCCCTCGGAGACCCAGACGGACACTACTATTTCAGTTTTCGCGGCCAAAATATGCCCCAGATAGGTCCAGACAAACATACATTGTAGGACTTTCTCAGGTAGGTCCCGAATAGACGCTGGCAGATACAAATTTTGAACTTATAGTAAAACAGTTTCTGCTCTCGTGTACCGGATAGGTCCCGGATAGTCCCAGATAGACACTTCTATTTCTGTTTTTAAGGTCAAAATAGGTCCCCGAAAAACGTGTATTGTAGAACTTTCCCAGATAGGTCCCGGATAGACGCTGATAGATAATAATTTTAAACTTAGAGTAGAATAATTTCTGTTTTCGTGTACCAGACAGGTTCCGGATAAACCTGGATAGCCAATCATATTGACTTAGACAAAATTAATTTCTGGATCCGCGGACTCTATTTCAAAGATAAAGAAATTCTAGTGTGCAAATGACATAATTCCTGCTAAAAATACAACTGGTATTTTCATGTCCCTAGATTCCTGTAGCACAGTCTGATTTTTAAGTTCATAAAGTTAGAGTGAATGTTTACTGAAAATTGAAAGCAATCCTACATGTCACTATTTATTTAAATTTTTCAGAGTGAGTGTCCTCTATCTCCTGACAATAAGACTTGCATTAAAACGCATTGCAAAATAAAAGCCTTTCATTGTTCTGAAATTGAGACCTGTTACAATAACTGAAGTTATAAAGGTATGGCGCAATGAAATTTAAATTAGCTGAATGAATATCGTGATTTTAGATTAAGAAATTCTTCATTTTGTAATTAGTGATTTGAAAGTAATATATTTGAAATCAATATTAAGCTGAAGTTTCTTGATCTTAAACTCCTTTAAATATTTAACTTTTCTAGGCAAATAATATATCATTAGAATCGAAAAAATTCGTGTATGCTGATTATGCTATTTTCAAAACGCTAGATACAATCTTAAAATTTTTTAAACCTCCTTACTTTTACATATATGTAGACAAAGTACCCCTTCCGGAATAAGCTCATTCACACTGATGTCCATGAATAGACCGAAAAGTAGTAGAAAAAATTAAGTGGGGTCGGGCCTGACCATATCTGAATACTGAGCAAAAAGTTGGCCGACCACCGCTCTACAGCAGCGATTCCCAAACTACTGCCGCTGGTCTCCGGCCTGGCCGCGGTCGGGGAAAGCCATCCCGGGCCGCGCAGCCCCCAAGGGGTGAATGCCAGTCCGGGCCCAGCCCAGTGCTCGTAACGACTGCCCCGAACTCTTCTACGCATGCGTCGAGCTCGGTCTCTGATTCGTTGCTGTTCGGGCGCAATTTGAAATACTAAAAAATAAAATTTTTATTGTTTATTATGAATAATGTCATTTTAACTTATATAAATGTTTATCAAATCGATATTAATGAATCATGTTAAAAATAAAAATTTATTAATTGCATACTGTGCAAATAAAAAATATCTTTTGGTACTCACTCTCTTGAGTCAATCCGCTTAGGAAAAACAAATGACACTTGACAAAACACATTGTCTTCACTCAGACGATATTTTCTTCTGTCGAGAATTGTGGTTGTTTTTCCTAAATATATTAATTTTTGTAATAATTAATATAATTATATTGAAAAACAAGATTTTCAAAGCATTTTAATATTTTAATAAACTTTAAATAACGAAATTTTCAGACCGATATTTTAAAGGAATTTTTGAAGTGTGAAATACGAACGGAAACTGAGAAACCGGGGCTGAAGAGGTTGATGCCATGTTGGCAGATGACGTGATCGAATCCTCTAAAAGTGGTTGTTCATCTCCTATAGTTATGGTTAAGAAACCGGATAAGATATATAGGTTTTGTCTGGATTTTCGTAAACTTAACGAGGTTACGAAAAAAGATGCATACCCATTACCTCAGACGGACGGAATATTAGATAAATTACGCAGAGCAAAATACATTTCCACCCTCGACCTACATAAGGGTTTTCTTCAAATCCCTCTTGAGCTCGGTGGTCGTAAAAAACTGCATTTACAGTGCCTGGCCGCGGATTATATCAGTTCAAGAGAACGCCGTTCGGGCTCAATAACGCCCCCGCGCCTTCCAACGATTATTAGATCAGCTAATTGGTCCGGAGATAAAAACTCGTACATTTGCATACTTAGATGATGTAATAATCGTCACAGAAATGTTCGAAGAACACCTGAAATGGCTTTCCAAGGTGCTCCATAAGATTAGGGAAGCAGGTTTAAAAATCAACTCTGCCAAATGTGAATTGTGCTGTTCCCAAGTACGCTACCTAGGTTTCTTAGTCAAAGAGTATGGACTCCAAGTAGATCCGGACAAAATAGCTCCCATCTTGGAATATCCTTCCACCAGAAATATTAAAGAAATAAGACGGTTTTTAGGGATTTCGTCGTGGTATCGTAAGTTTATCCATAATTTCGCGACGATCGCCGCTCCTTTAACACTGATGTTGAAAAAGAAACAACGTTGGAAATGGGAAGCAGACCAGATTCTCGCTTTTGAGCAGATAACATCCTGTCTAGCTCAGGCACCAATCTTGTCATGTCCCAATTTTAGCGTTCCTTTCGACAAGGAGAAAAGGAGTGCCTTGCAGTCATCTAGGCAATACAAATGTTTCGCGCCTACCTTAAGGGTTATTAATTCATAGTGGTAACCGATCATAGTAGTCTAAGATGACTCCATAACCTCAAAAATCCTATGGGTAGAGAAGCAATATGGGCAGTTACGCTATTACAATATGATTAAAAAATTATCCACCGAAAGTGAAGTTCACACCACGTCCCTGATACTCTTTCAAGGATTTTCAAGGATTCCGAACCCCCAGAAAGAATTGACCTTATTAGCAACCCCATAGCTTCCTGATATTTGAGACGATTTTTAGCAGTTACGAACTATCCAGAAAAATCTTGGTACACAAAATACGTATCTGAGAATCGCGACAGATTATTTTTGGCCCGGATGCTATCGAGATGTAGCGAGTTATGTTAGGAAATGTGATATCAGTCAATCCTGTAAAGTAGCACAAAAGGTTGCCCAAGCTCTTATGGGCCAACGAATTGTTAAACAACCTTAGATCGTAGTTGCAGCTGATATCATGGGCCCCTTTCCTTGGAGTAAGACTGGACATCAGTATGTGTTGGTAATTCAGGATCTCTTCACTAAATGGGTGGAGCGTGTCCCTTACGCTCTGCAACGGGACAGCGAATTAAAGAATCGTTCAAATAACTCATTATCGATAGGTGGGTACTATCCCAGGTTCTTTTAACAGATAATGGGATTGAATTTGTTAACAATAAGTTAAGATCACTAGCTCCGGAAAATAATATCTTTTAAACCACCACCCCTCCGTACCACCATCAAGCCAACCCTGTTGAGCGGGTTAATAGAGTAATAAAGGCCATGATGATATCATATATCGACAAAGACCACGGAGCTACCAGTGACGAGTCACCAAATTCTTTCAGCCAGTGTCTATGAAATTTCGGGTTTGTCCCTTAAATTAACTGGTAAAGTACACATCTAAGATCTAAAACCCTATATAACATCTAACGAGGAGTTTTTTTCCGACCCTTAGGTGTGACCCTGATTGAACCCCTTTAGCCAACGATATGGAGGCTACAGACCCGAAAGAAGAGCTAATCCGTGATCAAAAAGACAGGTTGATCCTAGCGAAGGAGAGGATCGCAAAATTAGAAAGCAGGTTAGAGAGGTATAGGCAGGAAAATTTAAGGCTTAACCAGTATATCGTCAACTTATCCTATGCCATAGAAGCCCTGACTCGTGAGTAGATTAAGCAATTCATTCACTACCAGGCACCCCAGTAAGGGTGATAGAACACCCCCTGCGGACATCTCGAGTCAAGCGAGTGTTGTTGCTTGTGAAAAGGATTACTTGACAAGACTTTATCGCGGATATATCTGTCAACGAATCTTTCCACTGTTTTTAGTAGAAAAGATGTGAGGCTAATGGGTCAGAAATCCTTTTGTGAAGTATAACCGATCCTGCCTGCCTTCGTAATGAAGACTACTCTCGCACCCCTCTATGCCTCCGGAACATAACCCAACGTCAGACTAGTCCTAGCAAGTCTCACCAAAGGCCCAATGATTATCTCACGAGCTCTCTCTAAGAGGACCGGATACATACCATCGAGGCCGGGAGACTTTTAAGAACTGAAGGAATTCGGGGCCCACCTGTCTCTGGCTGGGGTCACAATCTCGTTGGCTAGCCATTGTTTCGGGCGTAGTTGGGCCACAGGCGACTTCGTTTGCCTCACAAGTGCCGTCCCCCCATCTCCTGACTTTTTAAAGCCCGGAAAATGTGCATTGACCAGGTGACCCAAGGTATCTCAGTTCGACTCTGAGTATCCCCCGCCGGGCAATTTTAGAGTCTCGAGAATAGCATCCAGATTTCGAGAAAGCAGCTTGTCCAGTCTGGCTGCCTCTGCTCCTTTCTCGATATCAGTGCAAAAGTTGGTCCAGCTTTCATGCTCTGCCTTACGTATTGCAATCCTATACTCATCCCTCATCGATGTGAACGCAGTTCACAGTTCCCTCGTTTGGTCAGAACTGGCACGTCTGAAGCTCTCTCTGGTTTGCCTGCGAAGCTCTCGAGTTTCGCGTTCCACCAGTGTGTCTCTCTAGCCTTTCGGACTTTCTAAGGCCGACAATTACTTTCATAAGTGGATTTGATGGCTTCTGTGAAAAACTCGGCCGCCATCTCCAGGGTATCCACGTCTCTAATTGACCTGGGCATCCCTGAGAGTGCGCTTCTTAGTTCTGTGGAAAACTGACCCCAATACGCTCTTCTTGTATTTCTGACCCATTTAGGGCCGGTGGGTACAGCGGATTCCAACACAAACTCTATCAGTAAGTGATCTGTGAGAGTGGGTTCATCTGAGACTCTCCACTTCTTGATGTTATCTGTAAAACTACCGGTCTTTACCTCTTAAGTTGATGTCCGTGCTACCTTACAATGTATGGTGGGAGTTAGCATCGCACCCCAAATAAAAGAAGAAGACACCTTACCTTGCAGTATGTCACCAGTGTACGTACCTCCACTAGTGGATTGGTATCGGTGTCAAATGGAAAGTAAGCGGTTCCCATGAAAATCCTTCCTATTCCTTTAAGAACCGTGACTATCACCATCAGATCTCTGGAACATAGCTCAGGCAGCGGAACAACGTTAACTCCCTTCGCCAGTATGCATACCCTTAGATTGGCCGCCTTAGGGTCCCTGTAACAAAAACCAGCCCCCACTTAGCCCCTGATGGTATCTCGAACTAGCCAGGGTTCCTGGATTAGTGAGATACCTGTGTGCCTCACAGCCATGCCTCTGCAAAACTGCAGAGGTGACTTTGCTATGATACACGTTCATGTGGGTAAGGTTATACTGGAAACAGTCATTTAGGTCTAATCTTGATGTTTAAATTCTCCAGCTGCGTCCTCTTCTTGAGGCCTATCGTGCCTGACGCATCGCCAGGACGCTGTTTAAGTGGCGGATTGAATTTCTACAGCCGAACGAGAACCACCCGCGGGTCCGTCAGTTTACCTGGGAACCACGCCATAGCCTTAACCATCTTCTGGAGCAACTCAATCTCACCCACCTTAAGAGATGCGACTTCCCAAGGTCTTGTCCCGGCCAAAAACTTGTGTAGCCAAGCTTCGGCCGATGGGTCCACTGCCACAAATACAAAGACCCCTCCCCTGCAGAAATGGGTCTTTAATTTAGGCCATTGATCTGGGGACACACTCTCGAGCGTCCTCCAGGTAGCCTCCCTAAAAAGCTCTAGCTGCTCTGCGGTGAGCAGCGAGTCCGGGTAACTCGCATCCGTCACCACCACAGTCAGAGGGTCAGTCCTCTGAGCGACCATCAGTCCAACCCCCAACGACTCCGTGTTCGTCGGTTGCTGGACCGCCTCGCGCCTCTTCAAAAGCTTGCCCCCCGGCGGGGTGCCCTCTGAGCCCCTTTCTCGCTTTTGAGCTTCAGCGCTGGTGATCAGCGTTGTGATCGTCGATGTACCAGGTACTGCAGCTGCTTTACTAGCCCGCTGCGCTTGCCTCCTCAGTCTCCTTTTTAGGGAACCGCTGATGCGTTTCTTCTTATCGGGGGACTGATTGGCCACTCCCGTTTTTATAGCCTCACTCAGAGGGACCGCTACACCCTCAGCTCCCGAAAGAGCTGGGGGCACAGCCGCCGCCTGAGTAAGGCTTGCTGGAGAGACAGGTCCGGGTTCCCACGAGTAACTAGGGAAATAAAGGTCCACCCCTGCAGAGCCCCGCATGCAAATGTAAGACTAATTACTCGGGGAGGTCATCCGGTGTCTCCGAGAGGCCGTTAGGATACCTTCGTAACCACTAGGTGCCACAGAGGCATGTGCACGATCACTATACACCCATGGCTTAGCGGGGTGGTCACATTAAGCGAGAAACTCAATGAATACCCGTTCGCAGGGATCCAGAAAGCCCGTGTTAGCTAGGATCTTTCACCCTTATATCATACTACTATCATGCATACCAGGAGAGCCCGTTTATAGCGGTCCTTTCCTCGATATCCATACTCATGCTGGCCGAGGCCCGTTTGACCTTTATGTCCCACACGCTTGAACCTCCCCACCGTCTACAAGGTCTTACAGCCCCTAGTGGAAGATATCGATTGTTAACATTTAATTTAATTTTATTTATAAGTTTAATTAGGTTTTTCGGGAGAGACTCGCGAAATAAGTGGAAAACTCAGAATTCGTTAAACCGTATTTATTCAATAAATAGCGCTCCTGATGCGTACACAATGGCTCTTTGCTGTGAACTGACTACAGTACAAAGGGGTGGGGCATGGCACGACTGCCACGCAACACACGGTGAGAGACGGGGCCTGACAGAGAGCCGTAGAGCTGGCGCCTCTATCGTATAATTCTGATATTCCCTCCCGACTGCTCGAAGACTCTCGATTACAATTCATGAAGTTTGAATTTATCTGCATTCTTTTTCTATTCATGTTATATAGATATATATTTTTAATTCAGTTTCTGTGTATCTCCCAGGACTGTAGTCGGTTCATGGTTGAAAACAACGTTGAAGGATTAGTCTCCAAGAACATAACAATTACACATGTTAATTACATTGATAGAGTTCAGAAATAAAATAGTCTTGCTGCTAAATTTTCGTGCAACTCATATGAAAGTGGTTTAGTAAAAATATCCGCGATATGATCTTTAGCCCTCACCCATTTAAGTTTTATTCGATTCAGTTTTACGCTCGTTTCTGCCACGTATTCAGCCTGACATGTAGACAAAGTAATATAAGGTTGCTTTAGAACTTTCCATGCCACTGCATCCTCAAACAATTTTACAGCATACCCAGTCGTGATCAAGGAGCCCTTGCAGGCTGAGAAACTGGCATCTGAGTACCGTTGAATATCATTTTCTGCGCAAGTACGTCTAAGAGAAATATGTTTCGTACCTTTAGTGTACCTAAAAACTCTCTTAGCCATTGCCCACTTATGTTCTGT
The DNA here is from genome assembly GCF_010883055.1 of Belonocnema kinseyi. Classification (NCBI taxonomy): domain Eukaryota; kingdom Metazoa; phylum Arthropoda; class Insecta; order Hymenoptera; family Cynipidae; genus Belonocnema; species Belonocnema kinseyi. The sequence continues at coordinate 18,695,530 of NC_046659.1, read as the reverse complement.
GGGGTTTACCAGATGCCTGCTCAAAACATTTACTGCGTAGTTGATGTCTGGTCATTTAGTTCTGTTTTGTCTAAGTCTCGAACCTCTCCCTTATAACCACATTATCGCATCTTTCTTGCCCGATTTGCAACTTGCGTTGTTACCATTGGCGGTCTTTGTGGATTTGCTTCGATAAACCCGTAATTCTCCAAGAGTTTCTCGATGTACTTTTCTTGAGACAGTTCTAATGCACGTTGTTCTTTATTTCGTCTAATTGTAATTCCAAGAAACTGTTTTGACTCAACCAAAATGTTCGTTTCAAATTTTTATTAAGTTTCCCTTTGACCTCGTTGAGATTGATTAAAGCATTTGTATCTATATTTATGTCATCCACATAAAGTAACAGCAAGAGAAATTTATTGCTATTCCTCCAGGCGAATTAACATGGTTCTTAATCTGAATTTTTAAGTCCTAAGCTCAAAGCTACCTTTGTAAGTTTGTTATTCCACTGCTGTAGACTTATGTGTAACCCATATAGAGCTCTTTCTAATTTACACACCCGATTTTTACTTTCGCCCATTAAATTTTCCGCTCCCTCTGGAATCTTCAAATAGATCTCTTCATCTATAGTGTTTTTGAGAAAAACGGTGTTTATGTCGAGCTGCCATACGTGTAGGTCAAATTTATTTATAACTTCAAATACGGTTCTTACTAGATGCAGTCTCGAAACCGGAGCATAAGTTTCACTGAGTTCATATACATTTTATCCTTGAATCCTCTTACTACATTTTCATCTAAGTGAGTCTCTTTTGGTACGTTTTTACGAGGTCTACATCTTTTGCGTTTAATCTCTCCCTCCGGACTTAAAGAACTTTCGGTAACTTCTCCTCCTTCCTTAAATTCGACAAACCATTTTTCTTGATCTATCTTTCCCGTTTATACAATGAATTCATTCATAGCTCCCTTTTCGTACTTGTCTTCATACACTAACTTCTCATTGAAGCGTGCGTCCCTGCTCTCATAGTACTTCCCTTCTTCAGGTTTTCAGAACTGAAAACCTGTAGGGGTATAACCCACTAAAATAACACGCCTGCCTTCGTACCTGAATTCGGGACCTACTTTTCTTTGTACTTTGATGTACGCTACACACTCGAAACGTTTGATTTGATTTCTATAAAAATTCCGGTTGGGAGCAAATGCTTCTAAAGGAGTGATCATATTGTTAGCATTGTGGGGAGTCTGATTATATGCATACACGGCTGCATTCACTGTTAGTCCCACAAATTTTCTGGAAGCTTTGAATCATAAATATACGACCTGCTCTTATTCTGTAAAGTTTGATTAAACCGCTCCGCGGTGTTAATGTGTTGAGGGATGTCCGGACTCCCCGGGTCCCACTCCGCGATCAATTTCTTAAGACTTCGACAGTGTACTCCATGAACTCTGTTTCCTGGTCCGATCTAAGATAGCATACTTTTACATTATAACGGAGTAAATTTTTCGCGCTTCTAACAAAGTTTTCGAACCATTTTCCTGTTTCACACGTTGTTTCCATGCAATACGCCATAGCTAACCTCGATTCATCATTAATAAAGACTGCGATGAATTAATACCCTTTAGGATGTGTAGGCGGACTTATAGGACCCATTAGATTGGAGTGTATGATTTGTAGTGGGGCTGTTGCTCTTCTTCGCACGGAACTAAAAGGCAGTCTTTTAATTTTGGAGATCATGCACACTTCGCAGGCCCGCAGTCATTCATCGAATTTTACACTCTGCAGTTCTTTGTTATTGGGATATTTTTGCTGCAAAGACTTAAGATATTCTACCGAGGCATGCCCGAATCTCACATGTTACAGCAGAGCTTTATTGTTTTCTTAAAACTTTGTTTAAATAGTAGAAAAGGGCGATTCTTTTTCATCCACCTCTACTATTGGCAACTCATCAATATCTCGAAAGTTGCGATCGCAGATTGTTGTATCGAATTTTGACAGCTCTCGCACAGACATATTTTCATCAATAATTTCTTTTGTTTCATCTGCATTATTTATTTCAAGATTAACTATCCAGTACGGTCTCTCATACACGCCCGATAGGAAAACGTGATGTGACTTCGGATCAAATATGTCAATCTTTCTATCATACAAATAAATACCTAACCCCATTTCAGCGAATCTACGCAGTGACAACTAATTTTCCGAGAGCGATTCAGCACATATTACATTATCAATTTCGAAATATTGTCCGTTAGGTAGTTTTATTTCTATTTTGCCACTCACTTCTGTATCGATATTCGCGCTTTTGTTTTTATCCGCGCACCTGATTACTCCATTGTCAAACTGGTTAAATGTTTTTAAAATAATTTTAGACTGAGTCAAATGCTCTGTCAAAGATAGTTTCATTTTTATCGGTTTCCTTATCTTTCTTAATCGCTTGCTCATCCATTCCCGCTGCGAGGTTTATTGTTTCGAGACCGGGGCTGATAATTCTTATATCTTCCTCGATTTTCGCCTCTCCAGTATCCTCCACGCCCTCTACCTCGTGCTTGCCCGCGACCCTTTTTCCGTTCCCTCTGACCAATTACTCGCACCCTTTTTGACTCACTTTCGTTCATATTTAAGTTGCTTTAACGAGTACCTACATTATTTTCTCGATTCTTGTACGTTGGGCAGTCTCTTTTCACGTGATCTGTTACCTGGTGACAACCATAACCCTCCCTGAGGTTGCTATTTTGCGGCTTACTGCAGTTTCTGGCATAGTGACCATCTCCACCCAGTTATAGCAATAATCCTTCGGATTTTGCTTTTGTAGTCTCCCTGATTTGCTGTGCGTGATTTTCTGTTTTCGTACGTTCCTACTGCACTTGCTTCGTTTCTCAATGCCTCATCCTCCAATAATAATTGTTTGAATTCAGTATAATTCAAACTTACACCGCCGCGACGTTCATGGATTTGTGCGAAAATTCATATGTTTGAATTTTCGGTACAGACATCATGATTGCGTGAAAGAATCATTTTTCTTAATATCAGAGAATAGTGTAGCACCTGAAGAGTTTTCATTACTTTGAAGCAAGTCTTCGAATTTTTCACAGATATCCGCGGCTTTAACTTTCCCAATTATATATTTCATGCTATACAATTGTTTTCTAATTGAAATCGATGTTACATTACTCTTGGTCAGTTTCAATTCTTTAAGTTTATCTAAAATTTCGAGTCGTTCTTTTAAATGCAAAAATTTGGAGTAATAATACCCAACCATTCTATTAATTAAGAGACCTCTGAGTCTGAATTTTTGACTTTCGATTAGATCCTTATCAGAAACATTTGAAGTTACAGAATTGTCAATTATATGCAAAAGATCACTCGCCCACAATTCTGAAGAAATGTAATCGATGAAGTGCTCGTATTTTAATTTTGATGTTAATTGATATTGACGTCGGGTATTATCTCCTTTATTCACGATTTCCAATCTTACGGTTTCTTTAGCTTTATCAGGTAATAAACTACTTTCAGTAGCTCGCCTAGTGTCATTCAAGTAATTTTTTTAACTAATCAAAATTCAGACCGGATTATTTCTTTTAATTCATTACTCAAACTATTCCTCTTCTCTCCACGTGCTAACCCTCCTTCAGCAGAAAAACCTTTTCTCTCACCACGTGGCCTGATTGTTTCTGTGCTGACTAGTTCAACGCATTAGAGTTTTCAGGAGGAGCTTCAAGTTGATGCTGAATGCTTCGTCCAGCTTCTCGCCCATTGTTATTCGCCTAGAATTTTGTGTCACCTCGCCTATATCTCGCCCAAGATTTTGTGACTGTGACTCTCCAGGCTCATTTTCTTGCTGTTCCTCCTCTCCATACACCTCATACCATAGGTCATCAACAAAGTCTTTTAACCAGTTGATCGCCCCCGAAAGCCTGTTAAACTCCTTACCATTTTCGGTTGCGCTTTAGCTCTGCTTATGAAGTTGCTGCTCAAAATGCGAGTTCAGCGCCTTCTGGCCCTCTGTGATGGCTGCAATATTTTTTAAAAGCTCGCTCAAGCTGCTCATATTAGTATTAGCCTTTATAAGCGAGTTCACCGTCTCTTACAAGCGACGAATTTTGTCCTCGTGCCGTTCGATGTTATTAATAATTTTTAATTTAGAGGTTTCGGTGATCAGAGGGAATTTGGGGAAAAGATCTCTACCGGTAATCTCATCGATTATCTGAGGTTTGTTTTTGTTACCTTTGATCATTCAGTCAGCCAGTGCCTGCTGACATACCTCGCCGAGAAAATGCACGCCTTGTTCATTTTTCCTCTCGCCCGAATTCTCGCCCTCTTTTTCATTTGCTCCCAGAACAGCATACCCTTCCGTCGCACCCGTGTGCCCAGAGATCACTTCCTTCTCGGAAGGGTTGAGGTTGCTCTCGGTGCCCGGAAGCACTGATGTTATTCCTTGCACGACTCTTGTGTTGTATCACAGAGTCAGCCTCTCCCATTGTTCATTGCTATGCATTCATTTTTCTAAAAATATCAAAATTATAAATAATTATGCAAGAAGACAGGGCCCCTGAGTGTCATGATGTTTGCTCGCCGAACAACAAGCATCACAAATACCATGACGAATCAGCATACAATCTTCCGAACACAAGATAAACCCTGGGTTAATCCTAGTCTCTCAACCTTTGGTATCTTGCACAGCAATACCCACGACCCGACAGATCCATATCTATAGTTTCTTTTGTTTTAATTTGAACAGATAATTTCACCTGAATTGACGCACTAGAAGAATTTCGAGAAACTATGTATTTTTAATTAACACAATGCGGAGGGAGCATAATTTTGTCAATATAATCTGGGTACCTAAGTTTATTTACATGTACATGTCCTGGCCCACATACACGCAGACAGTACGCTCCCTCCCTTCGTTTCTCATTTTATTAAATTTTATTTAATGTTTCAGGACTTTTTACATCCTGTTTCAAGTATGTATATATCGATATATCTAAGTATATACATATAATCTCACATTTTTCTCACCCCACATATATACATATATAATCTTCATTCCACAACCTCGATAAATGCTTACCTAAAGCATGCCCAACCTGGAGAAATTCCCGCCAGGAACAGATGTTTTGCGCTTACCCCTATTTCGGCTGGAGAACGAGAGTGGTGGTAGACGCGTGCTTAATGCTCTCCTCTCAGACCAAGCAGCACCGCAGATACGAAATATGTGACAGGATGCTTGGGGAGATTAACTTTTCTATATAAATTTGTAATATTGACTAGAGTTTAAATTATTTTATTTGAGTATTTTTACATTTATTAACAATAATATATCCTGGACCAGTCTTTGGTCGACTATGCATGACGTCCGCTTCCAGTTCCAGAACTGTCTTCTCGCCCTTGTGCACCGCTTTGAGTTAAAAGGATTCAATGAGATAATCCCAGACAACTAACAGTGGATCCACTGTTAATTTCCAATTAAATTATAATTTTTCCTAAATTTAAATAAATTCCAAAATCTTATTTTAATTAAAATTTTCCATATTTTCAGGGAGAACTATTTTTCATCTTCACATTGAGAAAGTTTTCTAAATTTTTAAAGAAGTCATCTTCTAATTCTTCCATTATTTAGCATTTCCCTTTAAATACTGCGAAAGTCATGAATTTTTATTTTTATATATACAAAAACATGAAGAAAAGGCACAAAAAAACAAAAATTCCCGTAAGAAAATCCCTATGTATGTCGCTCGGCCGCCTGAAATGCGATCCGTACCATTTCCTTACTTTAGAAACTTATGCACACCCGCTTCTCAGAAATCCCCCGCTCGAACTTTTTCCCGGATGCCCAACTCGTCTGTTCCGCACTACGCGCCTTCCCGCCCCACGCGTTACGGGACCCATAAACTAAGTTCCAATTTTCATTCTTCTCCCCAATTCTCATATGACGACACCAGAAAAAGGACCATCATTACCACGCGCCCACTTCCGAGAAACCGAGCCACAGAAAAAACACACACTCCCGTATGATACTCTAATTTTTCAAAAATCAAACACCGCACCAAATTTGGCAGAACCTCTCAATGGGGATGCATGGAGAGAGACGGAGAGAGAAAAAACTATTTTATATCTCATACATAAATTGTCACATATTCAAGTATAAATTCTGAATACCACCACTCTACTCACGGTTATTCCATTTCTCCTGCTTTTTTCATCAGCCTCAGCCGCCATTTTCCTGCTTTCGTTCAGCTATCACAAAGAACATAACTTCTCCCTTTTAGCACACTCAGATGCCCTTCTTCAGCTCTAGGATTTTGGATGACGGTGGTGAAAAAGGTTGGTGCGTGTTGGCTGAAACTGAACTTTGATGAGAAATGAAAAAGAACGCTAACGGCTTTCTATGCATCTGTGTTGCTCCTCCTGATCAATGCTGGTCAACTACACAAGCACTCACGAAAACGAACCGATTGCGCAGTGGAAGCGTGCTGGTCCCATAACCTGTAGGTTTAATTAGTTTTTCGGGAGAGACTCGCGAGATAAGTGGAGAACTCAGAATTCGTGAAACAGTATTTATTCAATAAACAATGCTCCTCATGCGTACACAACGACTCTTTGTTGCCAACTGACTATAGTACAAAACGGTGGGGCATGGCACGACTGCTACGCACAACACAGTGAAAGGCGGGGCCTGACAGAGAGCCGTAGAGCTGGCACCTCTATCGTAAAATTCTGACATTATTTCTTCTTACGTAAAATTCTGATTTACTTTTTTTTGTATACTTTACATTGAAGTTTAGAGTTTTAGTTTATGGGTCACTCCTTTTATTTTGCTTAAGTTAAATGAATCCTTTGGTTTATCTTTTACAAAGAATAGTTAGTTTATATAGTTCATTTAGTTTTGTAACTTAGACTTAAGAGAGCTTAATAAATTAGACTGACAATTATTAAAAGATTTATGTAGAGACATATTTTAGAGTTTTTCCCTTCGAGATTAAATTTAATTTTAATATGCAATATCATGAAAGTATAAAGTAATTTATGTTTACTATCCTATAAGGTCCAGTCATGGAGCTCCGAGCAAGTAAAGTATTGCCCATGTTTCCAGACTGAGGAACATTAAGTTGTGACGTTGCAAAATTTTTGCAACTCACAAAATTTCAATTTTTGTTTTATTTAACGATTTTTCTCATTACATTTCGAGGGTTTTATAAGGACGCCTCGGGAACTGCACGGTACTCCACGGCTAGCGACTGTAATTATAAGAAACTTGTATATTCGAGAATTTATTTCGCTTTGTTTTGTTAATTTTTATTATGCAATCTGCTGATGGTTTCTTACCGCGAGATACTTTAAGGGACATCTTGGACACCCGGGACTATAGAGGATATTAAAAAAACCAGAGATGCACGACGAGGGTGAAATGCACAATTTAGGGCGTTCAAATTCTCCCGCCGTAACGTGGACTACCAACCAACGCTTTGAAGAGTACGTCACACCTCAAGAAGACTTTTGTTGAGATGTCGGCTGGATTTGAGGAATATTCTAGACCATTTCAAAAATTCCATATTCGACTTCTCTACCTAGTGTGGAACTCGACAATACTTCTTTTGAGAATTTTTTATTCTTATTTTCCCAGCATGACTAGTGGGAGCTCTTTAGTCCAGGCCCGGACTATTTCTATTGGGACTTCTGGTACCAGAGGAGATCTATTGCTGATGACAGGATGAATTTGGGCTCGAGGCTGTAGTCAATAGGTCTTACCGGAGAGTAAGGAGAATAATGAGCCACCGATTAAAGTACGTTTGGTTGGACAAAATTATGACATGAGGAGGATAAAAAGGACTACGGGGACAGCTAGCATTCATAGTAGTCGGCACTGACATTCACGACGACACATTGCCTGCCGCCGCGCCAACTCCAACCAAATCAACGCACGAGCGACAGGAAGGAGAAGGCGAGAAGCGGAACGAGTCGAGAGCACGCCGGGTCTCGTTCTCATTGTATTCATAAGACTCAGTCGGAAAGTGAAAATGTGCTCGACACGTGGCCATCTGATTTTCTCTTGTATTGCGGGTTTCTTCTAGTGCTGATGCAATTTTGTTTTTGATGAAGTTTTTGACGAGGGATTTTGTAATTCTCCTTATTTTTTTTTTCAAGTAGGAATTGTGCTTTCTTTTAATAGTTATCTTTAATAATTCGAAGACTGGGCCTATTGTTAGAGTCGGTATTACGTTTGATGCTTTGGATTGGAAATTAAAGTAATGGATTTGCGGGATTTCTAGCCCGAGAAGGAGAAATTTTGAAAAAATGTTAGATCATCGATTTATTTAGATCGTGCAGATCACTCTTGTCGATTGAATAACAATCGAAATATGTTTCTCGATTCTGTTTTTTGAGATTCATGATTACCATCATGCATTATGTATCATGTTCTATTTCGTCACTTGATTTATTGCACTGTTGTTTGTTTATGATAATTATGATTTTGTACAATATTACATATTGTATTCAATATGATTACCCCTTTGGGCTTGAGTCGATCCATCTAGATCAAGCATGCCCAACCTGGAGAAATTCCCGCCAGGAATAGATGTTTTGCGCTTACCACTATTTTGGCTGGAGAACGAGAGTGGTGGTAGACGCGTGCTTAATGCCCTCCTCTCAGAACAAGCAGCACCGCAGATACGAAATATGTGACAGGATGCTTGGGGCGATTAACTTTTCTATATAAATTTGTAATAGTGACTAGAGTTTTAATTATTTTATTTGAGTATTTTTACATTTATTGACAATAAATGTGATTAAAAAGAGAATTGTACAAAGTTTTTCTTTTTTGTACAAATGTACATTATTGAATATTTTAGTATCACCGTTTTTTACATTGTTCATATGATGTACAGAAATGTTGGGTGATACTTTTTGCAGTATAACAATTTATTAACATCATGCACAAGGTTAAAATGTACGTTACACAAATGAAATATAATTTAAACTAAATATTATATTCATGGTTCAATAACAAAAATGAACATTTTATTCTTTATCACTACCTATAAGCGAAAAATCTAAAACGAAATGAATTTTCTTTATCAAACTTTTTCCACCTGCAGTCAGTAGCTCGAAATCTCGGGTGGCAAATCATCAGTTTATTTTTTGAATAAATATTTGATTTTTCATCACTGTCTTAATTCACCGAAAAAGTGGCACGCAATGACATTTTCTTAGTTACCTTCCTGTACCTTTCCTCCAGGATCTAGCCGTCACCTAACCGGTTCTTAACTGGGTCCTCATAATATTCCCAACCGGATTTACCCGGTCTCTGAACGGATTTCATCCCTGGGTTGTAACCGACACATAACCGCTTTCTATCCAGCATACTGTGATATTTGTACCCGATTCCTAACCGGTTCTTCACTGGCCCCTAAACGAATTTAATCCCTGGGTTGTAAACGTCACCTAACCGGTTCGTAACTAGGTCCTCATAATATTCCTATTCGGTTATTAACCGACCCTAACCGGTCTCTATCTGGATTTTGTCTCCGGTTGTACGCGGCACCTAACCGGTTTTTAACCAGCATCCTGCAATATTTGTACCCGATTCTTAACTGACCTCATACGAGTTTCATTCCCGGGTTGTAACCGTTACCTAACTGGTTTGTAACTGGGTCCAAAAAATATTCCTACCCGGTTCTTAACCGGTCCTAACCGATCGTTCACCTTATTTTGTCAACGGGTTGTAACTGGCAACTAACTGGTTTCTATCCGACATCATGTAATATTTGTACCAGAATCCTTACCGATCCTTTACCTTCTGTTAACATGATCCTATCCGAATTTCGTCTCCGGGTTTTAAGCGTCACCTAAGCGTTGTCTACCCGGCATCATATGTTATATTTGTACCCGATTCATAACCGGCCCCTATCCGAATTTCGTCCTCCATTTTTTACCTTCTCCTAATCGGCTTCTGTCCGGCATCATATGATATTTGTACCCGATTCAATAATGGTTTGTAACTGGGCCCTCAAAATATTTTTACCAGGTTCTTAAACAGCCTCTAACCCAATTTCGTCCACAGTTTGTAACCGTCAGCTAACATATTTCTTACCTGATTATACTTCAAACATACGTGTCTTATATCTAGACATGTACAAAAATATAATTGCAATAAATTAATTTTTTTTTTATCTATAAAATAAATAATTCGATTAATTATAGGAAAAAGTTAAGTCAATTCTTATATTTTGCGTGGAACATTACACAGCAAAAAAAGTCAAGAACTTTCCCGAAGACCATTGTATTCCTACGTATTTTGAAGCGCTGTATTCGAAGTTGAGGTCAAAATGGCACCTTATCTGATTAGTTTAGGACCTAACCTCAAATAAATTTATTTTCAAGTATAAAATAAACCTTTTTGGGTGGTATGTCCCAAATTTACCGTAAATGTGCTATTTTGACCTCAAACTTAAATTCACCGCCTCAAAATACATTGAAATAAGATTTTGTCCGCAAAATTTCTTGAACTTTTCTTTTGTTTAGCTGTTAAAAAAATTTTTTTTTAAGTTTAAGGGCTTTTTCAGAGACCATTATATTCCTATGTATTTTGAGCTGCTAAATCGAAAATTCAAGTCAAAATAGGACACGTTCATGATAAAATTTTCACAGTGGTGATTATTTTAATTCAAAATTAGGGATTACGTCTCCTGAATTTCAGAGTGAAAGTATAAAATAATCAATTTAGGTTTTACGAAAAATTTTATAGGAATTTAATACTTTTTTAAATCTCTTCTTTTAAGTACGCAGACCATGAAATGTCACATTAGGATAATTTGCATAAAAGTGTTTTGCAATTTTTTGGTAAAGCTTAAAACTGTGATAAATAGTAAAAATAAGTCTGTATAGAAAAAAAAATATTTAAGATACAATTTCCATCGTGAACAATGTTAAAACACATTTCTGTCAAAAAGAAAGACTTATTTTAATGTTTCATGTGTGTTTCGACGCATAATAAGCCCACATAAACTTTTATTAATATGAAATTGAAAAAATTAGATCCAGATTCGATAGAATAATTTCATTGTCAATAAGGTTATCATAAAGCATACCTGAATAACTAAATTTGTTCTTCAACAATATTTAATTTCTGTTTGCCAAATTCCATATAGAACCCGTTTAGGACCGGTTAGAACACACACCAGTGTTAAATAACTTTTAAAAAAGAGTGAGAGACCAGTTAGAAGATAACTTTGGTCTTTGAAAATATTTAATTCTTCTTTTCGATCGCCGGATAGAACCCGGTTAGGACTGGTTAAAGCACACACTAGTATCAAGTACCTTTCAAGAACCGGTAAGGGACCAGTTAGAAACTAGCTTCGCTCTTTGACAATATTTAATTTCTGTTTTTGATCGCCAGATAAAACCTGGTTAGGATCGGTTAGAACACACACCAGTATAAAGTGCCTTTTAGGAATCTGTTAGAGACTAGTAAGAACTTAACTTTGGTCTTTGACAATAGATAATTTCTCTTTTCGATCACTAAATAGAACCCGGTTAAGACCGGTTTAAAGAAACACCAGTATCAAGTTCCTTTTAGAACTGTTTAGAGACCATTTCGAATCTCGCTTCAGCCTTTGATAATATTTCATTTCTGTTTTCGATTGCTAGGTAGAACCCGGTTAAGACCGGTTGGAACACACACCATGGCAAATGCCTTTTAGGAATCGGTTAGAGACCAGTAAGAACCTAACTTGGGTCTTTAAAAATATTTAATTTCTCTTTTCGTTGGCCTAATAGAACCCGGTTAGGACTGGTTAGAACACACACGAATGCTGAGCGCCTTTTAGGAACCGTTTAGAGACCAGTTGGAAACTAGCTTCGGTCTTGGACAATATTAAATTTCTGTTTTCGATAGCCGGATAAAACTCGGTGAGGACCGGTTGAAACAAAAACTATTGTCAAATGCCTTTTAGGAATCGGTCTGACGATATTTAATTTCTGGTTTACGATCGCAAGATAAAACCCAATTAGGACCGATTAGAACACACTCCAGTTTCAAGTGCCTTTTAGGAACCGGTTAGAGACTAGTCAGAAGCTAACTTTGGTCTTCGACAATATTTAATTTATCTTTTTGATCGCCGGATAGAACCCGGTTAGGACCGGTTAAAATACACACCAGTATCAAGTGCGTTTTAGGAACAAATTAGTGACCAGTTAGAAAATAACTTCAATCTGACCATATTTCATTTTTGTTCCCAAATTCCGGGTAGAACCCGGTTAGGACTGGTTAGAAGATTTTTACAACTTATTTTCTGTTACCATTTTTCATATAAGGACCGGTTATGACCCGGCTATATTCCATATATTGAAATTGGGATCAGTCCCTATCTGGTTTCTAAATAGTTTTTATCTGACATTTTAAGCAGGGCTACTTCCACTCTAAGAATTGAAAAAGCAATTTTTTAACAATTTCTTTTATCTTCTGTTCGCATGAATTAAATACCATTTTTGAAAAATTTCTTCTGTTTCCCATTTACCGTATCTCGAAATGATGATCATGATCGTGAAATCTGGACGAATAGTTTTTACAATTTAAGTATTCTATCTAACTTATATATTGGGAGTAAGTGCAAAACAACAAAAAGTTACGGTAGATCTTTGGCGAATGTTGCCCCTTGCATATATATAATTAGAATATTTAAATTATATAACTGATCCTTCTACCTTGTACATCATGTTAGTATATTGTTAAACTTTCAAAAATATCAGTCAACCAAAACTGTAATATTAAAATGTTGAATAATGTAAAATAAATAAATACTTTGCAAAATTCTACCTAAGCACCCTAACAGTTTTTTCGTATTTGCGGTGCTGTCTGGGTAGGAGAGAAGAGCTTCTAGGCAAGCGTCTACAACCACTCTCGCTCTCCAGCCGAAATAGTAGTGGACACTGAACATGAGTTCCTGGCGGGAATTTCTCCAGGTTGGACATGTCTTATCTAGATATGACCACCCCTCAAACTTTCGCTTACCCCCTGGTTACCCCTCTAATCTAATTATGTTCCCCTTTCAAAATACCCTTTTTAGCCGATCATAATTTGCGCACTTACGTAAAGACCACGACTTAGAAGTAACCTCTAAAATGTATGCTAAGAGGTTATGTCAGTCTTTTTTGTAGTTTAATAATGTAAGCTTTAGTTGAAAGTCGTAGAGTAATACCAACGGAAATGGGCCTAATCTATTATAGATTAGTTAGTTTAGGATGTATAGATAGTTGTGTGTAGATTTTCTATTTTGGGAGCTAAAAATTGTTTTGATAACTTTATTGTAAAGTAGAATAGGATTGTCACTGGGACAAACGAAATGATGTACCGCGAGGAGAACTGATGCATATTAAAGGTTAATAAACCATGTGTTATTTATTATATTGAATTTTAACTGATCCCATTTTATTTGAATTCAGGCATT
>NC_046659.1:18674657-18682095 GCF_010883055.1 Belonocnema kinseyi | reverse complement strand
CCATTAACTAAATTTTCAGGGCTGAGCTAGCGTAATTTTGTTCCGGTATACTGTATCTAACGAAAATTTAGATTTGATATTGGGATTTGTTGTCTAATTTTGTGGTTATTAAATTTTGCTGTAGAATTTTTGCTTTTTTTTAGATTTTGCTTTAGCATATTGGTATTTGGAATTTCTTATGTTTTTTTTAGTGGTTACGAAAAGCCTGGCGCTCAACATACTTTTAGAGAATTTGTTCTTAAATATAAGGGTCCCGAAGATGCAGTACCGAAGGTAGGTGTTGAACTTATAAAATAACATTCTCACAATTTAAATAGAAATAACTTTGAGTCGACGCGCCCTTTTCGGGGTCTTAAAATTTCGCCCCTGAATTCTTATAATTTAATCAGATATTTTAATTTCTTAACTCTAATGTACTTGACTAGTGCATTCCAAATAAATTATGTATACATAGAAAAAAATCAAAATAAAAAATGTTAGTTTCATAATTACATTTCTAATGAAAAATAAACTGGATTTTAACGATTTTGAAAATTTGGCGTCCCGTAGGCTCCAAAAATGTCCGCCCTTGACTTTTTAAAATTGAATTAAATACTACAATATGATGCATTAATATGATGCATGCGTTATTAATATTTATGCATTAATTACTTTCCAATATTTATTAAAATTATTTCGTTTCTAGTTTTTATAGATTTTTTAACCGTAAAATGGGATTTTCTTCCACTGTGCGACGGATCGGCGTAACGCACACATTGAGTGAAAGAATCGACTTGCAGGACTGCTATGATGATGACAATGTCTTTACGATATCGTAAAGACACCGTAACTACACGGACATCGGAATTCGTAAAATTGTCGTAAAGATCTTCGTCAAGACGTTGCCAAATTTTGTGCCCACTGAGATGCTCGATAGCCTGACTAACATGCTTGCTCTCTCGGTTCAACTCTATCCCTTGAGGCCCTTTATCAGAAAGTCTAATCGCGTTTGAATTTTGAGGCCGCACGGTTGAATATTTTTGTCTGATTTTTTGCATACCTTATCTAAATATAACCATGTTTCAAATCAAGCAGAGCCGCGTTTTCAATAAAATGTTTATATTTTTCGTAATAATCAAAAACGTAGAGAACAATAGTAAAAAATACCAGTAACACACAGTGATAGCTGTACATGGATGTCCGCAGCGAACCTGCTCACCCTCATCAAACTCAAGTCAGCAAACTCCCCGCAGGGTGATGAATGACACGGAACGAATAAAGATCAGGCATTGTTACGAGATTTCGGCCAATTAGATAAGCTGGCATTATGAAATCATTGATTAATTAGATTTCAATTCATAAAATTAATTTATTAACTTAATTACAAGAAACTGAAAGAAAGATTCGTGAAAATTGGTTAATATTTGCCGGAATAACGTGAATCTTTATATTTTGTGCATTTATACCACAGGTTTCTAAGAAATTCAGAATAAAGACGGTATTTTTTAGAATTTTTCAACATAATCATTAATCTATAAGCAGAGTGTTTCCAAGTATTTTGTGCATAGGTTTGACTTTTATTAATATTTTATAGCTTCTTAATATAAATTATTTTCTGTAGGATATTTAGTACTTTGTAAAAAAAACGAGTATTCGGTTCTGAATTTGTAGGCCGCACGGTTGAATATTTTTTACTCATTTCTTGCACACGTCATCTACACACTCATGTCTTGAAGTACGCAGAACCGATTGTTCAATAAAATCATTAAATTGTAGATTATAATCCATATTATACGCGCCGAAAATGCATATACAGCTAACACTACCTGTTACTACTACTGTTCTTCCCTTTTTGATTATTAAACAAAGTATAAACATTTTATCGAAAAAATGGCTCTGCTTGCTTCAAGATATGGTTATTTAGATAAGTTATACAAAAATTAGACAAAAATATTCAACCGTTCGGGCTCAAAATTCAGACGCGATTGTCATTCCGATATTCGTAATAATGACAAAATGACACTTTCGTTATTATGAGATAACGGTATGTTACAAAAACGATGGCAATGGTGATAATAAATAATAATTGTTTAAACAAGTCAGACTAAATTCCTTAAAGACGTCCATTATTCTTGCACACCTTAACCAATTTTCCTGAATCTTTTATTCACTTATTATTAAGGATATCAGAATGGCTGTCGCGACTGAATTTTGTGAGTGCATGGTTTAATATATTGTTTAGTAATCAAAAAGGGAAGAACATTACACTGTTAAAAATGTTATGAATTTTAATACACGTTAATACATAAGGTGTATTTGAAAATTAATACATTTGTAAATTAAAATTAACTTAATACACATTTATATTAAACTTATTTACTATGTATACCAAAATTAATATATTTGTATATGAAAACTGAAATAATACCCATGTGAATTAAAACTAAGCGATAGCGCATGCGTCACGCAACGCTGCCGGCCCTAGCATGTCAGCTGATGAGTGCTTACCCTTACAGTGAGTTGACAGTCGCCAGTTTGTTTGAAAAGGTAAGTTAATTTGGTTAAATTAATTAATTTAGTTCGTCTTGCTTTCATTTTGATCCGCTTTTTGCCCTTAACTCATTTTCGGTCGTGAGGCTGGTTCCTTAGTTCCACGTCATATATAGATAACCTAAGAAATATATATTTGAATTAGATAACTAATGAATATATTTTAGGTTGTCTATATTTTCTTTTATGCTATACAGAAGTGCATACCTCGAAAAAAACTCAAGTGTACCCATAAAAAAATATATTTTTTTTAATCAGGTTGAAATTTCGCTAAATCATAGTCCTAGTGAAGCTACAATAACACAGCCACACAAAAAAAATAAGTGTACGGATCTGGTGTTACGTCACTGGCGCTGTAGTAGAATTTTAATTCTACTGTAGTCGGACCCTGATTCGTTGTTACCGTTGTATGATTAAAATCATAACCGGGAGAACACTTAGGTTTTGAAATCAAACTCAATTTAATTTATCACTTCAAAGTATATTGTTAGTATATTGAAGTTATTAATGTTCTATTGTTATACTCTATGTGCACATATAAATATTTAACTAAGAAACAATGGAGTTGGTTGTTACAAAATTTCTGATTTACATGTTGATAATTTGTTTATAATATTCGGCGAGAGCCGATCGCGACGACGCGCTTCGCGTTTAAGTAATTGGAGATTTCTATTTGAGATTAGATTTTTATTACATAGTCTCAGAATAGATTTAATTTAAATTTGTTAAGTTAATTGTCACAGGTTTAAGGTAAAAATTGCGGATCCGAGATAGAAAAAATCTGCCGTTTTCCCGCTGTGCAAGCGAACTTATTACCTTCGTTTTGGGTGGGGATTCCCTCTCTTTTTGGTTAAAACCAATGGAAATGCTGACGTCATGGAATTTTCCGATCGTTTATCCAATAGTAAAGTAGGTCATTTTACTCCGCCTATAGGAAATGAGTCATAATGTTTTTAAAAGTTGTTATTCCTATTTTTAAACAACTTTTAACGTTATGTTATTTATATTTATTTATTTCTAAAATAAATTGTTTTTAATGTCTTAATCAGATAAAAGTCAGTTCACCTGTTTCTTTTCTCCTTTTCTTTCTTTCTTTGTTTCTTTCTTTAAAGTGTATATTGTATCAGGGTCAATTTCAAACTGAGAATGTTGTCTATCCTGCCGCCTCTCAAACTATCAACAAGTGGAAGGGGCGCGCTTATTTGAATAACCCAATGAGATTATATGATCTTAAATCTAACTCATGAAATTAATGTGCATTTAAAAATATATATATATTATCCCTTAAGATAAAATCCCTTTTGTTTTTGTTTTTTATAATTAAATAATTTTTATCAAGATTCATTCATACAAATCTTCATTTCGTATTTAATTTATTTAAAATTAAAATCCTTTCCGTAAAAATTTTAGGTTAGGCTTATAATGACTAACCGCGAAATTATCGTGATTTGAATTCTGTTAGATTGCTGTGACTCAGCTACTTCTGTCAAATGTACTCCACATTGTAAGATCATGATTAATTCATTAATTATTGTTTTTCTTTTTTTTTTAAACAACGTCTCCTTTTTATTTTACAGGTTAAGAAAGTAAGCTGGTCAATCTTGAAATAATATATTCAGATAAGTGTTCCAAATCTATTCCTTATTAATTTTTTATATTATTCTTGAGAAGAACTATTTCTTTGTGTATATTCAAGTTGAAATTATTTTTTTTTAGATAAGCAGCTTCTACAATTTGGAACATTATTATGATTTATCAACAAAATTGTGAGTACCTATCTATACATAATTTATTAATTAAATTAAATTTTTAATTTATGCAATAACATTTTGCAAATAAAAGAAAATTTTATTGGGGTATTATGAAATGAAAGAACCATTTAAAACAATTCCCAAAGGAATAATGATTGAAAATAGCCCTCACTTCTCATCTTCTCACCCCTCAAAAGGATTGGATCATTGTGATCCAATTTTTTGTTACCATTCAATTTTATATTGTTATTTAAATCTAGTTATAAACAACAAGGTTTCACTTATGACATTTTTGAAAAACGGAGTCTTCGATATTCAGTACGAAAATTTCGTCTTTCAATGTTTCGAAGTGCCTGGCTGCTTGTTCCCGATTTATTAAATGATCGTCACATGATCATCACATGAGTATGAACATAATTTTAATCTGTCTACGTGCACGATTGCTGTTTTGTTCGGACCCAGTCGAATTAAGGCATTTCTTTCGCCTATTGTTTTTTCTAAAATAAAAGGTCCTGAAAAATATGGATCAAATTTCTTGTCTTTAGGATAATATTTTTTAAATAAACTTGATCTCCTGATTTGAAAAACTTCGGATTTCGTTTTCGATCGTAATATAATTTAGATTTTTGTTTTGCCTTTTGGATTCGCTCGAAAGCCATTGATTGATAATTATCCAGATTTTCGAAAAGATCCCTTAAATAAACAACATATGTTTTATAGTGGGTGAAGCCAGTAGCTTCATGTACACTGGTATTATAAGAAAAAACAGCGTATCTTAACCATTCATCCCAATTTTTTGAACCCTCAAAACTTCTTAAATACTCTATTAGAGTATGATGACTCCTTTCAAGCGAACCCAAACTCTGGGGATGATACGCGACTGATTAAATATTTTTTATGTGGAATATTTTGCAAAAGGTCTTCATTACCTTACTAATAAGATTTGAACCTTGATCGGTGTGTATAACCTGGGGACAGCCATATTGAGAAATAAACTGCTCGGCTATAGCATGTGCTATTGTAACTGAATCGATATTTTGCAAAGGAATTGCGTCAGAATATTTAGAGAAATTACACTGGATCGTAAGAATATGAGTATTTCCCTTAGAAGTTACTGGTAAGGGCCCTACTAAATCTACTTGAATTTTTTCGAAGGGCTCCTTGGGAGTATCTGTGATGATCATAGGTTGTCGAGTTTCCCTGTGGACTAACTTGTTTCTCTGACATATTTTGCAGGTTCCTACAATTCTTTGTACATCCGCTTTCATGTTTCCCCAATAATATTTATCTCGTATTTTTCAATATGTTTTGGACATGCCCTTATGACCTCCGACTACTGATTCATGGAATTCCTGAGTAATCTCATCTCGCTGAGTTATTTTCTATTTTCCAAACTATCTGCATCGTCGACACGTTCCCATCCTCGCGAGAGTGACGGAAAATCCACCATCTCTTGGTCATTGGTCAGGACATCATTCCGATAACCTCTTGAATATGTAGACCACCAGACGTAGTAAGGTGGATCACGAGGTCCTTGATAGTCATTCTGAGCACACTCTACAGCATTTTCATGCTGTACCGGAGTCTGAACCGTCAGAATGTGATTATGATGGATATTCTGAGCATACTCAGCATTTTCATGCTGTATCGGAGTATTATCTGTCAGAATTTCACTGTTTTTCATTTCTATAGCGCTATACAGGTTGAGGTCATCAAATCTGGCAAACACTCCGTCAAACAGTTCTTCGACACTGTTGTCCAGACTGACAACTCGATCTCCCTCCCCGGCGGAAACAAGACAAAAACGCTCTCGACCGGCCGTAATCGAAGCGGACCCATCCAGTTCAACCGAAGAAGACGACGAATCACCGTCACCCTGTGGTGGATTCCTCGACAAGGCATCTGCATTAGAATTTATCCTCCCAGGTTTGTAGACTATTACATAGTCATACTCAATAAGTTTTATACGCCATCAAGTTTATCTTGAAATAGGATCTTTCAACTCATGCAACCATACAAGAGGTCTATGGTCTGTTACTAAAAAAAAAAAAACTTCGCCCATATAAATAAGGTCTAAAATGCCTCACGCAAAACACTATTGCAAGTAACTCTTTTTGAATTGTTGAATAATTGATTTCAGCTTTCTGAAGGATTCTGGAAGCATATGCAATGGGTAAATCCTGACCAATAACTCCCTGACTCAAAACACCACCAAGAGCGTAATTCGATGCATCAGTCGTTAATACAAAAGGTTTTGAGAAATCTGAAGCAAAACCCTTATAGATGCATTCTAGTCGTCACAAGAGACTTCCAGAAAGAATACTGCAACAATGGTTCGGAACAGATTTTATCACGCAGAATTTCAAAAGCTGTTTGCTGCTCATTTGTCCATTTAAATTCGACCTTATCTTTTAAAAGGTAAGTAAGAGGTTTTGCAATTCTCGCAAAGTTATTAATAAATTTCCTATAGTATCCTACGAGACCTAAAAATTGTTTTACGTTCTTTTTCCCTTTTGGAACAGGAATTTTTTTTACAGCCTCAATTTTTTTTGGATCGGGTTTAACACCCTCCCGAGTAATAACATGTCCTAAATATATTATCTCAGGTCTCGAGAAAAAACATTTCTCAGGTTGCAATGCTAATCCCGCGGTTTTTAATCACCCTAGTAAGGATTTCCATTTTCTGGAATGTTCTTCCAATGAAGAAGCATAAACGACTATGTCATCCATGTAGATAAATAATTCTAGACCTTGTAGACCGGTCAAAACCTGGTCCATCAGACTTTGAAAGGTTGCTGGAGAATTTGTCAGTCCAAAAGGCATTCGAAGATACTCGTAATGTCCGTAAGGGGTTGTAAAAGCTGCTATTTGACGGGATTTCGGATCCATAGGAATTTGATGAAATCCTATTGCAAGATCCATTACGGAAAAATATTTCGCTCCTCCCAACTGATCTAAAATTTCCACAATATTTGGCAATGGATAAGCATCGCTTACAGTTCGTTCATTCACGGCACTGTAATCTATTACCATTCGCCACCTTTTGTTCCCTTGTTGATCAGGTTTTTTAGGGACAATCATTGCAGGAGAATTATATGGTGAAACGGATGGTTGAACTAATCCTGCTTCGAGCAACTGTTTAGTTTGTTTTAATATCT
>NC_046659.1:18670659-18674557 GCF_010883055.1 Belonocnema kinseyi | reverse complement strand
CCTCATTTAAATCCTTAAGGTCAAGAATTTTTAATAATTCGGAAAATCTAGATGCCAAAATTTTCTGCCCTTCTACACTTTCTAAACTACCACACGATCTTGGTAAAGGAGGTATTATTGTATATTCTTCAAGTTCAACCGGTGGTACTATCAATTCTACATCTTGTTGAATAGAATTTATGATGAAAATTCTAATTTTTCCGTTTTCACTTTTAACCAAAGATTCCCCTGCAAAAATTCCAGGACCATAATCAAGACGTTTTACATAACCCTCAACTATATTAGGTCCATTTACTGATAACTGTACTAATTGTTTTGTCCTTGCAGGTAATTTAGTAGTGGAGTAACACGTCAAAGGAAAATTTTCATCACCCAGATGAAAACTATCATCTACAAAATTAAGAATGGCTCGCTGTTTCCGAAGGAAAGTTATTCCTATCAGTCCATCCTCACTTATAGGAAAAGCTGTTGAAACTACATGAAAGGATGTTTCTACGTCTCGGAGTAGCATTTTAACTTCACCCTGTGTTGGAATCATGTTGGATCCGATGCCAATCAAATTCAAAACATGTTCCCGATTAATTTTTATGTGTGAATCCAAAGCTGTTTCTTTAATCAAATTTACACTAGCGCCTCTGTCTATCAATAATTTTGCTATCCCTTTCTGAAAAAAATAATGCTGCAATTCTACCACCGCGGCGGGCTCTACACCATTATTCTCCTCGAGTTTAAGAACAACGCGGATTAAGAGGGTCCGGCTTCCTGAGGCATCTTGCCCTCTGTAGGATGACCCTGTTTCGAGTTTAAATGTTGATTCTTAAAATCTTGATTTCGCATTCTTTCCTTATCGTGCTTCGCTTTCATATGACATTTAGTAACATCATGATTCAACCTAAACCAATAAGTGCAATTTTCCCTCTCTCTGCCTTGGTTTACATTATATTTTTTTCGTTTAGGACAATCACGCCGAAAATGACCTGTTTCTTTACATTGAATATTTCTTTTTTTGTTTACATTTTCCTCAGTAGTAACATGCGCTACCCTCTTACGAGGATTTGATCCTATTTCGAAGTCTGAATCGAAATCAGGTTTAATTTTTCCTATTTCTTCTGAATGAGCCCTATCCCAGCTTTTAAACTGAATCTCTTCTTGAGGTGCCATCACTATTGCTTCGTCCAAAGTAGCAGGATTTTTACTTTTTATTATCGCGAATATCTCTCTATTTAATCCCCTCATGAAAGTAGCTATCGCGCTTTCTTTATGTGCTTCTATTCTTTCATTTCCTTTTACCTCCGGAGTTTTTTCCAAAGTTATATTAATTAATTCATCTAATATTTGATTAACCCGTGCCCCACAATCGGTTATGCTTTCGTTTGGTTTTTTGACAGCCATAGTTAATTCTTGTGAATTAACATAGTCAAGTATGGAATTTCGTGAAGCATCACCATGCTTCGGGCCACTTGACAATGTTCCACAAACATGGTCGCGGACATATTATTACCATCAAACTCTGGAACCATGTCTTTTACCAACCTGGATACATGCTACATGGCCTGCGCCCTTATTGGTCCTAAAATTGTAGGATTATTTTGTGCTACTTCTCCCTCATCTGGAACAATTCCCAACTGTTCATTGGATTCATAAGGATCCTTTGAAACAGTTCTAGTACCATTACTACCATTATTAATACTACTACCACTGGAATGAGGCTCAATCAGTGTTTCGTTAGAATTATTCCTATTAATCACATTATCATCACTTAATCTACTTCTTAGAATTTCTGTTTCATTTGTCATATTTCTAGTAGGATTTTGTACGCCGCTTGCGCTTCTAAGACCAGATCGCTTCGTAAAACCTGGCATTTTAAAATAATCGGACTTACTTGGACTTACAATTAGCTTAATTTTGTCATTTTTTCTTACTAATTCCTATCGCTTCACAACCTGTTCATCCAACGGAGATTCTTGATAAATAACTGATAATCCAATTTCTTCTTAATCCGGACTCTCGGCTCAGTAATCCTCTTCTGTACCAGGCTAGTTGTCTGCTTCAAATATTTATTTCTACGTTCATTTCACAACTTAATAAAATTCTCAGAATTCTATAAGCCTACGATTGACGAGGAATAGCTGGTGGCTCTATTCAATCATTTACAATCTCGATGCTATTGAAAACATCCTAGCTACCGGGAGAAAAATCACCCAAAAACCTGGTAGAAGATTGTCGCTTGAAATATTTTATATTTAATTTTTGAGAATTATGTGTCTTTAATAATGTTCAGTCTTTCACCTATGCACTTTATTTTTATTGTAATTGCAGAAAACTAGTAGGCACATGCTTTGGAGCAACGCAGAATTTATAGTAACCCTCTCGTAGATAAACTTCAATACAAATCCAGCCTTCGCCATCATTATAGATACGACATAGTTGTAAAGGTTCACAGTCCGGATCCGAAAGGAGGTCAACCAATGTCATCAACAAGGGATTTGGATCAGTCATTTTCAAATATAGTTTCTTACTAATAATCTTTTAAGTGGCTGAAATAGTTTTAAAAATAATGTTCACTTTTGTCTTTACACTGTTCCACTATAACAGGAGGAAAAAATAAACTCATGTAGTCCTCAGTGTTTATCTGGCACTAATTATCATTTTCAAATTTAAATGTTCCCTCGGTGCACGAGATCCCACCGCTGTCACCAATTTGTTCCGTCACTGCCGCTGTAGTAGAATTTTAATTCTACTGTAGTCGGACGCTGATTCGTTGTTGCCGTTGTATGATTAAAATCATAACCGGGAGAACACTAAGGTTTTGAAATCAAATTCAATTTAATTTATCACTTCAAAGTATATTGTTAGCATATTGAAGTTATTAATGTTCCATTGTTATACTCTATATGCACATGTAAATATTTAACTAACAAACAATTGAGTTGGTTGTTACACAATTTCTGATTTACATATTGATAATTTGTTTATAATATTCGGCGAGAGCCGATCGCGACGACGCACTTCGCGTTTAAGTAATTTGAGCTTTCTATTTGAGATTAGATTTTTATTACATAGTCTCAGAACAGATTTAATTTAAATTTATTAAGTTAATTGTCGCAGGTTTAAGGTAAAAATTGCGGATCCGAGATACAAAAAATCTGCCGTTTTCCCGCTGTGCAAGCGAACTTATTACCTTCGTTTTGGGTGGGGATTCCCTCTCTTTTTGGTTAAAACCAATGGAAATGCTGACTTCATGGAATTTTCCGATCGTTTATCCAATAGTAAAGTAGGTCATTTTACTCCGCCTACAGGAAATGAGTCATAATGTGACTCATTATAAGATTTATTTGGTAGATCATATTTGGTACTAAAATAACGATGACATAACGCTGCGTTTATTCTAAGTATAATTATTATTTTAACTCTAAGGCAGAGAGAGGTATTGTTTTGACATATATTGCCATCTTGTAACATTTATATAACTTCATTCAACTTTAGTAGCATCACGTATATTCGTTAACTAATTTTAATTCTCCCGCTAATCCGTCATCTTGGTTATGCGCGATAGAATTTAGTTCCCAACTTTTGCATTCTGTCACACATCACATCTGGTAACAAGACACACGTATTCCTATGGATTTTGGGGCGCTGAATTCAAATTCGGTATCAAAAATCACCCATCACGTCATGGTGGAGCCATAACCTCAAAAAAATGACGAAAAATCATGCACTGAGGGAAATAAATTTCAAAATAATGACAGTGATGCAAATTTTCACTTCGAAAACATGTCGACAACTGTGAAGGATCAACAGAGCTCACAGACCTGAAACGCCGCAACGATGCCGCACGAGGGGAATCGTCCCCCGCCAGGTGCCAGATCGTGGATGAAATTTACCCCCACCATACCTA
>NC_046659.1:18663878-18670559 GCF_010883055.1 Belonocnema kinseyi | reverse complement strand
AATTTATTGAACTACACGTAAAGCTCTGGAAGCATATTTTCCCAGTAGCAAATGTGTGCTACATCGAATGGGTCAACTTGAGCCTAACCTAGAAATAAATCTCACCTAGCCCAACCTAACCTAACCTAACCTTCGAAACACAATTAAACTGATTGTGTTGTCCCGTTGTGTTTGCGGTACCGTTTGAATCAGCTTGGGCTTAACCTGCAAAGAGGTCCAACCTATCCTCACCTAAAAAAACCTGACCTAACCTAACCTAACCTTCGAAACACAATTAAACTGATTGTGTTATCCCGTTGTGTTTGCGGTACCGTTTGAATTAGCTTGGGCTTAATCTGCAAAAAGGTCCAACCTATCCTCACCTAAAAAAACCTAACCTAACTTAACTTCACGTAACACAATTAAACTCATTGTGTTGTCCCGTTGTGTTTGCGGTACCGTTTCATTCAGCTTCGGCTTAACCTACATAGAGGTTTAACCTATCCTAACCTAACAACACTTGACCTTACCTGACCTAGCCGAATGAAATTCAACCACACGTGTAGCTATGTAAGCGTACGGTTCTCAGTCTTAAATGTGTGCTATATTTAATAGGTTAACATTTGCATGTTTAAGTTACAGTTCTACATTTTAATTGATACAAACATTGTCAGGTTAATTGACATGGGGTCAATTCTACTCGTAGTTCTAAGTTTCTTCAAATGAGTAATGTGCGTCTAAATTTTTAACCACCTGTAGTACAATGAAATGAATTTTATTGTGTTACAACGGGAACAATTAAGTTAAGTTGTGTTACGTTAGGCAAAATTTTGTTAGGTTCTGTTCAGTGAGATTCATTTGTAGGTTAAGATCGAGTTAACCTATTAAATATAGCACACATTTAAGACTAAGAACCGTACGCTTACATAGCTACACGTGTGGTTGAATTTCATTCGGCTAGGTTAGGTTAGGTCATGTTTTGTTAGGTTAGGATAGGTTAACCCTCTATGTAGGTTAAGCCGAAGATGAATGAAACGGTACCGCAAACACAACGGGACAACCCAATGAGTTTAATTGTGTTACGTTAAGTTAGGTTAGGTTAGGTCAGGGTTTTTTAGGTTAGGATAGGTTTGATCTCTTTGCAGGTTAAGACCAAGCTGATTCAAACGGTACCGCAAACACAACGAGACAACACAATCAGTTTAATTGTGTTTCGTGAGGTTAGGTTAGGTTAGGCTTGGTTAAATTTATTTCTAGGTTAGGCTCGAGTTGACCCATTCGATGTAGCACACATTTGCTACTGGGAAAATATGCTTCTAGAGCTTTACGTGTGGTTGAATAAATTTCTGTTAATTCAGGTTAGGTGAGGTCAGGTTCTGTTGGGTAAAGTTATGTTAAATAAGTTGATATCAGGCAAGGGTTGATCCTTCACAGTTGTCGACATGTTTTTGAAGTGAAAATTTGTATCACTGGCAGTATTTTGAAATTTATTTGCCTCAGTGCATGATTTTTCGTCATTTTTTGAGATTATGGCTTAACCATGACGTGATGGGTGATTTTTGATACCGAATTTGAATTCAGCGCCACAAAATCCATAGGAATACGTGTGTCTTGTTACCAGATCCGCACACTTGTTTTTTTTGTGGGGCTGTATAATTCACGAAATCATAGGTTAATTTATCAACCAGTTGTCAATATATAGGGGCCTGAATTTTCCGCTTTTTCAGTCGCTTTCCACCTTTACGTTAGTACGTGAAGCACATTTAATTTGAAACGTTCAAAACATTCTATAATAATTTGTTATTTTTCATGGTCTGCTTTTTTATAGGTAAAAACAGTTGTGTTAGAAAATAATACTTTGATGGTCTGTACATCTGTATTGGAATGATTCTTGATTACGTTCATTTCTTATTATGTGTATGGATACAAGTATCCTAAAGAAATAGAATCTACCCCTGAATCCGAAAACCAGGTTTTTAAGAATGTGTCTGTCTATACCATATGTATGTCTGTTTTTGAACATGATAACTTTAAAAAAATTAATCTTTTAAATTGGCCTTTGGTACACTCCTTTAGTGTTCTAAATTAAAGGTCAAGTTAGGTAGCCAGACATTTTGTAGAAACATTAAAAAAGGGGACACATTTTCAATATTTTTGGGACCACTTTTTTATATTGAAAAATTCTCTCCATGGTTATTCATAGTATTTAAAAATTTGAATAATTTATTCCTATCACTTTTTTCATAAAATCCAAAATTACCAGAGCTATAGCATTTACAAAATTCCAAAAACACACGAAAATGAACATTTTAAGCCAAATAACGCACGATATGAAAAAAGTCAAGAGAAGGAAAATGTTGCTTTTTTAATTCCATTAAAGTTTATTATAGCAACTTTTTGAATTTTATTGAAAAATCCAAAATTCAAATTTTGACAGCATAAAATATAATGAAAAATCCAAAAATTACATTTTTCGCCAAACTATGAAAAATACGGTAAAAGATGAGTGCACAAAAATTGTGCATTTTAAAAAGATCTACAAATTTATTCATGACAAATAAATCATTTTTACATTCTCATCAGAGAAGGTATAAGATTTGTGTAAAGTTGGACCCCCCCCCCTCTTTTGTCAAAAGGTCCACGTTTTGAAACCCCCTGAATCCCCCTGCCTGTCCTTATGTCTGTCTTTATGTCTGTCTATCTCTGAGCACGATAACTTTAAAAAAATTAATCTATTAGATTGGCCTTTGGCACACTCTTTTAGTGCCCTAAACTAAATGCCAAGTTCGTTAGTCAGATATTTTGGATAAAGAAAACTAAAAGTGAGCCCATTTTGAAAATTTTTGAGTACACATTTCTTCATAGTTCAAAAATTCTCTGCACAGCTGTTCATAGTACTTAAGAAGAAAAATGTTACTTCTCGATAGTCCTACAAGAATATCATATCAACTTTTCAAATTTTTTCGAAAAATTGAAAATTCAAACTTTGACCGCACAAAAACTAATCAAAAATTGCATTCTGCGAACAAACTATGCAAGAAAGGAACAAAAATTATTAAACAAACATTGTGGACCCAAATATATCTATAAATTTATTATTAATCGCTTTTTTGTACGACACGTAGTTTTTTTTTCATAAAAAGACATTGAAAATACAAAAATTAAATTTTTTGGCACACGACACACGCTAAGCAAAATAAATAGATAATATTTTTTCACCGAAAGTAGAACAAAAAAATTTTTGATAATAGATTTTATGCTTTCACGATGATTCATTTTGATAAAAAGAGATTTTTCGGGTTTCACACGTGTAAAAAAAAACTACGAATTTTTTGCCGACGTTTCGTGAACATTGTAGTTCACATCTTCAGGGCTGACCTGAAACTGAGGTATCAGGTCATAATGTTCTCAGGTATACTTTCTACGATGCCTGAGATTGGCCAGAGCACCCCACCGTGGGGACTGGTCGAACTTGATTAGCCAATCAAGTCTTTTTTTAAAAATCCGGGAGAACGGAAAGCCAAATCGGATTGGTATTATATCCATTGTCCCTATTGATGTTATTAGGGTGTTTTAAGATTTCAATTGCTTCTCTATGTTTTCTTGGAAATTTGTTGTGTGTTTTTGCAATGACTGTTATTTCATCAAATAAAATGTTATGTCCTGTTTCGATATGATGTTCAGCTAGTGCTTATTGCGTGAAATGTTTTAGACTGACTTTACTTTCATGTTCCTATATACGTTGGCTCACCGCTCTCCCGGCTTCTCTAATATAGACTTTGCCACAAGAACAAGGAATTTTATATACTCCTCGATCACTGAAGGGTGACTTTTTATGTTTAGGGTTATTTAGTAGTTGTCCTATTTTCGCAGGTGGTTTAAATATGGTTTGGATGTTGTGTTTGTTGAGAATTCCTCCTATTTGTTCTGTGAGACCTTGGATGTAGGGTAGAGTGGTGGTCATTTTTCTCTCTCTTTCTTTCGTAGGTTGTGTTGACTTCCTTTTTTGAGTGTGTTTTCTTATTGCCTTGTCAATTTGTTTGTTTGTGTATTCGTTCTGTATTAGGACTTGTTTAACGTTTTGTAATTCCTTTTGTAAGTTATCTTTGTCTGTTATGGAAACAGCTCTGTATACAAGGGAGTTGATGACCGATTGTTTTTGAGATGGGTGATGGTGGGAGGAGGCATGTAGGTATCTGTTTGTATGCGTGGGTTTTCTGTAAACTTCCTGTCCTAATGTGTTATCAGATTTTTTGTAAACTAATACGTCCAATAAAGGCAATTCTCCGTTTTGTTCTATTTCCATGGTGAACTGGATATTAGGATGTAATTGATTGATAAATTCGAAAAACTTATTTAGTTCATCTCGTCCATGTCGCCAGATGACAAATGTGTCATCAACGTAACGAAAGCAGAATTCCGGTTTAAGTTTGACTTGGTTAAAGATTTTAGTTTCTAGATGTTCCATAAAGACATTGGCTATTACAGGTGAGACTGGGGATCCCATTGCTGCCCCTGAGGTTTGTTCGTAGAATTGGTTATTGAATGAGAAGTAAGTATTATTGAGACATTGTTCTATCAAGGGACAAGCTCGGAAGGGAAGTTTGTGAAAGATTTAATAATATTAATCGTATCCGAGATTGGTACTTTCGTAAAAAGAGATACTATGTCGAAACTCACTATGATGTCTTGCGGCAGAGGGAGAAAGGATGCGAGGGAAGGGTGCGAACGAAACACGAAAATGGGAATCTGGGGGGTAGATAAATTAAAAGAATTTAAATAAAAGATGGAAAAGGAGAAGGTTAGGCATAAAAAAGAGGAGGGAATAGACTCGTTAATGGAAAGGTTGAAGGGATCCATTGAAAAGGTAAAGGATGAGCTGGGTACTAATGAAGAAAGAGTAGGGGGAAAGAGAGGCTGGTGGGACGAGGAATGCTGGGAGAGTAAAGAGAGGATAAAAGAGTGTGTGAGCAAATGGAGAAGAGGAGAAATGGAGAAGGAGGAGTATAACAGGAGGAAAAAAGAACATGAGAAGATGCTGGAAATAAAAAGACAGAGGGGAAAGGAAGAATATAAAGCAGAGGTAGAAAAAGCGATCAAAGAAGGTAGGGTGTGGGATGTGATAAATAGGGATAGAGGGGAAAGAAAGGGCGTTAACGAAGAAATATAAATGGAGGAATGGACGGATTATTTTAAGGGTCTATTAGAGGGAGAGCAAAATAAGATTAAAGGGGAAAAGTGTAGGATAGTCCAAGGAAAAATGGAGGAAGGGAACGAGATAACAAGAGAAGAAGTGGATGAGGCAATAAATAGGTTAAAAAGAAACAAGGCGACGGGATAAGATGGGATGGAGAACGAAGCGATGAAGTTTGGAGGAGAAGGGATTAGGGATGGGATGTGGAAGATCTGCAACAAGATATGGAAAGGGGAAGGTTGGCCGGAAGAGTGGACGACGGGACTGGTGGTACCGCTTGTCAAGAAAGGGGAAGGAAAGAAGGTAGATGAATACAGAGAGATCACTCTCATGTCAGTCGGCTTTAAAATATATGCAGAAATCTTAAGAAATAGGTTGGGGAGTAGGTAGAACAAAAAGAAAGTATCCCACGTAATCAGACGGAATTTAGAAAAGGAATGGGAACTATAGACAACATCTACGTACTTAACTATTTAATTGACAGAAATTTGGGGAGAAAGAAAGGGAGACTAGTCGCTTTATTCGTAGATTTCAAAGCAGCGTTTGACTCAGTGAATAGAAAAGTACTATGGCAGGCAATGAAAGAGAGGGGTCTAGAGGAAAAGTTAGTGGAGAGGATAAAGGAAATTTTTACTACAACTAGGATTAGGGTGAAAATAGGAAAGAAAAAAGGGCAGGTTTTCTGGACAAGCCGAGGTCTAAGGCAAGGGTGCCCTTTGAGTCCGTTACTATTTAGTATCCTATTGGAAGACTTAGAGGAGAAGCTAAAAGAGAAGGGGAAAGGAGGAACGGTTTTCGGTAATAGCAAACTATACTCTCTAGCATACGCGGACGATTTAGTTGTATTAGCAGATGATGAGAAGGGATGAATCTAATGATGAGAATCTTCAAAGATTATGTGGGAAAAAAAGAGCTGACGGTGAACGTAGATAAGTCAAAGGTGATGTGTTTCAGAAATAGAAAGAGCAAAATAAATTACGTTTGGAAGATAAACGGACAAAAAGTGGAAATTGCGGAGGAGTTCTGTTACCTAGGTTTTTGGTTTGAGGCTGAAGGGGGCAACGAGCTGCAGGTGAGGAAAAGAATTGAATGTGCGAGTAAAGTAATGGGCCAAGTATGGGGTATAGGAAAGAGAAGGTTCAAGAACTATTGGAGAATGAGGGTCTGGTTGTTTTATGCGTTGGTGTGGGCGGTATTGTGTTATGGTGTGGAGATCTGGGGATGGAAGGAACATTGGGAAGTAGAAAGCATGCATGAGCGATTCCTGAAGTGGATAATGGGGATTAGCTGGAGTTGCCCAGGATATATGTTAAAAGAAGAGTTAGGAAGAGAACATATGGTTACTAGACAAATTAAGGAACATGGAGGTTTGAAGAGAAGCTAAAAAGGGGAGAGGGAAGTAAAACTGCACAAGCATGTTTCGGCGAAATTCGGAACAATGAAGCGAGAGGTAATGTGGGAAATTCAAAATGGGAGGAAGAAAGGAGAAAAATGAGAAGGGTGTGTAA
>NC_046659.1:18653521-18663778 GCF_010883055.1 Belonocnema kinseyi | reverse complement strand
AGATGGATCTTGGATGGTAGTGGACAGGGAGTGATGTGGATGAAGAAATTGGATGAAGTAAGGGAAAACAAGGGAGTAGGGCAGAGCCAAACGGGTGATCCTTAAAAGGGACAGTAAAAAACGAAAATTGTTTTCAATATCGTGGAAAATGCATTTTTTTATGGTTAGAGGAAACGGAAGCCCTGGAAGCTTGCTCATTTTAGGAATTAATATCACTACTGTTACTATTGTTTATCCTACGTAATGCGAAAGAGTAGAATATAAGTAGTAGTTAAGTTTGACTAAAGATGGAATTTTAAATATATGTACAGGGAGCGGAGGCCCTCAAACCCGTAAAAGGGAGAGATTAAATACATACATACATACTCTATGATGTCTTGGGGTTGAATGTGAATCTGTTGTATCTTTTTAATAGAGTCAAATGTGGACGTGAGTTATGGAGTTTCCTGTAAAAGGATTTAGTTCTGCAGCGAGGAAACGTGCTAGGTTGTAAGTTGGTGACTTTATTGCGCTGACGATCGGCCTGAGTAGAATGTTTTCTTTGTGGATTTTTGGGAGCCCGTAAAGTTTTGCAGAGATGGGATTAGTAGGAATTAAGTTAGATATTCTTTGGCTGTCAAATTCAGAGTCTTTGACAAGAGTCTTTGTTTTACTGACTATTGTTTTTGTGGGGTCCTTTTCAGGTTTCTTGTATGTATCGTCAGTTAGAAGGTCCATAATTTTGTTGTTATAGTCTTCTTTATTCATTATTTTTTCCTGTTTTGTTAAGTTTAAGGATGGAACTTGAGCTTGGCGTAAAATGTTGGCCGTCCTGCGTCGTATGTCATTTGCTTTTTCGGGTGAAAGGGTGTATATTGTGGATTCTAAATTGCTGATTATTTCTTCTTTTGGGATTTTCGATGGAGCTACAGCAAAATTATGTCCTTTAGTTAAGGCCGAAATCATTTCATTGTTGAGAGGGTGGTCAGAGATGTTTTTTACTGTATTTGTTAGTTTAGTTTGCTTTACTGGAAGTAATTTGTCAAATTTTGTTTTTTGTTTTTGGTTGGAAAGCTCTTTAATCCGTTGGGCTTGGTCAAACGATATGCGGTCCAATGTGGACAAAATGTCAAATCTGAGGGTATTTGATAGGAAAAGGTGAAGTTTTAATAGTTTTTTAGAGGTAGTGTGCAAAAGAAATTTGGTATGTTGTATTCTTTCTTTAACGAGAAGCAAACTTGTATTATGCAGGATCGATTTGGATTTAGATGTTCCCAAATTATTTTTCAGTTGTAAGAATTTTGGGACTAATTTGTTGTCTCTGCACCGTTTCAAAAAAGCTAAAAATCTTAGTAGCTTACCTTGAGAAGTCCTGAGCTTACTAAAGGTGTTGGTATTAGTAAGAATACTCTCCCCGTAAAGTTCCTTGATAATAGATTTTATGCTTTCACAATGATTCATTTTGATAAAAAGCACCCTTCAGTGATCCAGGAGTACATAAAATCCCTTGTTCTTGTGGCAAAGTCTATATTGGAGAAACCGGGAGAGCGGTGAGCCAACGTATGAAGGGACATGAAAGTAAAGTCAGCCTAAAACATTTCACCTAATCTGCACTAGCTGAACATCATATCGAAACAAGACATAACATTTTATTTGATGAAACGACAGTCATTGCAAAAACACACAACAAATTTCCAAGAAAACATAGAGAAGCAATCGAAATCTTAAAACACCCTAATAACATCAATAGGGACACGGTGGGGTGCTCTGGCCAATCTCAGGCATCGTCGAAAGTATACCTGAGAACATTATGACCTGATACCTCAGTTTCAGGTCAGCCCTGAAGATGTGAACTACAATGTTCACGAAACGTCGGAAAAAAATTCATAGTTTTTTTTACACGTGTGAAACCCGAAAAATCTCTTTTTATCAAAATGAATCATCGTGAAAGCATAAAATCTATTATCAAGAAACTCTGCGGGGAGAGTATTCTTACTAAAACCAACACCTTTAGTAAGCTTAGGACATTTGGTCCACATTGGACCGCATATCGTTTGACCAAGCCCAACGGATTAAAGAGCTTTCCAACCAAAAACAAAACACAAAATTTGACAAATTACTTCCAGTAAAGCAAACAAAATTAACAAATACAGTAAAAAACATCTCTGACCACCCTCTCAACAATGAAATGATTTCAGCCTTAACTAAAGGACATAATTTTGCTGTAGCTCCATCGAAAATCCCAAAAGAAGAAATAATCAGCAATTTAGAATCCACAATATACACCCTTTCACCCGAAAAAGCAAATGACATACGACGCAGGACGGCCAACATTTTACGCCAAGCTCAAGTTCCATCCTTAAACTTAAAATAACAGGAAAAAACGGCAATTAAAGAACTCAATCAAAATAAAGATATTATAATATTACCCGCAGACAAAGGCAATACAACAGTAATAATGAATAAAGAAGACTATAACAACAAAATCATGGACCTTCTAACTGACGATACATACATACAAAAAACCTGAAAAGGATCCCACAAAAACAATGGTCAGTAAAACAAAGACTCTTGTCAAAGACTCTGAATTTGACAGCCAAAGAATATCTAACTTAATTCCTACTAATCCCATCTCTCCAAAACTTTACGGGCTTCCAAAAATCCACAAAGAAAACATTCCACTCAGGCCGATCGTCAACGCAATAAACTCACCAACTTACAACCTAGCACGTTTCCTCGCTGCAAAACTAAATCCTTTTATAGGAAACTCCATCGCTCACGTCCAAAACTCATTTGACTTTATTAAAAAGATACAACAGATTCACATTCAACCCCAAGACATCATAGTGAGTTTCGACATAGTATCTCTTTTTACGAAAGTACCAATCTCGGATACGATTAATATTATTAAATCTTTCACAAACTTCCCTTCCGAGCTTGTACCTTTGATAGAACAATGTCTCAATAATACTTACTTCTCATTCAATAACCAATTCTACGAACAAATCTCAGGGGCAGCAGTGGGATCCCCAATCTCACCTATAATAGCCAATGTCTTTATGGAACATTTAGAAACTAAAATCTTTAACCAAGCCAAACTTAAACCAGAATTCTCGTTCCGCTACGTTGATGACACATTTGTCATCTGGCGACATGGACGAGAAGAACTAAATAAGTTTATCGATTTTATCAATCAATTACATCCAAATATCCAGTTCACCATGGAAATAGAACAAAACGGAAAATTGTCTTTCTTGGACATATTAGTTTACAAAAAATCCGATAACACATTAGGACAGGAAGTTTACAGAAAACCCACGCATACAAACAGATACCTACATGCCTCCTCCCACCATCACCCATCTCAAAAACAATCGGTCATCAACTCCCTTGTATACAGAGCTGTCTCCATAACAGACAAAGATAATTTACAAAAGGAATTACAAAACGTTAAACAAATCCTAATACAGAACGACTACACAAACAAACAAATTGATAAAACGATAAGAAAACACACTCAAAAGAGCAAGTCAACACAATCTACGGAAGAAAGAGAGAGAAAAACGACCACCACTCTACCCTACATCCAATGTCTCACAGAACAAATAGGAAGAATTCTCAACAAACACAATATCAAAACCATATTTAAACCACCTGGGAAAATAGGGCAACTACTAAATAACCCTAAAGATAAAAAGGCACCCTTCAATGATCCAGGAGTATATAAAATCCCTTGTTCTTGTGGAAAAGTCTATATTGGAGAAACCGGGAGTGCGGTGAGCCAACGTATGAAGGAACCTGAAAGTAAAGTCAGGCTAAAACATTTCACGCAATCAGCACTAGCTGAACATCATATCGAAACAGGACATAACATTTTATTTGATGAAACAACAGTCATTGCAAAAACACACAACAAATTTCCAAGAAAACATAGAAAAGCAATCGAAATCTTAAAACACCCTAATAACATCAGTAGGGACAATGGATATAATACCAATCCGATTTGGCTTTCCCTTCTCCCGGATTTTTTAAAAGACTTGTTTGGCCAATCAAGATCGACCAGTCCCTACGGTTGGGTTCTCTGGCCAATCACAGGCATCGTAGAAAGTATACCTAAGAACATCATGACCTGATACCTCAGTTTCAGGTCAGCCCTGAAGATGTGAACTGCAATGTTTACGAAACGTCGGCAAACAATTCGTAGTTTTTTTTACACGAGTGAAACCCGAAATATCTCTTTTTATCAAAAAAATTTTTATTCGTGGTTTCTTTTTACAATAGATCTATGACTTTATAAATTTTTCCTGATTTAAGATGTATGCCCCTATATTAATTGAGCAATAAACTTTCTATTACTTTAATTTGCTTCAGAATGATTACGAAAATCAGTCCACAAACAGGTGGAAAAAGAGGAGAAGCAAAAAGAAAAGCGAAAATCTTTATTTCTACGTTCTTTAACTTCACGGAACAGCTAAACAGATTCATTAACTTATTTGCATTATAGTTTCTAGACACATATATTCATTTAAAGTACATAAATTATTTAAAAAAATAATGTTTGGTATCATTCTATCACTAGACTCAGAAATACCTAAATGACTTTCTTGCAATTAACTACATGAAGAGAGATTTTATGGTATACTAAAAAATCTCTCTTTATTTACTTAATTCCAAAAAAGTTATTGCACTCTTAGAAATTGTTGTATTAAGTTTAATACACATGTATTGGAAGTTTTTTTCGAATACGCATATTAAATTTAAGATACCACCAAATTTGAAAGTTCAAACACACATCTGAAATTTAGTACTCATGCGTATTAAATTCAATATACATCTGTATAAGTTTTAGATGTGTGTTTGAACTTTCAAATTTGGTGGTATCTTAAATTTAATATACGTATACGAAAAAAACTTCCAATCCATTTGTATTAAACATAATATAGAAATTTCTAACAGTAGAGTAGTAATGGTCAGTGATAGCTGTATATACATTTTCGGCGCGTATAATCTAGATTATAATCTATAATGAAATGATTTTTTTTTTAAATCGGCTCTGCGTGCTTCAAGATATGAATATGTGAATGACATATGCATGAAATGAATAAAAAAATATTCAACCGTGCGACCTAGAAATTCAGAACTGAATACTCGTTTTTTTACAAAGTACTAAATATCCTGCAGAAAATAACTTAATTTATAATAATAAGCTATGCATTATTAATAAAAGTCAGACCTATGCACTAAATACTTGCAAACACTGTACTTATGAGTGCAGGATTATCTATTTGGAAAAAATTCTAAAAGATACTGCAAATATTAACCGATTTTAATGAGTCTTTTTTTCAATTTCTTTTAATTATATAAAGAAATTAATTCTGTTAATTGAAATTGAATTAATCAATGATTTCATAATGTCTGTTTTTCTAACAGGCTGAAATATTGTAACAATGCGCGGTCTTTATTTGTTCCGTGTCATTCATTGCCCTGCGGGGAGTGTGCTGACTGAAGTTTGAGGAGGGCGAGACGGATCACTTCGGACATGCATGTACAGGTGTCATTGAGTGTCACTGCTATTGTTCTCTATTTTTATTTCTAAACAAAATATAAACATTTTATTGAAAAATCGGCTCTGCTTGATTTGAAATATGGTTATTTAGATAAGGTATGCAAAAAATTAGACAAAAATATTCAACCTTGCAAGCTCCAAATTCGAACGCGATTGCCATTCTGATAAAGGGCCTTAACCGTGGAATTATGGGCGAAGTACGAGATTACGGTCTTCGACATCGCCACGCGTAAGATCATGCATATGCCGAATAGCTTGGCTATCAATTTGTCCATTCCGCGATTGTACATCGCGTAATAGTCTATGATTTGATGATATTTCTAGAATATAAGTCCTCGGCATTTTTGGTGATGCGGGGACCACGAGACCAAGATTCGGTTCTTATTAAAGCGTGAAAAACAGCATGGGGACAGTACTCCCAGCACGTTAGTTGTACTAGGTTGCGTTATGCGTCTAAATACAATAGAAATGGTACATGCGGGCCTGCCTGTTTACATTTGTATTTCCCCACTTTAGAATCAAGGCGACTTTAAGCCATTCTCCAAACCGTACTTACATCGTGAATTGAGTATATTAGTAAGAAGTTTAGTTAACTATATACTGTACTGATTATAAAACATTAAATATAAAAATGAATGCATCTATAATTTTTTTAATAATAAGCACAACTTTTCTATATCAATTGTAATAATAAACAGAAACCCATCGAAATCATTATACAATTTTGTTTTTATTTGGAAATATTTGAACTATGTATGTAATAAGAATTAAGAAAAAACAATACAAATTTCAAAATGATAAAAACATTCCTTTTCATTAAATTCAGTCTTTTTTCTTTTTGTTCATTGCTCACAGTACATCCAACTCCCAATGTAAGGCCAGTTTCGGGCATTGCTTGCCGTGGCTATAAGTATAGGGACTCCAAACGTAAACAGTCAGTGGCGTTTGAACCATTCTCTAATATTACATAATATACGCCCCACGTATTACCCCTTTGACCCTATGATGCAGGTGTTTCACGCTTCGTTGACCACCCACTCTCGGCTCCGAGGGGATCCACTCTAGGCAGGGTTGGTAATGTACAATATTCCACGTTTTATGAGTGGTTTTCTACGCGTATATACCAAATGAAAACTTTCAGTGTGCATGCGTCAATTTCGAAAAATACCTATATTATCTATTTTTCTTGATGTGGGATATGGGACGTTGTTGCAGTGTTCGTTTTTCAAATGTTCATTGCAGTAAATTGTAAAATGAATTCATGGAGGGAGTAGGTCTAAAGAAAAATGTTAAACCAAATGTTCTACTAATTCATATAAGTTGAGAAAGAAAAAAATGCTTCTTTGTGTATTCTTTGTGATAGTGTAAATCACAATACTACAGAATCTTGAATTCTAGACAAATTTTCACAGTTTTATGTTTATCGATTCGTGTTATATTAATTATGTTATTTTAATCGCCTCGTAAATATCGCGCAAAACACTAATATTTAAAGATTCTTAAAACTGAAATAAATGTTAAAGCAGTTTGATATTATAATTGGGGAGACAGTATTATATCTAATAATTATTATCGAAGAAGTTAAATGACTCTGAAAGTTTTTTGTCCTTTCTTTCGGTCGAAAAAAAATCCTTCAATGGGATTACATTATGATGTTGAGTATTTCTTCTAAGTCCGGTCATAATTATTATTTCAAATTACTATAACGCATTCTACAGAATTATTAAATTTCGAAAATGAGGTTATGTACTTTTCAAGGCTGATGACACTGATTTTACAAGTCGGACATCTTGAAAACATAACTTACAGGAGTTTTCTACTGTTTTCGACGTTTTTCCACTGTTTTCGACGTATATTACGACAAAAACGTAAAATGCGTAGAAAATACTCGAGTTACGCGTAACTTACCAACCCTAACTCTAGGGGTCCCGGATTCGACCCCGATTCTCAGAAAGAATCCATTTCTTGCCCTCGAGAATCGACTTTTTGGAATCGACTCCGCTTGATGGAATCGAAGGCAGAATCGATTCTCTCATAAACAAAATTTAAATTGATTTTCTGAATGAAATCCACTTTCAATTCTATTCAATTTTTTGAATGGATATCTTACTATGTTCTCTAAAAGACCTGTAAATATCAAACTAAGATCTCTCTTCGTTTTCAAGAATAATTAAGAACGTACGCTGCAGAGAGGCCGCAAGAGAGTTCTCGATTTTGATTTATAAATTAGGCTTTAATTCTTTTATAAATACACAAATGTAACGAAAAAAATGGTCATTTTTTCTACTTGACGCTACCGGTGCTCGTCAATATCATGAAAATTTTTGAAATTGCTTAAGTTTCATAGAGTAACATTAGCTAAAGATATTCCAATATTATATAGTAAACAGAAAAATTTAAGAAAGAAGTTGACCGATGCCACAATAATGCATTTATTTATTAAACCGGTTTGAAAAATCATAAGATTAATCAACAAATTATGAATTTTCTAAAATTCTCATAAAGTTCCTAATTTAAAAAAATTAAATCAAAAGAAACAAATTTTTCGACAAAAAATTCCTGATTAACCTATGAAAATTAGACGGTTTAAAGAATGGTTATTAAAGAGCACCGGAAACGTCTTCTCAGAAACAAAAGTTCGTATGTGGATCCGGCCAGCTAAAGCAAGAATTTATCATCAGACCACAAATAAAAGTTCCTTTGTGGATCCGGCCAGCTAAGGCGAGACTGCTAGTAGGTCACATTGCAAAAAAAAGATCGTATGTGACCAGTTTGCAGCAAATGTTCAAATTGTTGTCCACACATAGCTTGGCAATGTGCCAATCTGTTATTAA
Organism: Belonocnema kinseyi; assembly: GCF_010883055.1. Lineage (NCBI taxonomy): Eukaryota > Metazoa > Arthropoda > Insecta > Hymenoptera > Cynipidae > Belonocnema > Belonocnema kinseyi. The sequence continues at coordinate 18,655,399 of NC_046659.1, read as the reverse complement.
TACCTCTAACTGCGTTACGGTACATTTCCGGTGGTATAATCCGCATCTCCTGTAAAATTCTGCGGCATAAATCTTCCAAAACAGTACCCGGTAAAAAGCGTTGAATAGAGAAAAATTAATATTTTTAGATTTCAGCGTAAAAGTGAAAGTTATTCGATTATTTTGAATGCGTGATTTTTCCATAGGATATCTCAGAAACTAATTTATTTCTATTTCCATAGCAGCCGCCGCATAGGTTCCTATTCCCTAAACGAAAACGTGTTTTTAATATATTTAATTCCATGTAATTGTACCGACAGATAACCTCACAGAGATGTCTTCTATTCCCCAATAGTGTTCATATTTTGAGATTATTTAATTCCTTTTAATAAGCTAACAAAATATGTGTGATAAATTATTTTAATTCCTTCATGTGGTATATAAGTTTTGAAAATTAAATTTAAGCAATTCAAGTCAGCCTCTCTAAAGTTAAAATTATTTTAATTCATACATTTAAATAAATTTCTTTTATGCATTTTTTAAGACGTTTAATTAAATTATTAAACTGTAAATAAATATATAAGTTTTGAATATTTTTCGAATTTATAAGGTATACAAAGATTCAATAATAAAAAATAGGTTAAATAAATGTTTTCGTTAAATTTTACTAAGTTGATTGAGAGAAATAGGATTTTCACTTTTTCTGTTTCCCTTGGGGGATTTTTAGACGGAGGAAAATCGCGTATTCATAGGAATGTTATGCGGTAAATTGTGTAATTAACCTTTTTTGTGTGAACTTGAAGTCAAGCCCTGAATTCAAGCGCTTTATTAGTATATATTGATACAGGCTTAGAACTGGCTCCTCGGCACGAGGTAGCGCTTTATATATGCTAATTAGACGTAGAGTGGGGTAAATATCTGTGCTTAAGAATCCCCTTTTTAGACTGAACTTATTCTTTAAGTTTTGTTTCTTATCTTTAAAGGCTTAGTCTTTTTAACTATGCACGCAGTTTCGTGTTTTAACATTGATTCGAGAGCTGGTTGGGGAGATGGTTGTGTTTAGTATGTTACAGTATGGGGTTGGTTGATTACTTTACTTCTATTGCAAAATAATTTGAATGTTTTCGGAAAACATCCCTTTATGCATTCAAGGATTCCTATTTTACGTAGAGTATAGAGAGTTGTTAGTGCTAAAGCGGCGTAACCTAAATATTGTAATCATTCCAAACTGATTTCCTTCCAGTTTTTAAGCCTTCTGTGAGTAGCGATAGTTTCTAAAATACTTTCGGTGCCATCTAGGCTAATTCTGGCTTGCTTAAGTTCTTCTTGTGATATTTGTTTCGGAAGTTGCACTAATCTTTGTTCTAAATTTTCCATGTCTTTCTGGTCAAAATTTATGTCGTATGTTACATTTAGCCATTGCGTCGAATGAGTTTCGTATGATTTTTCTAATTCTAGAATATCGTAGCTGTTATACAATTTGCATCCAAATGCTGTAATTTTTTGTGGTTCGGTAATTTTTTCAGTTCTTATTGAGTCTTCGCAGCTTATGTCTAATCCTAATGGTTCTGAGGGCACTATAATATAACCATTTATTATAGGTATGAAAGTTTCTCTGTGTAACAGGTAGAGTGATTGGTTACATTTATTCTCCGAGTATCTTTTAAATACGCTGGCTTCGCAAGATTCTCTATCTATTAATTTTACATTAGGTTGGTTTCTTTTGCATATTTTGTATATATCTATCTGTTTGCATTTGTCGATAGTCTGTCTGTCGGTTGGAACGTAAGAGTCTCGGTATTTAATGATCATTTCGTGGCCGGAGATGATTTACATGTGGACTTTATTTACTTGGACAGGGCTGGCAACTATTCTTTGCAATGAACCTTCTTCTTTCTC
>NC_046659.1:18640898-18653421 GCF_010883055.1 Belonocnema kinseyi | reverse complement strand
AGAGTGCTGATGTCCATAATGTGCTGGTAATTTTCTTCTTTATTGTCGAAATGGTAACGTATACGTTGGGTTGTCTCCAATTCTTTAATGGTTTCTTTCAGTATTTTTGGTGTTAAGATTCGGGGGTGTACTATCCCGTGCTTTCCGTCATTTATGGCGTTTATTACTGTTTCGATGTCCTCGTTTGTTTCGTCAAATAATATTGTTGCTAATAGTAATTTGGAGTTGACGAAACTATCCTTCGTTACAGTGTTCAAACTGTAACTGATATTTTTTATAAACTGTCTTTCGGCATTCTCCTGGGCAGCTATCCATTTATGGTCAGTTGACGATGAGTCTAGGATTAATTTGAATATTTTTCTTTGATTTGAGAGGATGCTAGCTATATTTTTTATCCTTGTAAATTGTGTCAAATTCATTGTTAATTTGTTTCATGTTTGATTCGCTCAATGTTTTAAAGTTTTAGATATGTCTCCCACAAAATTGGCTAATCCTCTTTTTTGACGCTGTTTACCTAGTAATTTTTGTAGGATACTATTTTCTCTAATTAGTCTATTTTAGCAGCTCCTAACCAATTGGATTTCATATTTTGGTGTGCATTGTTTGTTGCAAGCTAGTTCTGCCGTATCGATGTTGTTGTCGATAGCTTTAATTCGGCTTTCGGTCGAAGTCATATTAATACCTATTACCATCTTCCATTTTTCGTGAAATAGGTGTACCTTGGAGATTTCCTCGATGTACACGTTTCCTTGCATTCTTTCAAGAGTGTAGTTAGCACTGATCATCGATGCTAGTGCTAGCAGAAGGATCCAAAAGAGTGTCGTCGCCTACAAAATAGGGCATTACTTGGTTTATATGGATTCTAATTATTTTATCCTTGTTTCTAATTCTTAAGTTGTTATTGTCTAGATAGTCTATTACTTGAAATGGTCCTTTTCATGAATTGTCTAACTTGTTCTGTTTGGTGTTATTAAATATTTTGACGGTGTCTCCACTTTTGTATAGGGGATGCTTGTGTACTATGTTTTCATCGCGTCTTTTCTTTGTTTTTTCGGTTTCAATTTCTATTCTTTCTCGAGCTTTTCTCATGTGTTCTTCATGTTTCCTTTTCCACTTTCTAATGAGTTCGGGGTACGTTAGCGTTGATGAGTGGGTGATAGAGGATGGAATTTTGGCTTCTCTCCCGAACATGAGTTCAAAGGTTGCTAGACCCGTTATTTGATTTCTCATGGTATTGATGGCAAAATTGATGAATTTTAGTTTATCATCCCCTTCATTGTTGCGTTCGCAGATGCTAGTTTTGATTAAATTTCCCAAGGTTGAGTGCATTCTTTCAATGTTACCGTTAGACTGTGGGTGGATTGCAGTGGTTTTAACATATGTTATTTTTAGGGCTTCTTCAAATTGATGCATTATTTCGGACAGAAAGTTTTGGCCTAGGGCTGTAAGAATTGTTTTGGGTGCTCCGAAGATGTAGATATAGTGCTCAAGTAACCCTTCAATTATTGAGCTAGTGGTTTCGTTCGCCATTGGTATCAATACGGTATAACGGATTAATTGGTCTTATAGGCTTAATATGAATTTATTTCCTTTCGTTCTTTCAGTCAATGGGCCATATACGTCTAAGGCAATTTTGCCATTGGGTGCAAATGGGATATCTGGTATTATAGCTTTGGCCTGGTTTCGGATCCTGGTCGTTTTTTATAGCTGGCTCATGGGACATGTTTTCACGAATTTCTTGGTATCATCATCCATTTCTACCCACTGTCCTATTTTTCAGGCTTTATCTATTGTATTTTTCTCTCCGAAGTGTTCGGCATGTGCTTCTTTAATAATGTTCGTTTTTTCCTGCATTGTTAATTCACGGGTGTTATTGAAGCACATGTGAAAGCTATGGTTTGGGTAGAGGTTGGATAAATATTCTACCATTTCTTGCATTATTATTTATTTTTCTATTGATGTGAAAAGTGGGTCACAAAAATTAATCTGATCAATGTGAGTTTTTTGTTTATTGTCTCGTCAATGAGCCAACCCAGCTTTCTCAACCAGTCTTCTTCGTTGAATTTTGGCATGTCTTCTTTATTTATGGTTTTAGAGAGTTTTCCTACCGCGTTAGGTTTTTTTTACCGCGTTTTGACCTTTCCTTGCGTTAAGTTTAGTCGCCAAGTCATGAACTTATCGTACAGGTGATCCTTCAGGCAGTTTCTTGGGTTTTCTTGTTCGATGGTTTCCTCTTGTTCGTTATGGTCGTCAGAGTTTTCTGGTTGATCTTGTTTTTTGTTTATTACTCTGTCTCTTAGTATTTCCTCTTCAGTGATTGTGGGACCTTTAATTGGGGTACCCAAGATTTCCGTGTTGAGATGTTTATTTTCGTCAGAGGTGGGAGTTATGTCTATTCCTTCCAATGCTTGTTATAAGAGATCGCTACTCTGTAGAGGGAATAATCTTGAGAGGCAGTTAGCCACTTTATTTTCTTTTCCTTTTACATATTCGATTTCATATATGTACTCTTCGAGACGAAGCCTCCATCTGAGCAATCTTGAGCTAGGATCTTTAACATTATGTAGCCATATGAGTGCCTTGTGATATGTTTGAATCGTAAATTTCTTTCCTAACAGGTATTGTCGAAGTCTTTTCATGACCCACACTATTGCGAGGAGTTCTTTCTCTGAGTTGCTGTAATTTTCTTCTGCCTTGTTCAAGGTTCTACTTATAAATAGGCAGGGGTGTCCATTTTGGGAGAGCACTGCGCCGAGGCCTTGGTTTGATGCATTCGTGGTCAATGTGAATTTTTCTTTGAAATTCGGGAATTTCAGTACGGGTGCCTTTGTCAGGGCATTTTTTAGTGTTTCAAATGCTTCTTCGCATCCGGGTGTCCAGTCGAATATTGTCTCTTTTTGTGTTAGCTTCGTCAGCGGTCTGGCTATCGCGGAAAAGTTCTTTATAAATTTCCTATAATACCCTGCTAGTCCGAAGAATGATTGAACATGTTTGGGTGTTTTTAGTTGTTTAAAATCTTTGATCGCTTGGATTTTTACGGGATTCGGTTTCACTCCTTCTGCTGTGATGAGGTGGTCCAGGTATTCTAATTCTGGTCTTAAGTATTCACACTTTGATGGTTCTAATTTAAAGCCTAGTTGTTTTAGTCTGCTAATACTTTTACCAGGTTATCGTTGTGCCCTTTTAACGTTTTGTCGAATACTACGATGTCGTCGATGTATACAAAGCAAACTTTTCTTATCAGGCCTCTAAATGCGTTGTCCGTCATTCTTTGGAAAGTTGCTGGACTGTTCTTTAAACCAAACGGTAGCCTATTATATTCAAAGTGACCTTGACTCGTTGAGAAGGCCGTGTATTTTTTTATTCTTCTTGCATCGGTATTTGGTGGAACCCTGCACTCATGTCCAATGCTGAGAAAAACTTTGCTGATCCGAGTTGGTCCAATATATCGTCTATGACCGGTAAGGGGTAAGCGTCTTGATATGTATGCTTATTTATTTGTCGGTAGTCTATTACCATTCTAAGTTTCCTCCTTTTTGGGCACGATCCATATTGGTGAATTGAATGGTGATTGGGATTTTCTTATAATTCCTTTCCGGAGATATTCCTGTGTGCTCTAGTGCGAATTCCTTATGAGCTTCTGGCAGTTTTTGAGATCTCAAGTTTATTATTTTGCCCGTGTTAAGGATGATCTCATGTTCCGTTAAATCAGTGCACGATAAGGGGTCTCCTTCTAACGTGAATACGTCTACGTATTGTAATAAGATTTTGTTTCCTTGTTCTTTGATTTCTGGTTCTATGTAGTTTAGGTTCAATTTATCTTGCAGTTTCTTAAAGCGTTCCATGTAATGATGATGGGTAGAATTATTAGTGCCATCATCCCCTTTTTGTTCTAAAACTAGACCCGTGTTTTTATAGATGCTATTCTTTCAAATGGAATTGTTTGAGGGTTTTTGGCTGGTGTTTTTTCATAATTATGGTATTGTATAGTTAGTTCTTTATTAGAAATAGTGTATATACCATCCGGATATATACTCACCTTCGAAATGTAATGGTAGTTTGTATTTGTCAATAACTAGGTAATTTCGAGTTATGGCATACCTTGGATATTTGTGGAAAAAAGGTAAACCTATTATACCATCTTCTATCAAAGGGAAATTGTCTTCTATTACACGGAACAATTGGTTTCTTCCCCAGTAGATTAGGTATGTTGCTTCTGATGATTCATGATGGTCATCTCCCATGGAAGATTTTTTGTTGCATTTGAATGTTTTTTGGTCCGGTTGTAGAAAGTTTCGTTTAATTAAATTGATGGCTGCTCCGCTATCTGCTAATAATCTGTAAGTTGTTCCGTCTCTTCGTTTTCCATGGATTCATTGTAGTCTTCCGCAAAGTTTTGACACTCTGCTTGTTCCTCGTATTGTTTCTGCTCTGCTATCTTTTCTTCTGTCATTTCCACTTGTTCTAAATATTCTTCTTGATTTTCCTGAATTTTCTTGATTTGTGGGGGTCGATTTTGTGCCGAGCCTGGGTGAAAACCCTGCTGTTTACTACAACATTGGGCGGCGAAATGTCCGATTTTGCCGCACTTATGGCAACTCCTTTTAGATCTTTCGGCTAGCGGGAGGTTCACGTTGGGTATCTTGGGCTGATTTGGTGTCGTGTTAGCCGCAGGCCTAAATACTGTAGTTTGAGGTTGAAATTTCGATGGTTGTCTAGGCACTTGTCTATGTCTCGGCAGTTAGCTTTGTCTTAGTATCCTATCTTTATTTTTTTCTCTTTGCCAAGCATCTGCTTCTAGGGTTTCCTGAAGTGCTTTAGTCAGGATCGCGGGTCTCATGGGTCTAACGTGTGATGATATATCATCCCTTAAATTCATTACAAATCTTTTGATCGCGCTGTTTTCTTCTATTTTTAGAGCCATTCTCCTTTCCGTCACAGATGGATACTCTACCTGTACAGCGTATACTAATTCGTTATAAGCAGCTCTGAACAATTGGCTAAAAGTTTGTACGGTGTTTCCACCCTGTCTAATTGTGTCAAATTTAGCTCGGCACAATTCAATCGAGCTTTGTACTCCTAGGTATGTTTCCAAAGCTAAGTATAATTCTACAAAACTCCCTATTGGTGTATGCCGTATAGCTTGTTTGGCATAGTCTTTAATTTTTTCAGCTACCACAAAATCGAGCAGTAAATCTGGGTTGTCACAGCGTAAATGTTCTCTTTTTACGCTTTTGCTCCACTCGTGAATACCGGCATCATTGGTTCCATTCAGGATTTTTATTGTTCTAATCATATCCTTCGCTGGTGAGGACAGTTAAAAGGTCGTAAGGGTTGTTGTTTTATTCCTATTTCAGACATTTTATTTTTTTAATTTTCGGAATCTAAATCGTCGTCCATGATGAGTGCTGAGTTTCTTGCTACTTGCTTAATTTCTCTTCTCCTGCTGTGATTCTCTTCGTTAAGTGTGCTTAGTTCTTCCTTCATTCTGGTATTCTCGAGTTTTAATTCTCGCATTTCCAATCGTAATTTCTGGATGGGGTCCAGGTTTAGAAAAGAATAGGGTGCTATGTAGGTCGGCGATGTTGCTCTCGACTGAGCTGGAGTTTTGTTGGAGGAGGTCATTGCTGTGTGGAATAAAGATAACAAGTCGCGAGATAATGAGTCAGAAGTGGTGTCAGTATCGTCTTTGCCGTACGCTGCACTGCCTTTATCTCTATATGTCGTATATGCCAGCGTAAAGGCTTATCTCGCTTTTGTTATCTAATATGCGTCTGGGAATGTGCTTCCGTTGGACTTTAAGTCCTTTAGTACAGTGGAATGCAAGGATATCGTCTAATACAATTTCTCTGATTCCAAAGTATTTTTTATTTTTTATTTAGGAGAGGCAGCGCTCTGGAGCACCTGGAGTATACCTTACCCTAATCTTGAAATTCTGCCTCGACGAATGTTAAACTATTTATTTTCAGTTTGGCATTCGTCTCCTTCCGCAGACAGCACGGAGAATTTACACTCTTCAAGATTAGCTTTTAAGATTTGAGCCTACTTATGTCCTAAGTCAAAAACTTACAGTGATTCGCTTTTACAAAAATCTTGTCGAGGTCCGTGAATCTGCGATGTCGACTATCTGAAGCGGTGATCGGCCTGCTGACGTATCTACTGGCGTTTTACTTGTTTTTTTGTTGTTTTTTGTTTAATTTTTCTTTCTTCTGGCGGTGATCGTTCTGACTAATGACGTGTCGGCTGCTTGAGCCCTAGCTATCCTGGATTCCTTGCTGCTAGACTGCTGCTAGACATATGTCTCTTCCGCCCGTTTATGGGCCTCGTGCTGCAGTTTTGTAAGTTTGAGTTTACGTAGTATGGAATTTGTTACATCCAGTGTTACTTAGTTCTTCTTATTGCTTCTGGTTAACGGGATTATCCGTAGAATAATACGGGAGCTCTGGCGTCTAGTGAATTTCGTAAACTTCCTTTTTCCTCTTTCCAGGTGTCGCTTCGGATCAGTTTTATGTGAAAACTCTTTAATGATTTTGTAAAATCGGAGAAGTCAAAAAGCTGATTCTGGCAGGATCGCCAAAAATGTTATGCAGTAAATTATGTAACTGACTTTTTTTGTGTGAGCTTGAAGTCAGTCTCTGACTTCAGAGTCTTTATTAGTATATATTGATACAAGCTTAGAACTGGCTCCTCGGCACGAGGTAGCACTTTATATATGCTAATTAGACGTAGAGTGGGGGTAAATATCTGTGCTTAACAGGAATATAAATTCTTAATTTTTCTGAATTCAACGCTTATTAGCGGGTAGGTTTAGTGACGTAAAATTTACTCTATAGATAAAACCCACAGAAAAAATCTAATGGAGTTAAATCTGGTGATCGTGCTGGCCACTCAATTTGACACCTTCTTCCAATCTATCTGTCTTGGGAAATTTCATTCAGATATACACGGAAAAGAAGATCATCATGTGGAGGAGCGACATCTTGCTGGAAGTAAACGTCTTCTAAATTTCCGTTAGCCAATCGTTGAATAGCTGGAACAATTTGTTCTCGAAGTAAGGTTTCGTAAATGGCAGCTGTCAAATTACCTTCAATGGAGAAGGGGCCAACTAGTTGGCCCCTGAAAATACCTGCCCTCATATTAAGTTTTTGTCGATACTGCCCGGTAAAAAGGCTTGCATTAACAAGTATTGAAAAATTTCATTCATTCAATGGTAACGTGAGAAATATTGAATACTTCTGGATCCCGTTTTTGTCCTCCCATTTTGAATATCCACGGCTGTTGAAGTTCGCTCTCAAATTGAATCCCTTTCTGTACCTAGCGCTGACAATATTTTGCTGAATACCACAAAGCAACCAAGAATTAGACAAATTTTAATCCCTTTTAATTTATCAAATTTTGCTACATTTATTTACTGTTTTTTGAACAATAATCAGGAAAAAAGCTTTTTAGAACATAGCGTCGGTCATTTTATAATGTCCGGATCAATTTCCACACAAAAGGTTCTGGTGAAAAATAACTTTTTTAATTTTTTATCATGATTTTATATTTTTTCAATTGATAATATTTGAACAAAGCGAACATTTGACGATAAAGAAAAGTATTCTCCCATACAATCCTACTAGATTTGGCAAATTTCATGCTTTTAGAGCGCGTTCTAATGCTTCAAACGAAAACTGTATTTTTAATGTATTCGAGGTTACGTCTGTCGGCTCCGATCGGTTTTAAAAGGGAATGAAATCTTATAATTTTCGCCGCCCAATGAGAATTAAAAAACTAAGGACAGAAACGGCATTCTTAGGGATTTACATTTTCTAATACTTTTTAATGCCAGGCTTCTTACCGGGTGAATATGATTGTCTCACAATCATTTGCATTAGAGTCTCAGAAAACTCCACGCGTCTATCGAAGTCATATCCAGGAAAGAAAAATCCATTCATTTGCATTTGAATGCCCATGCAGTAGCGATTATGAATCAGCATTAACCAATAGAGGAAAAATAGTTCCGATAGAAAATTATCAATTAAAAAGAAATCCTGGCATGCATGTAGTCTACTTTTATTTGCAGACTATTTATTTTCAGGCATTTTAATTAATTTTTCGAACATTTTTTTCACATATTTGCATCACACCACATCAGAATGTTAAAACTTTATTTATATATTTTACATGTCAAAAAATTAATTTTTTCCTTTAATTTACGTTTATAAATTCTCGTTATCACTGAAAGTGAAAAATAAATAAGTTAAAATCTGTAGGTTATATAAAACTTTACATTTACCTAATACCAATCTTAAATTCATAAAAACTATCAGTCTCGTTTTATTTTATAGAAATTACTATTAACAAAAATGTAGGTATTGAATTTCTAAACATTTAGCTGTTTGTAATGCAAATGGATATGAGAGAATTGCAGAGTTCGTTTCTAACACGTGGACTCCCTGCAGCCATTAGCATATGCACTAAATAAATTTAATGTCACTAATGCTTAATTCAGTATAAATCTTATAATTCTTGCACAAAATAATCTATTGAAAACCATTGTAAAAAGAGAGTCACAACTAAATAATAATTAAATTTAGAAATAAATTGTCGCATCAATTATAATATAGAACAACATTATTCAACTTGAATTTCTTTAATAGTTGTTCAATAGAATTTTCCTAATCAAATGTATTACTTCACACTTCCCATTCAAAAGAATTAATTCTTTAAAATTTTAATCTGCATATTCTACTCAGTTAAACATAACCTGAGGTGACATACAAGTGGCAGATTCACGCTTATTGAACATTGCTGTGTGTACTTCGTATTTTTACTAACCGTTGTGATCTTTTAATAACTCTATTTCGAATTGAATATCAACCCATTCATGTGCACATTAATGAATCGTAGAATGCCCATAAGGATTATTTCAGGTTAGTCAGTCTCATTCAACGCTATTCACGAAGCACTTTAACCGACTCGATTTTTATCAGTTCTTTTTTCCTGGGTATTCAGATAGCAGCTCAGGTAGTCTTTAACACTACCAGTATCATTAAAGCGTTGAATTGTAAGTATTAAAGTACTTTTGGAAATTCCATTATTTTAGGCACGAAAATTTTCATAAATAAGCGCTTTACTGATTTGTAGCCTTTTTGTGATCCCCCCATCCTCGCATCATTAGTAACATTATACGTTCTCTTTCAAACAGCTGTGTCATTTAAAATAACTGCAGGTAACGAAAAATTGAGTAAAAGAAAAGAAGGACCCCCGTACAATTTACATTAAAATTCGGTTCCGGTCAAATTGACTGAAATTGTAATATAATATAGTTCAAAGCCTCATACATAAGAGGATCACTCATATTGTAATTTGTTTTTTAATTTCATGCATTTTCGAAGCATAAGACGATCATTCATATTGTCATTTGTTTCTGAATTTCATGCAATTATGAAACATAAGACGATCACTCGTATTTTATTCGTTTCTGAAGCACATGCAGTTGTCATGCGAGTCCTTCTTTTCTTTTACTGAATTTTTCGTTACTTGCCGTTATTTAAAATGTCAGAGAAATAAATAAATCATTAGAAGTTTTGCAGTCAATTGTTGAAGATCCTCATATTTCTATCAATTATGCTTCTCAGGAAAATGAAATCAGCTTTGGATCTGTTCATAAAATTAACTGGTCAGGAGATTACTGATCAGGAGAGTCAGGAGGTGAGACACAATCATACTCAGTATGCACAAAAACTTGATGTGTGGGTAGGTATTTTCAGAGGCCAAACAGTTGGCCCTTTCTTCATTGAAGGTAATTTCAAAGCTGCCACTTATGAAACCGTACTTTGAGAATCAATTGTTTCAGCTATTCAACGATTGGCTAACGGATATTTAGAAGAAGTTTACTTCCAGCAAGATGGAACTCCTCCACATGACGGTCTCCATGTCCATGAATATCTAAATGAAATTTTTCAAGACAGATGGATTGGGCGAAGGGGTCGAATTGAGTGGCCAGAACGATCACCAGATTCAACAACATTCGATTTTTTTTCTGTAGGGTTATCTAAAAAATAAAGTTTACTTCACTTAACCTACTTATTTGAAAGATCTACGCCACAGAATATTACAGGAGATGCCGATATTAGCACCGGAAATGTACTGTAACGCAGTTTGAGTGATTTATAAGAGATTGGCACATTGCCAAGTGGAGAATGGACAGCAATTTGAACATTTGCGTTAAACTGGTCACATACGATGTTTCATTTTTAATGTGACCTGGAATTACCTCGAACATTATCGGGTCACATGACCCTGATGCATATCTGAACGTAAAATGTTGCGTTATTTCGATTCGCGGTATCGAAAATAGGGGTTTCCATTTAAAAAATAAAAGATTACCTTCAAATAACCTTAAAGGCCAACGCCAAGGTCAAATTCAAAGTCACCCTGTATGTATATGATGATGCAGTTAAAAAAGACCATGATAAATTGACGAGCACTTATAGAATTCAACACAAGTTTGGTCGCTATTTATTACAACATGGCATACTGGAATGACATTTCAATTCACACTGAACTTTGTTTTTTACGCATAAGCACTTATTGGTTTTATACTTTGTTTTGCAGGAACATTTAAAAAATCTTGTATAAAAAGATTCGTGACCGGCGACACAAGATTATTTTTACCATTTCTTATTTAATAACAAAGTTGATCTTTTTAATTTTCAGAAGTGCCATTTTTTTAGGATTTTCGCATTTATGAATTTATGAAGAAAGACCTTGAATCAGTTCAAAAATAGGGTGTTTCAAATTTATACCAGTAAAAATGCGACTTTTGACTTTTGGCGATCAATTCCCCCTCCCTCCCTCAATTTATTAATTTTATGGGAAAAAGAAATAACGTTATTTTCAAATTGGTCAACATTAACTCCTCCCAGGCTTTTGAAATTAAAGTTTGGTCGCCTCTTAAGGAATGTTTAAAAATAATTTTCACCCAATTTCTTTTAATTTTGGCGCCCCAGCCTTTGAAAATACTCTCAAATATTTCGAAACCTTTAAATTCTTTTGAAATACCTTGACACCTTTTAAAGATTTCTAAAGTACTTTGAAATTATTTTAAATAACACTGCTAAAATTGTTAAAATTCCTTTAAATTATAAAAATGAATTGAAAACTCATTAACATCTTCTTAAATATACCCCAATATTTAAAATCCTTTAAAATCTTTTGAAATCACTTGAAAATTTGCAAAGCTCTTGAAAATTCCTTGAAAATTTAAAAATGCCCTAAAATATTTCAAATCTTTTAAAATCTAATACTACATTATTGAAATCAATTTAAAATTCTTTGGAATCTATTAAGATATCCTGAAATATGTAAAATCTTTCAAAATCTCGTATTAAATTACCGTAATCAATTAAAAATTCGTAGGGAGATTTCAAAATACTCTTAAATACTGCAACACCTCCAAAATATTTTGACATACCTTGACCTTTTTTTAAAAGATTATTCAAGTACTTTTTTTAAATTCTTCATAATTCCTTAAAATTATACAAATAAAATCCTTTAAAATCTTTTAAAATGTCTTGACATTTTTATAAACTCTTGAAAATTCCTTGAAATTTTAAAAACACCCTGAAATATTTCAAATTCTTTAAAATCTTATTCTAAATTATTGAAATCAATTGAAAATTCCTTGGAATCTGTCAAAATATCCTGAAATATATCAAATTTTTTAAAATCTCATACTAAATTACTTTAATCAATTTAAAACTCCTTGAAATAATTTCAAATTTTTCAAATCTTTTGAAGTACCTAAAAAATTTTATAAATATTTCTAAAGTACTTTGAATTTTTTTAAATAATGCTTTCTATATTTGCAATTCTTTGAAATTCCTGTGAGTTATTGAAATAATTTGAAAATTCCTTGACATCTTTCAAAACATCCTCAAATATTAAAATTCCTAAAAATATTTTGATATTTCTTGAAATTTTTAAAGCTCTTGAAAATTCCTTGAAATTTTAAAAATACCCTGAAATATTTCAAATCTTTGAAATACTGGAGTTAAGTCTGATTGTTTCAGCAGCCTCCTCCGCTGCTCTGTACAGAAACGCTTCTTTGCCCACTTTTTCATGCTTCCTGACCATTTTGAGAAGAGCGTCTCTTCCATTTGCGACTCTATGTACTGTACCCAGAATAATCCTCTTGTGAAGACATTCAAGATTTAATATTCCGCGACCTCCTTGACGGCGTGAGATGTAGAGTCGGTTAACAGATGACTTTAGATGAATCTGGATCTGAGCTCGTTCTTTATCCGTGGTAGCACTCCAGATGAATAGAGTACTACCGGGACGAGAAGGATGTTTGTCGCAGATACTTTGTTCTACGCCGACAGTTCGCAAGACCTAATCTGCCGGATGAGCGGAACGCCTACTCTACCACAGCTAAAACAAGCCGGCAACAAAGAAAGAGAGGCGACACTAAGACCAACCGCGGGCAGGCAACCAATAGATGAAGAGCGATGCTTTACGACCCGGAGAAACATCA
>NC_046659.1:18633743-18640798 GCF_010883055.1 Belonocnema kinseyi | reverse complement strand
ACCAAAAGACGAATGCATCAACTTGCCGTAAAGATAGGCTGGGCAAGACAGTACGCGTCCCGCATTCAATGTGTGATTGACTACATCACATCTGGCAGGAATGAGACGTTTGTATCTGACACGTAGAGTATCCTTTATAGATGTCACATCTTGAATGCGGCTCTGTGGCATGTACAGTTATGTATAAGTCTCTCCAGCGCAAAGGTGCCGTATAGCGCTTTTATCGACGAGCTCAGAGTGACATTGTACTTTCGATATGTAGGTCTGCCTCAAAAGTACCCGTCGAAAGTACCACTCTGAAAGGTGACCTTGTTATTTGTCACACGATTTTTTCCAGACCAGATAGTAAATCTGGTTTTTCAAAGCGGCATTAATCTTTCTATGCACCTCACGATTTGCGGATGAACCTTTAAGTTTTCCAAAAGTCAGATGAAAAGTCTATGGGAGGTCGAATCGAAAGCTTTCCGGTAATCAATCCAGGCCATCGATAGGTCACGCTGGTAGTTTGCTGCATCTTTGCAGACACATCTGTCAATAATCAGGTTCTCCCGACATCCTGCTACGCCTTTCTTTAAGCCGCATTGTTCATAAATTTCTTGCCACACGGATTCAATTGTCCGAACAATCCTATCATTCAGGATAGCTATGAATATCTCATAGAGTGTGTTCAGACAAGTGATTGGCCTGTAATTCTTCGGGTCACCTACAATTGCCTATTTTTGGTAGGACTACTGTGCGCCCTTCCACCAACCACTCCGGATAGAACTCTTCCGACATTGAGTATGAGGTGAAAATACCGGACAAATGCTGATGGGTTGAAGGGAACTTCTTCCTCCAGAAGGTCTAGATACCATCTGGTCCAGAAGCGGAATAGTTCTTCATCCCTCTAAATACTTTTTCACCCCCTCGGTAGTATGGGTGGGTATTCTTCATCAGGTGTTAAGAGGGCAACACACAGCTCCTTGAAGCTATTTATGTTATCTGAGCCTTCGTCCAGTCTATGCTGTACTTCGTAGATTTCTCTCCAAAATACTTTGACCTACTCTGGTTTGGGCGGATGGTCGACAGTAGCTGGAGGGTCTTGGAAGAGTCGAGATGGGTCAGAGAGAAACTGTTTATTTTCTCTGACCCACCTCTCTCTCCGCTCTAGACTTCTCTTAGCGTCAGATAGTATCCGTATTCTCTCAACAATATGATGCCTGATGGTCAGCATCTTCGACTTGTTAAGTGTGTGAAAACAAGTTCGGCAGCCCTGCCCATGATAGCAGAATTGCCTTGCGTTTTGCGTAATGCGTCAAATCACTAGACATTTTAGCCAATCACAGTGTTTCTCTAAATAATTGGGAGAATATTATTGGCTGAAATGTCTAGTGAATTGAAGCATTATGCAAAACGCAACGCAATTCTGCAATCATGGGACGCCACCCTGAGGCTGCATACTCTGAGAAGTCGCCCAATATCCCAGAGTCACCGTTCTGGATACCTCACCCAGGTGCCATTCAGCTTTCGGCACGGTTCTTACACCTTCGCTTGGGGGTTAGTTTCATCGGGACCACCCCTGGACAATTGTCCACGACTGCCTATTAATTTTTGTAACTATATTCAGCAGGAACCCTTGGTACAAGGACCCTCTATCCGCAACCCGAGGACGCGTTCGGTGGCTTTGTCATAGGCCAAATTTGATGTATGTAGAAAAAATGTATTTTGCCTAACGCACGCACGCACGAAATTGTCGATTTTCGACGCATGTATTGCGTTCGGGAAGTGACTAATTCCGAAAGCGTGCTGAAAAGCAGTTATAAAAAGACGTTCTTTAGCTGCTGCGCTTGCGCTCTTCGAGTAAGATTATTTTTTGTTGCTGTTGCGCTTGCGCATTTCGGGTCAGAATTACTTTCCAGGACTGTCGGAATTATAACCCCCCTTCATTACGATTTGACGCTTGAAAGACTGATTGTGAGACATACTCGAAGTGATAAGTTACCATAAATGACTGATAAATTACAATAAATTACCGATAAATTACCAACATTTTCAAAAAATTTCATACATTTTAGAAAATTTTGAAAATTTCTATAAATTTTCAGTAATTTATAAATTTGCCAAAAATTTCCGGAATTTTTGGGTAATTTTGGTAATTTTACCATAATTATCCAAAAATCACCATAAATTTTCAAAAAATTGGTTTTTATCGTTTCTCAAATCGAACATTTCCCGCATTTGTTGGAAAAAATATCGTGTGCTACAGGAACTAAAAGTAGGCAGTTGAAACTCTTGTGAAGTTTACATTACTTGCCACCGGCTCATCTTCGGGTCGTCTCTGGTTCGTATAGCTAACTTCACTCGTGTAGAACTGCTTACTTCCCGCACATCTAGCACAATATACTGTTTAATTTGTCGAAAGTATTGTAATAATGTTATTACTAACCTTATCAGAATTTGTACCAAATTTGTGGCATAATGACGCGTTTTTTTCCCCCTTCAGAAGATAAAAGCAAGAACGTAACGTCAATGTTTACTAAAGACTGAGTGATAACTATGGGGCTGGTCAGCAATTGAGGGTCTTATATATGCAAGGGGATAGTGGGAGGAAAAACTTTTTTCCCAGAGTTTAAGTTACAGCTAGAAAAGCCAGTTTAGGGGACAGTGGAGTAAGGGTTTTTGTTTCCAGAACAGGCAGGGACAGCAATAAAACTTGAAAGAAAACACTTGTAGACCGATTTTATTTAAGCGTAGTATTTATGAATTCGTGTAGTAAGTGATCAGCATTATTTTTTAATATTTCAACTTTATTTTTCAAAATTTGAATGAATCATTTATTTATATATTTTTTATCTGTTGAAAATTAAAAGAGTATTTACTTGAACAAGTTCGTAATCCTTTGAGAAACTGTGTCATAGGCATTTTTACATTACTTTGGATCCGAGGCCATCTCTCTTCTACAGCAACAATCGCGAAACTAATAGGAACGTTTGTGAACAATGATACGGCGTCAAGTGAAAATAATTTATACCCTGGTGGGATTGTGACGTTTTTGATTTTGTAGGTAAATTCAAAACTGTTTTTTACTCTTGATGTTGGAGGGATTTCATTTCCAGAAATGATGGACTTGTAATACGAAGCGAGGTTTTAAGTTGGATTGCCTATAAATGAAACGATCAGTCTGAGCTGTTTGGGGTCTTTATGAATTTTTCTTAGTCCATAACATCGGGAAGGATTGGGATTATTATCTTTCAAAGAGGCAGCTGTAGATTTGTTTATATATTCTTTGTCGTTCCAATATTTTATCAGATCATTAACTTGGCTTTGAATGTCGTGTGTGGGCCCTGCTTAAATTGCCAGATAGAATCCCAGATAAAACCCGGGTAGATCGTGGCTCTACCCGGGTTGTATCCGGGGCTATCCGTGACTTTCATGGGACATTAGGACATATATTCATCCGGGTGTTATCCGGTCCTATCTGGGATCTATTCGGCATAATATTTCGTATCTGGGCCTATCTGGCAACTATACGGGGCGCTTGGATATTCTATCCGGGACTTAACCGGGACCTATACGGGGCGCTTGAAATTATATCCGGGACCTATACGGGGCGCTTGGAAAAATCTATTCGAGTCTTATCTGGAACCTATACTGGGCGCTTGAAAATTCTTTCCGGGTTTTATGCGGTATCTATTCGATATTAAACTTCATATCCAGGTCTATCTGGAGTCTATATGGGACGCTTGAAAATTCTATCTGGGTCTTAACCGGTTCTAGCCGGGATCTAATCGGCATACCATTTTGTAACAGGGCCTATCCGGTACCTGTACGGGGCACTTGGAAATTCTATCCAGGTCTTATCTGGTTCTAGCCGGAATCTAATCGGCATGCGATTCCGAATCCGGGTATATCCGGGACATATACGGGGCGATTGGAAACTCTATCCGTATCTAATCCGATCCTAGTCGGAATCTAATCGGTATGCAGTTTCGTATACGGGACCTGTACGGAGCTTCATATGCCGGATAGAAACCCGGATAGAGTCGGGACTCTATCCGGGCTTATCAGGAATGAACAACGGTTTTTCTACCCGGGTTCTATCCGTGACTTTCACGGGACATTAGGCCATATATTCATCCGGGTCTTATCCGGTCCTATCCGGGTTTTATTCGGCATAATATTTCGTATCTGGACCTATCCGGCAACTATACGGGGTGCTTGGAAATTCTTTCCGGGTCTTATCCGGGACCTATACGGGGCGCTTGAAAATTCTTCCTGGGTCTTTTCCGGTATCTATTCGGTATTAAACTTCATATCTGAGTCTATCCCGGACCTATATGTGGCGCTTGCAAATTCTATCTGGGTCTTATCCGCTTCTAGCCGGAATCTAATCGGCATACCATTTGTAACAGGGCCTATCCAGTACCTGTACAGGGCACTTGGAAATTCTATCCGGGTCTTATCTAGTTCTCGTCAGGATCTAATTGGCATGCGATTCCGAATCCGGGTCTATCCGAGACCTATACGGGGCGATTCAAAATTCTATCAGGGTCTTATCCGGTTCTAGCCGGGATCAAATTGTGTATCCGGGACCTATACGGGGAGCTCGGAAATTCTATCCATGTCTTATACGGTTCTATCCGAGATCTAATCGGTATACAATTTCTCATCCAGTTATATTCGGGATCTGCACCGGGAACTTTGAAATTTTATCCGGTTCTAGCCGAGATTTAATCGGTATACAATTTCTTATCCGGTCATATCCGGGATCTGTACAAGGCACTTGGAAATTTTATCCGGTTCTAGCCGGGATTTGATTGGCATACAATTTCGTATCCGGGTCTATCCGGGACCTATACGGGCACTTGAAAATTCTATGCAAATCTTTTCCGGTCCTAGTCTGGATCTATTCGGCATATAATTTCATATCCGGGACCTGTACGGAGCTTCATATGCCGGACAGAAACCCGGATAGAGTTGGGGCTCTATCCGGGCCCATCAGGAATTGAACAACGGTTTTTCTACCCGGGTTCTATCCGTGACTTTCACGGGACATTAGGACATATATTCATCCGGGTCTTATCCGGTCCTATCTGGGGTCTATTCGGCATAATATTTCGTATTTGGGCCTATCCGGCAACTATACAGGGTGCTTGGAAATTCTATCCGGGTCTTATCCGGGATCTATACGGGGCGCTTGAAAATTCTATCCGGGTCTTCTCTGGTATCTATTCGGTATTAAACTTCATATCTGGGTCTATTCGGGACCTATATGAGGCGATTGGAAATTCTATCAGGATTTTATCCGGTTCTAGCCGGGATCCAATTTTGTATCCGGGACCTATACGGGGAGCTCGGAAATTCTGTCCATGTCTTATACGGTTCTATCCGAGATCTAATCGGTATACAATTTCTCATCCAGTCATATCCGGGATCTGCACTGGGAACTTTGAAATTTTATCCGGTTCTAGCCGAGATCTAATCGGTATACAATTTATTATCCGGTCATAACCGGGATCTGTACGGGGCAGTTGGAATTTTTTTCCGGTTATAGCCGGGATCTAATCGGCATACAATTTCGTTTCCGGGTCTATCTGGGACCTATACGGGGCACTTGAAAATTCTATCCGGGTCTTATCCGGTCCTAGTTTGGATCTATTCGGCATACAATTTCATATCCGGGCATATCCGGTACCTATATAGAGGACACTTGAAAATTTTATCCGGTTCTTTTTGAGTTGTAGCTGGGATTTGAATTTTCTTTTCACGGCAACGTGATTTTGATAGCATTTTTAACCTTGTCAAACGTTTTTTAAGTATAATAAAACATAGTCTCTTCGAAAAATGTCTATTTCGTTCATCCAAAAGATTTTTTTTGGTCAAGTTACGCAGTAGCGCACATTGAATTTTTGACTGGGGGAGCATTTGCGAAGTTTCTTTCTGGGCAGGACCACCCACCACCACCCTAAGAAAGTTGTTAACGAACGAATTAATTGCTTTTACGATGACTAGGGGGAGCCATCGCTCCCTCTGCTCCCGTCGAATGAGCGCAACTGAAGTTACGTGTTTTTGGTGCTAGTAATGATGCTGATTTAAAAAACATTTTCAACAATGTCCTTTCTAACCTTGAGATAACTGAAACTATAGGGAAAACTTGTTCCCAATCAAGGAAAATATCTTTTCAGGATTGAACATGCAAATAATATATTTATTTCTATTGTTCAAAATTATACTTTATTGTAAAATCAATTATAATATCCTGGGTATTAGAATCAGAAAGATTAAAAATTAAGTCGTTTTTTCAGTATCAAGATTGAGAGAAAAGTGTTCTTTAATTTTACGGTTTGGAGAAAGGCTCCTAGTCGGATAAGTTCTTAAATGAATTTTTCAAAGATACACAATTTACAATTTCAAATATTTAAATACGAATCTCTAAATTAACAAATCTAATGCAGAAATAATGGTTTTAAATATAATGCATTTAAAATTTTTAATGTTGGAATGTAAACTTATTCAACTCAATAAATTAAATAAGGGCTCTTAATTAGAAATTTCACAATTTTGAATGATTGAAAGTTTCACCTGGTTTATTGAAGGTTTACAATTAAATATTGTACAACTTAAAGCGTTTTTCATTTTCAATTTGATAATTCTCTACGTTTCAATGAACGCTTACAGTTTGAACGGAAATTATTCAATTACAGAAGCTACTGTAGATTAAAAAATTTTTAATTGCAATTTTTTGTTAATAATTGACGCTTGAACATGCAATTCAAAATTGTTTGACTTTTAAGACCTTTATTAATAAATTATTAACAGTTTTGACCAATTCCAATTCTGCACTACACAATTGTTAACGTTCTCTATTAAATAGTCAAAAATGTAGACTTAGAAGTTGAAGAAGTGAAGAATTTAAAAATAAACAATTTAAAAATTAGTCTTTAAAATGAAACAACCTACAATTGCTTTTTTCAATTCATGCTTTTTGATTTAACATTCAGTTTGCTTTCAATTCTCATCTTGTTACCACGTTACAAAAAATGAGTTCCGTATACGCTTCGCGCTTCGAGGCTGTG